>NW_024540270.1:0-447752 GCF_016647625.1 Suillus subalutaceus | reverse complement strand
AACATGCCAAAGCACGAGGATGGCCAATATCATCACCTAGACCGTCTCAGATCGAGTCCTCCAAATGGAGGCTGAGTTGAATCTCATGACCGATAAGAACACAAGGCGCTACAGTTTTTTCAACGCATGTTTCTTGAAGATCTTTCTTCTTCCACAGGTCTGCAAAGTTGACTCCGCCGAACGAGAATTTTCCAAGCTGGCCATCACTAGCAGACAGCGCATACCGGCAATGGTTACAAATCACGCTCGTCCTGATAGTGAGTTACTCTTTGCGTCGTGACATCACCCTGCATTAATGACATCTTGTTAGCTATGGGGAGAAAGGAAAAGCGATAATCCCTGCGATATTTCCATGTTCGACCATGAACAGATTTCCAACGAGGCCTTCGCTCCCCTTGACTTCAAGGTCTATATCGAATACTACCTCATACCTTGGGTCGCTATTCACTTAAATATCGAAGGACCTTGAATGCAGTCTAGAAGAGGCATATGAAGATGATTGCTAGCGCTGATTCAGGTTTTTTCTTTGCATCCAATGACCGAAGAAGACTCACGCATTGAAAGAATTACATGCCAACACTGTGTAATGGCTGCCGAGAACGGGTTGAGAAGGTCGAGCACTTCCGCAAGGAGATGAATGATGAAATCGAGAGGGAAGGAGGAACAGAGGATGCATGACGATTTAGCTGCAAAGATTGCTGCCAATGTGTAGTATCATGTTTTGCGTTCGGTCATGGGCTCAAATGATCATCTAGCAGTGCGCACGCAAGTGGTATGTCCTTTCTCGATGCTTACACTGACATTGTCTTGTTCACTTTAGCTCATATTCGTGTCATTAACATTAGCCTGTTGCTTCCAAATCGCAACCAACAGCGGGTCCTTCAAAATTTCCTGGATCATATGATGATGCAGCATATGAAGACGACGACGAATCAGAGCTCTCTGAACTGGTGCGCTCTTGAACTTTATTTCACACCAACTTTCCCCTTGAATTCCTTCCTCGCTTAGCCCCCCCTTGGCAGCACTATGCTCGTGTTCCCGCGGTCTGTTAGACCCGCTTTCTATGTGATGGGAAAGCAGTCTGTGAGACCACCCTCTCCAGAGGGTCTCCCACTCTATTCCGCCAGAGGTTTCAGAGTATCCTCCAGGACCTCGCAATGAAGACCTCCATACTGGTTGGAGGGCTGTCTTACATTGCAATGGAGGGTCATGTGTGAAGTTCGGGAGGTTCGGGAGGCCTCTAGCTTTCGTCGAGGGTCTCTGACAGTCTCTGACATTCCTTATGTTATTTGATCCTTTGGTGCCTACTATGTTATTTTTATTCAAGTCATATGTTATTTCAATTATCTCGTACTTTCTTCATGTTTTAATCTACTTGTTGTGATGTTCTGATTAACGGAAACATCAGATCCGGGCAAGCATATTAATGATCTCGGAGGCAACAGCAGGCTTGGAGGAGCCGCTATACTGATATTGACAAAAACGAGTTACAAAGATATCAATGTAGGTGGGGTAGGGTATACACGCGGGTACGAGACAGGGCCAATGAGACTAAACAGACGACGAATGCAGGCACGAGCGACACATGATGCGAAAAGAGCAGATCAACTAAAAACGTCCAAAAACACTTGAGCAGCGAATGTAGGCATGAGCGGCACATGAGGTGAAAAGAGAAAATCAACGACAAACATCACAAAACGCTTGAGGAGCAAGGAGGACATTAAGTAGCGGGAGGAGGCCTTGGGGGATTGGGCAGATCGCGACGGAATGCTCGTGGTATAGCATCATAGTCCAAATGAGCACCTTCATCCCATCTCGAATCCTGAAATCTCCTACCGGGGCCTTGAGGGTATCCTTCCTCGCGGTAACTCCCTCCACCAACTCGACGACTATGATAGGGAGATAGTGATTGCCCACGCTCATCGAGGTCATTGTGCCGGGACCTGTATCCACCTTCATGAGTATAGCCTAAGTCACCCCCAGGACCGTACCGGGTCGGGTAGGCACGTTCGCGCTCACTAGGACCATAGTTACCATGAAAATCGGACACAGGTGAGCTGTCTCGAGTATTCAAGTCACTTTCCATACGAATATCGCCAGATCCATAAGGATCTTGAGGTGGACCATAGCGGGGATTGCGATGGTAGAATGCGTCACGGGGGTGAAGAGTGCCACGGTCGAGGCCACGCGCAGGTTCATGGGAGTACCCTCGGGTGTAAGGATAACGAGGATCAACATCCCAAGGATTGCGAAGGCCATCACGAGGGTCACGTACGGCCTCATGATGGTTGCGTGTAGGGTCGCGAACAGCACTTCGAGCATCTTCATGAGGTTCACGACCATCTCGAGGGTGACGGGGAGGCTCACGACCATCTCGAGGGTCACGGAGAGGCTCATGATCATCTCGAGGGTCACGGACAAGGTCGCGTGGAGGGTCGTGATCATCTCGAGGGTCACGGACAAGGTCGCGTGGAGCGCGTGGAGGGTCATGATCATCTCGAGGGTCACGGACAAGGTCGCGTGGAGGGTCATGGAGAGCGTTGCGCAGTGGGCTGTCACGAGGGGCATCATGGGGGAGGTTATCATGTGGACGCTCGTCCTGAGTCTTGTGAGGAGTGAGGGGACGAGGGTGGTTGGAGTCACGAAGAGGCTGCTGGTCGGGAATATTGGGGGCCGCTGCATTCAATGGGGCGGTTGGGGGTAGTTCTTCCTTATCTCCTACTACTTCATCCTTCGTCTGTGCAGACTTCTCCTCCAAAGGATCAGACTGGATGTTAGCTGAACCAGTGGCTTCGGGGATGACGCCCGTTGTGGTTGCAGAATTAGCCTTCACGCTGTTGTCGACGTCAGACTCAGAGTCCGAGTTCCCGTACACCATACGCAGGCCACGATTCATCACCACCCGAGAGCCCTTGGTGACTGGGCGTGGTTTAACATGTTCTAGAGCATGTAAATTAAATCACTTGAATCAATGAAGTTAAGAATGAAATGTACCCTTTTTAGACTCATCAGAAGGTCCGTCTCGAAGGCGCATTGCTTTACCAGCATTAACTATCAAGCTTTCAGCAAACAGTAAGGCGGATGCACATGGTACTCACTATGTTCTGGTGATGGAGGTCCATCGGTCGACGATCCCACTGTTAATGGGGATAGTGGACCGCCTTTCGCAGGGAAAGTAGTTGAGGTTGGCAAGGGAGGCGGAGGTGCCTTGGATTGCACATTATTCTTACCTCGCCCAACTTTCTTCCCCACTTTTGAAGCGTTAGTCTTTTCAATCGACGGGGCAATCTTCTTTGACGCACGCGATGTATTCGCGGACTTGAGCTTCCTCTTCTTTCCACGTCCTGCTTCTTCATACTCAGAGTCGGGCTCTCCCACAGGATTCTCTTCGGTAGACGTAACTTCGATAACCTCACTCGGAGTTCCAGATGGCATGGGAACGGCTTTGGAAGGACGCGGCAGTGGTAAAGGAAGTCGAACAACCTTGAAAGGGCGTGAGGGTGGAGGTACAACTTCGACTCGCATTTTGTAGTTAGGCTTTCGCACGTTCACTTGAGGTAGGGGCTCGAGCGCAGAAGTTCCAACTGCATCATTGACACTTACACCCTCCAATGATTCATCATCAGAGGGTTCATCTTCGGAGGGTGGTATAGGGTGCTTGGGTGCTTTAACACCCTTCTTGACCTTCGTAGTTGCTGTGCTGGGCTTGAGGCGACGAAGACCATTGTGATCAGTATGGCCGTCAAGGAACAACCGTCGCGCGCCATGATGGGGCCATTCAGAAGGAGGTGCCTCGCCCTCGATTATGGGCTTCTCTGAAGCTATTGCAGCCGCTATATATCGTGTAAGTATGACATTGTTACCCATAATATGATACGTACCTCGATCGTCGTCGGGAAATTTGATGATGCGCATAGTGCCTGCCTTCAACGAATCGACAAGCGCAGCGATCTCCTTATACATCAGCGCCCCAATGCCTTTGTTTAATGCATGTTTACTGTGAGCTTCACCGGGAAATAGGCACTTGTGTGCAGGATATCCTTGGATGCTGAGATTGGCTTCCACGAGTGCGGCTGGCATGAGCTTCCAAGGGAAAATCTTTCCGCCGTGTATTTTGCAGCCAAATTTGGCTGGTGCGATGCAGGATATATCAGTCTAAATGAAGATGAGTGGCAATGGTCGCACATACCAGCTTGCCTGGTGATTTCCTGCTTCACGAATTTCAAGTTATCCTCCCGTCCTCCCTCCACAACATCAGAAGCCTGGTCTATGTCGTGGGTAACGGTCGGTGTCTGTTTTTGATGGCTATCGTCCCCGGTTTCTGGAAAGGCATCATCAACTGCAGATAGCGATGTGGTGTTACTGGTTAGGGCTATGTAAGCATCATGTAGCATGAACATAAATGTACTTACTACACGTGGGCCTTTAAATGACCGATGATCATGTCATCGCTGGCACCATCGCATTTCCCAGAACTACGAGTTACTGAGTACATGTTGACGTTGAAGGTGAAAATGAGCTTACCCCACCAGCACCAGGTGTGTTGTAAGAATGACCAAGCGAACCGTCTTCATTAACCACTTTACCACATAATACAACGGCTGCTTCAAATCCAAATCTAGCGGAGCCGGACTCGAGCTATAACATATGTTAGACAATGTTGTCACTTCGGCAGAGATTACGCACGATGCTCGTCACACTCCGATAGTGTTTTTGGAATGCTTGTCCGCGCTGGGCAATAGTTTGGGGAGACGAGCTCAGGAGAGCTACTTCCTCATGCTTCGATAGGATGTCTTGATAGGTGTCGGGAAAGGTGTCCTTGAATTTCTCGTAGCATTTTCTTCGCAATGTTGCACCTATGAAGAATTAAGCATGCAGCATCATGCCGTAGTTTCATATGAACTTACTAGGTGTCCCACTGCCTTCTGATTTCTCTTTTTCACAGCGGCCGAGCTCCTCCTGCAAGTGGTCCTTGAAGTAATTGGCGTACAGATTCCAGTAATTAGTGCCGTTCACACTGCGTCCTCGAGACTTCAGGTATAAATTGATTAGTTGAGTCATGGGGAGGGCGGTGGACGCTGCAAGCTCAAGAAAGTGACGCTCAATGCCCACAAACCCAGTGTCGAGTGCTGCGTTCATATCTGCTGACCTGCGGCCAGTTACCGCTTGATCCTCCTGGTGCATTCTCGGCTCACTCTCTTCAGGGAACCGAACGCGGTAGGTGGTGGCCGGAGAATAGTGACCTAGGTCCAACTTTGGACTAGGATCTCTTGTCGAGGCAAGGAGTGCATTATCAGTGGAAGCAGAGGCACCAGGAGTCTTACCGCCACCATCCTTGAGTGGTGTTGGCGGGATGATGTTTGTGGCTGGAATAGGATGGGCATGATCTTGAGGCGGTACATATGGTGCAGGATGCAGGGTGAATGGTGAGTTCTGCATCAATCCCGAAGACGGTTGGCCTGCTGGATCCAGCGAACATCCGCGAGACATGAGAGGCTGACCAGATGAACTGGCGGGAAAATGAAAAGGCGTGTGTGAAGGCAGAGGTGCAAGGTGGGTTGTGTTCTGCGCATTGGTAGTTTTACCGTCTTGCACGTTGGTCACAGACGGTGCAGGCCACAGCGACTTGTCGCCCGCTCCAGCCATGCCTAGAGCTTGATCTCCGAGTAATCCAGCCGTGAAAGTATCAGGCTGCATCATTCCGAAATCACCAGATGGGTTTTGCTGCATCCAAGGAGACTGCTGGTCCATAGGGCCGTAAAACAAATCCTGCAGTTGTGCAGGACCTTGTAGTGGAGGAAAGGGTGAGTTGTGCCGACTGTAAGCCACGTTCAGCGTAAGCGATGACGTATCGCTTGTTGAAGTTGAAGCACCGTCCTGCACCACGTGGTGGAATGGACCAACGGAAAGCTGAAACGTTAGAGGTATTTTGATAGGCCTGGCGTCGGCAGAGCGTCCTTGACAATACCGACGTCCCGCACTGTGGCCTTGAGTCTGGTCCTCAGCCGTGAGGGAGTCAACTCGGCAGGCGTGCTTCATATCGACGACCTCCGCCAACCTGGTTCCTCAACATAGTCGAAGGATGCAGGGGATGAGCCCCAGTGTAGCTTGGACCAGGAGATGGCTGTTGGTCGACACCAGAAGGCATTTCTGGCTTTTGTTGCGTCATTTCTGCAGTTAAGATGTCAATGACAGAGCAATATTTGGTACGTGGGCATGCGTACCTATATACAACAGGCGATGGCGAGAATATATCGGAGTGAGAATGTTTGAAACCTGATCTCCAGCTCATCGTAAGTATAGACATTATACTGACACAGAGGGTGTCGCTTACCAGATCGGGGGTATGTTCAACGAGGGTAACGTCGAGGTGGTCTGTCTGTTGAGCGGATCGCGTAAAATACTAAATTGAGGGCAGCATGGCGCATAGGCATCATTCCAGTAGTAACACGAAAAGATGTTGCTTACCAGAACAGAGGGACGTTCAACGAGGGTAACATTGAGGAGATCTGTTTTTTGGGTGAATTGTACAAGATGCTAAATAAAATTGAGGGGAATACTGGAGGCGAAAGAAAACGTACCCCAAGGGCTCATACTTAAGACGCATAACCACAGCGTTGCTTGGTGGAAGGACCATCGGTTCATTAAGACTAAAAAGAGATAGATAGCATTGATAGAGAGGCTACATATGAGATATGAATTGATTTTACAAGGCTCTGTGGAGGGTCAGAGAGCTACACTCACAATATCGTGCCTCTTGCGGCAAGGCCCTCCAAGGAGGGTTCCCTACAAATCACTAATGGTGTTAACGAGACTCAATCAGATTGAAAATAAAACTAGTACTGAGTTTGAAACAGTACTAATGGAGTCACAGACTCACAGCCACCCAACGTACTGCCAACTGATGCGGAAACAATGGTAAGATGTAGGTGAGAGTGCGGTGGTTGAACGAAACTTACTTACAAATAGCCGTCATCCCACCAACGCAATCAGACGAGCAAATTTTCCTTTTTGGTCAGACCACGTGAAAAATTTGGCCAGCGGCAAGCGCCCAGCGCCCTCACTTAATTACTCCCGCAAACAGCCTCATGCATGCTGCATCTGTGATTAATCATCGAAGGCCATGCATGATCTCATCTGCGATAGTTGCGTACCACGACCTCTCGCTTCGTGAGCACCGAGTCTTTGCGGATGCCCTCAAGAACAACCTGCTCACCATCAAGACCATCACCAAACAAGGTGCCCTCGCAAATCTTGTGGCCTCCGCAGCCGTGTCATCATCGAGGAAGCACCTGCACCTCATTCCGACCACACCCATGGGTGGCGCTGTATGCGAATGGTCGATGTGATCGGCTGGGTCTTCCTCGCCTCAAAGTCAACCACAGCTCTCCTGAGCCACCTTCTGCACAATGTTCCCAGCTCCTGGGCCATTGTCTTGTGGACGAAATCCTGCATCATCTCTTGCATGGTGCCGGCCTGCTCGTGGGCCGCTATCTGGTGCACGCGCTCCTGTAGTGGCTCACGCAATGCGTCACCGGCAGAAACTCAAGATGTTCGTTGAGGTCCCACTCCCCCCACCCTCCTGGAGGTCGAGTTTCAATCCAGGACTGAGACCTGTCACTGGTAGGTAGCGTCCAGGAGCTCATTCTGCAGATAACCTGCATTGGGCAAGGTTCGCAGAGTTCTGATGGGACTGCTCGTGGGGAAGATGAAGCCGAGGCAGAGGTGGATGAGCTTCTGGCATCCCTTTGAAGTAAAGTGGGGCTGAGAGATGTCACGCTTGGGGTTATGTAGTGCTAGAATCTTCTTTTTGCCATTGCTCACTTGTTTGGATTTTGATACGTACATTGTGAGCGGTGTCGTTTAAGACATGGAGGTATAAAAGAAGATTGAACGTTTGAACCGTGCTAAGATCCTTCATAAACATGAGGCAATTGTGAGCCAATGAGATTGAAGATACCAATAGTGCTGAACTTGAAAGACATATGTACAGGCATTGACCACTTATCACGCTGTCTGGACTAGCCTCGTCGACGCTAGCAACACGCCCCATCATGCTCATACAAAGATTTTGACAAGAACTTCATTGTGGATGGCCATATCACATTTCAACAGGTAACTAGGGTGGTACAGCAGCGAGATGTTCATATCAACTTTGGTTGACTTGACTATTTGTCCAATCACTAACCTCACCATGGGGCCGCCGAGCTAAGTACCCCTCACATCGGAAGAAAAACTAGCAGCTGCTCGTCAACATACGGAATCATATTTACAGTCAAAACGGTAGGTATCATTCAGTGACTTGTTATTGCAACGTTGTTGATATGTTTGGCAGAGGCAAGATCATTCGACAGGCTCAGAATGCTCGTGCCTACGCCAAACGTCATGGTCGACGCGGACCTCATACAACTCCTAGGGCCCTGCACAACCCTCTACCGTCTTCAATCTCACAGTTTGCCAATCCTCCTCTTCCCAAATCATTTCTCTTTCACCAATCGCTCCATGGTTCTGACTTGATCGATGTTTCGGATCTCTCCCAGTGGGATAAAGCCCCGCCTTACAATTCTCTGCCTCCACCCGACTCACCCGAAGAACAGCGTTTTACACGAATCTCTTTGACGTGATGCACGGACATAATTTGCGTGTGGACAGGGAATCTCGCGCTCATCGTCAAGCTGTGTATGATGCAGGAGGGGCGTCTGAAGTTTTGGAGGAGCTTCGAGACGCACAGAAGAGGTTGCTTGAGGCTGGGATGACCTGAATGCTCGTATCGCTAACAACCTACAGGTATGTGGAAGACACAAGCTTATGGCTGAGTGCTACCGCCATGGGTCGCGCGGAGGATCTTAACTTACCAGAGGGAGGTTGATTTGCTAGTTACTGGGCAGAATCCATATTGTCTTAGTCCATAATACCTGTTATTGTACTACTCTACTTCGAATCATGCCTGTAAACTGGTAATGCAAGAACCATAGTCCGCAGATAGTATCGTAGATCGTCCATGTCCTGCTCTCGTACTCCTGTAATATGTTTGCCGCGTACAATAGCAAAAATCGTCGCCAAAACCCATACACCACAGTCGAAATCATTGTTCTGAAGACGTTGGACCTAAAACAACACGAAGTGGTCGGCAAAGTTGTGAAAAATGGAGGATGAAACTGACGTTCAAAGGTCGAGCAACCCAGCCTTCAAGGTCAATATTAACACGATATTCGTGTTGGCGCGCAATAGCAAGGAACCGAACAATTAATCTCATTATATCCTTTCATTAAGATCCGATCAGTCAAACGCAAACGCATGATTTAAATTGAACCCACTTCGACGTCCTTTTGCCAAGGCTGCCTGTCACCTAGGCTATCAAAAAGATGAAGTTCTTTTGTGGACAGCCGGATGACACATAGCACCCAGTGCCCAATGCCCGACGGACGATGAATAGGAAGTACCCATATATCCTTTGCGCCAAATGACATTGTCTGGCGCATTGTAATGCGAATGAATTGTCGGGGAAGAATGACACGGGGAAGATCGGGGTTGAGAGGATGGCGCATTGTGCACCCGATGTCCTGAGTTGAGAGTGCCAGAGAAGTATGGCACAACTGTTGATGCATACATCATTCAGGCGTGCTGTAGGAGAACTAAGGAAACCGATGTCCCTAGGGTCAAATATCTGATACGGGATTCCATCCGAGCTAGGTTGTACTCGGGAGACAATTTTGCCTGATATGAGAATGCCGCGCTCACGCAATGGAACATTAAAATCATCCGCAAGAAGATTCTAGTATGATACATCAGTGCCGTATTCCTGACAGTAAATGTCAACCCACCTCAGGAAGTTCCCAATGAATGACGGCAGTAGCTTCGCGCACATGATCAGTTGAGTCATCATCATCATCATCATCCCACTCTACCGTGCCTATCTGACCCTCCAGAACGTCAGCAAGCGCTGTTTGTTCAGAATCAATGGGAGGAGGATGGTCAGGATCAGCAATGGAAAATTCATCCCCACCCTCGAGATCTGGCACTGCAGGTATGCCAGCATTGATGGCAAGAAGTGTCGTGCTGCGCGAGGTTCCCGAGAGGGTGGTAGCTACCTCCAGTGCATTGTTGACTAGGCTAGCGAAGCATGCCGGAGAAGCTAAGGAATTGGACCATCGAGATTGAAGTCGGACAAAATTAGCATGCCGTTGCTGTAATGGGACAGCAAACGGTTCATCTAAGTTAGATTACACATCAGCAAAAAGTTGCTAGAAGAATAGAATCCACTCCCTTTCTGGCAACCGAAGAGCGAGTTCGAGCGCTGCCAGCTCATCACCAAAGAAACGACAAAGATTATCAGCCTCAATGCTGAGGCGGATATGTTCTTCTTCACATCGATCCCGTTTGAGGAGTGCACGTATACCGTCCCTGATGCGTGAGTCCTCCAACCATCGGGGAACTTCTCCTACCGATGGTGTAATCCATACATCTTCCATTAATTTAGGGTCGTTGCGTAGTTCCGTAAGTTTCGTTGGAAGAGGGGAAGGCAGGGGAATCCCCCAACTCGGTTCGTAAAGGGAAGCTAACCGTTCACAGTAGGAGTTGAATTTTCGAATAGCGGTCATGAGGGCAGGTTGGCGCTTTGCTATAGCTTTGCGCGTATGCTGATGGAGCTTAGTGCCTGTAGGTAATTAACAAAGTATACCACTGTAATTAACAATGGGGTTCGAACTCACCTAGAGCTTGTTGGGCGCCTCCAACGGCGCGGTCAAGTTTGTCCCACTCGAAGAAGCTTGCAACGGCACGTTTGCGAACATTAATTTTGAGGTCCCGCGCCATTAAAAGGGTACGAACAAAATCAAGATTGACCCCTTGAAGTTCAGGGAACCGATCATGAACGTTTAGAGATGAGTAAAGAGCCTCAACTTTGTCCATTAGCCGACTATGTCCCCTCTCCAGGCTCAGCAGAGCTTCGAATGTATCGTCAGAGGCCGATTTTTTCTAGCATTACTCTGGTAGTCTGTAGTGCTCTGTCCGATGCATCGAGATCTGCCTGGAGGGCCAACACGGTGTCCAGCTCTTTCTTGAGGCGAGATGGAGCGTCTTGGAGGACCGTTTATCAATACTAATGCACTATAATAAAATGAACTCACGAGCACGTATGGATAACTGTGAATGCCGTTGGTGGGACCACTGAGACCGTAACTCGTCGATAGGGATTTCGCATCGGTCTAGTACATCTTGTGCTGCAGACCCTTGTTCTTTGATGCCACGTCTAAGGCGACGTTTGATCCAATCACCGAGATCAGCGCGCATTTCGGACCCTATGGCTGCGGCTTGCCGATCAATCAGCCAGAGGCGACGTTGACGCTAAAGAAGGTTTCGCGTGAATAGGGTTATAATGAAATTGAGGCGGGACGCACGGAAGAGGTCCTCTCAATACCAATCAGGCGAACAAAGCGCGACCAAAGACGCTCGGTCCCTTCCCCGTCGGACAGGCCAAGCCCAACGCACATTCGTGGGTTATAAATGAGCTGACATGCCCACTCATGGCCGTAGCATGCATTGCAGTCGTCGCAAAACGAAGTCGTGTGGTGATACTTTCAGGAAGGATATCATACTGGAGAGGTGTGAGCGAGCAATCTAAACGTTAGTGATAGCATACTTTTGCGAGGGATCGCGCCAGAACACATCCAACGTCATATAAAGCAAACAACTGTTGCCTGGTGCGGGAGTAATGAAACAAGTGTTGGAGGAGGGCTACAGAGTATTTCTGTTGTTCTCCAGGAGAATTGATGTTAGCGAAAACAAACGGGATATCATGGCGACAAATTAATGCCATAATACCTGTGTCATCGAAGTTATCCATCGCGGTCTTCTGCTTCTTGCCGTCAGCAGCCTCATAAGAAGTTTTCACATTGGTCCACAGCCTCGTCAGGGATGAGGGAAGCATAAGTTCTTGAGGATGCTTATGTAGGGCGTCTATCCGGCGGCCGATACCATCAACGAAGGTTTTTGGGATAAAGTATGTAGGGTCATAGAAGGGTGGACAATCGCCAGCTGCGCGTCGGTGGCGGGGGTGATGGAAATTCCCATCCGTTGCAACATGAATATCGCCTCCATCGTCTGGGGATCTACCATAAAGTATGCCCCCGAAACAAGCAGGGCATCTTTGAACCAGAAGGGGCGCGCATCGACCTGGATGTAGGGTAGGAGAATGAATTTCAGGGACGTCAGATGTTGCTTGCAAGGTCATGATGCGGTCCCGGCTTTGTTGGAGAAGGGTCTCGAGTTGTTGTTCGACTTGGACTTGCAGTATGTCAAACCACTGGACAGCATAGCCAAGACCTCTGCGAAACGGGTCCTGGATAAGTCCGCCCTTCCAAAGCATGTTAGTAGTAATTTAAATACACAATTGAAACTTACTTGTGCGTCTGTCATCTGAAATCCCCGTCGAGAATAATGAGTCTTTAATGCTGATGCGAGAGCATTAATTGCATCACATGAACACTCAAACAATGTGCGATAGAATGAAAGTAGATCCACAGACACAGCCATCCGAGGCTGTGATGGAGCGGTTGGGAATAGACCATGGTGGACCAGAACCTGCGGGAGACTGGAGCACGTGCAACTTAGTACATCTATAGATTCAAATCCTACACAAATGTCAACGCACACCTCCGAGTCTTTGTTGCATAATGATAGGCTTACGATCGAAGAATAAACAAACCAATGTGGTCTGTTTGGGTGAGCACGATGTTGTCTCACATGCAGATATGACTGGGCGGATGATCTCTAGAGTTTTGCCCTGGGTTCGTCCGAAATAGCGAAGTAAATGGTTGACGAGGGTTGGCACAAGTGCCGTCCAGGAATAATACAGTGAGTTGGTTGATTTATCTGGCAAAATCCATCGTTTGACTGGCGTGTCAATTGCCGGGGTGTCGAGACTTGGAGGTTCTAACATTCCGACGTCCTCGGAATGAAGTGGGTGGGCCTCATCAACGTTTATGTGTTGGGCGGTATCATTGCAGTCCCCAGCGTGAGCAAGGTCAGGCAGAAAGTACTTGTGGGTCTGATTTTTCACCTCGCGGCTTCATAAGTTGCTGCATTTCAGCTAGAAGTCGGCGACCGCTTCGCCTCCGCACCCGGTTATCTTGATCAATGTTTGTGTTTTCCGTTTGTCTCGAGCTTTCCTCGGGCTCACAAAGTGGTGGCCTAGCCTGAAGATGTGAGCTGAGATTTGCGAGTGGGATGAGGTGTGGAGGACGACATTGTGGAGATAAGAGAAGGACATACCAGTATGAAGAAGTATCAACAAGGCTCCAACGCTAAGTTTGTGGAAAGCACGTGAGGGATGCGCTGGAGGTATGGGACATATTTCTAGAGGTCTGCAAGAGGTGTCGTGAGAGGGTTTTTAGGTATTTTAGAGGCGTGAAGGGGTTCTGGGAGGGTGGAGCTAGAGGGACGCGAGGGAAGCGAGGTGGGCTAGGAGTAAGTGTTATTAATAGATGGGGGGAGGGTGGGTCTCAGAGACCACTTTCCCATAACATAGAAACCGGGTCTCTTGGACCCTTTATAGGCACCGAGAACTGATGCCTGAGGTGCGTCTTCTTCACCTTGGACATCGACGCCAGACGCCCAGCATCAGGAAAAACTGTTTCTCTATATAGATAATCATCCTCTATATAGTTGTGATAGTGGGTCATAGCTCTACACAGTCTATGGCCAGCTATGATAGCCATAGAGACCAATATAGAAATCATGAAGGTCTATATATTACCATAAAGTTTGGTAAGCATATTTGGAGGTAAAACAATTAAGTAAGAAGGTATCGCATTTATCTAATACATTATCTGAAGTCCAATCTATAGGAATGGTTGTTGTGCCAAAGTTCGGAACAAGCTGACATGTCTGTCTAATACAAGACAGTGGAATAACTTTACCTGGCAATGAACCATCTGAAGAAAGTAAAGGTTTCTTGACAGTATACATCTCATGATAGTCTTCTGCTGCAGATTTCAATGGAGTATACCACTCAACATATGCCAAAGGGTCTTTAGTCCATGCAGGTTGAATAGACCCATATACTTGTTGTGGCAGACGAAATATAATCTTCAACCTTCCAATACGTGTTCCTATAGTTTTGAAATTTTCATACAATTTTTCAACAGATATATCATAATATTACTCACCTGTTAAACCAGTGCTTTCACAGTCAGGATCATCCATGACTACAACTGTATCAAAGCGTCCAGCTTTATGAGAAACAGGTGGCTGTGCTTTGACAAAATCTGCCTCCTCCAATTGATCAAAGTCAACGTCATTGCCTAATGACTCTAGACAGAATTTGAATCCATGATAGATATCAATATGACTAAAAGGAAGATCCATGTTCCTGAGCTGCCCGCGTGAATGAGAGTGAGCCAACTGAGAGTTGAGATAGGTGATGAGATCTTTCTTGAAGCCTTTGCAAGAATGATTCTGCATGACGTCCAAGATATTTTGGTGAAGGCGATGAGGACGTTTAGTGAGGATGACTCTATGATCTCTAAACCTTGAGTGGGAAAACTCTTCTTCTTCATCCTCCATAGACATCTTGAGATAGCTTTGAAATGACGCTACTTTCTCTCTTCTAGTTAGCCAAGAGATCATTTGAGGCCTTTCATTTCTTCCATTGGAAGCGTACCACCCCTCTTTACAAAAGTCAATATGAAACCTCTCAAACATCTCCGTGTTATAGTTGTCTGTAGTTCCGAAGTTGCGTATGTTCTCCAGGTAGTGTTGCAAGGAATGGAATTTGGGAATATTGAGATGGTCTCGGATACCCAGATTAATGATGACTTCCTTGTGAAGGTGAAAATCTTGTAAGGCCTGTTGCATATATTCCAGAGTGTCGTCATCATGAGTGGGATATTGGGCAAGATAAATGAAATCAAGGAGGGCACGGTATGCCTGAATGACGCCTCTTGGAACTTTGCCAATTAAGCAAGCCAATAGCACTCTAGCCATATTTTTCCTCTCTTTTCCACCGACTTGACCCAAAGCAGACCAGCCTTTATGGAAGTGATGGACGCCATAAGAAGGAGGGAGAGTTCTAAGTCTGTGATCCAGTTCTTCTTCATCCATAAGCTCCTGACACCACTCGACCATGTGCTTGAATATCCCTTGATACAGTTGATGAAGTACGTCAGATGTGATAGCCAAGTGAATATCGCAATGAGGGAAGTCCAGCCAAATGGTTCAAATATGCCTCCAGCTACATCCTGAGACATGCACTGTTTACGAAAGGCAGAGTCGGTCTTTGTGGAGATGTTGGCATGGTCAATTACTGATGAGGTCCAAGGTTGAGTACGTCTGGCAAAATGTTGTATTTCAGCCAATTCATCCGCTCTAGCCCTACACTTGGGACAAGTACCGTACTTGGTACAGGTACCAACGTTGCTCAGGATAATCTGCCACATAGCAAGCTAGAATGGGAAAGACCAGGCGAACAAGACCATCTCCACCCACCACCTCTATTCCTCTTCTTCCTGCCTCTTTCAGCGGTTCCAAAATGATCCTGCAGACATTTTACCTTCTGTTGTTCCTTCTAAAGAGAAAGAATCTACGCCTAGTCCTGGTATGTCTTGATTTTTCTATTAAAAATATGTCCATCATACGCTCATTATATCTTAGATTCTAGTGACCAAGATGGGGCCAATGAGGGCAGTGGTGATGAGGGTGCCAATGATGGAGATGAAGATGTATCAGCGGAGAGCACAGGTACTAGAAGGAGAACAAATGGGGTGCGTAATTTTTTTTTGTATAGCCTTCAATGCTGACTACCTATATAAAGCTTATTGAGGTCAAGGATGAGCCCCAGGAAGATAATGGGGAGAGGATTCGTAGGAAAAGAGTACGCAAAGGTGACACTAAACTACCTACTACTTTAGCTTCCTTGAAGAAGGATGGGTGCGGTCCCTTGGTTGATCTTGCACACCAGCTACTTCGTATCAAGATAGCTTTGGTGAATGCTTTTCCAGGCCCTTCAGTGGATGTGCAGGACTCCTTTGCATGGGACTGCATCAAAGAAGCGGTCAAGAATCCAGGCTCTCCCCTAAAGCCAATGTTTGACGCCATTTGCCAAGATCCTGTTTTGAAGAATAGAGCTCTAACTTATGTGAGTGTTTTAGTTTTGGTCGCACCCCATGCTTACTTGTTTCTAGGTGTGGTCTGGTGCTAGTCAGTTGAGAGGGGAGCTGGTAAGAAAGGCGAGAGAGAATGTCATTTTTCTATTGCAGCAGATGAAACCTAGGGATATTGGTGCGTAACTTACTTAAAAAAAAATATCTACTGATTTCAAGATAGGTGAAGTCGCTTCATGGCTTGTTTTCTGCCAAAAAGGATCCTTTTCTATGTGGTGAATTGGATCTCAAGGTACGTCTCTCATATCTACAATATTACGAAACTTAAGTATGTTTTAGAACAAGACCTTCAACAAGAATCTACCATTTCGTGCAGCACTCTTGCGCCAGCTACTCATTAGTCAATTTTTTCAAGGCGCGGTATCAGAAGGTTTGCTATATAAGGATGAGTTTGAAAAACTCCCTGATAACCTTCTTGCATTAATTGCTACTGCGGTAATGAAGCCTTTCTGTGGATTTAGCTATAGCTGATTTTTTTTTCAGGCTGAATGCGCATTCAAGGGTATGCTCACTGGCTCCCCAGTAGTCATAGAATTCAAAGAGCCAGTCTTTCAACCAAGGTGAGTCGCACTGTTGTGTAGTATAGTTTGATGTCAACTAATGTTAGATTTCTTTAGACACCAGTACTATATGCTGAAGCTGGCTGAATACAGACAGAAATCTCCCATGTATATGGAGAAACTACGTCATGATCTGTGGACAGAGGTTGGGTAAAAGCGCTTCTTTCTTCATTTTATATATAGATATATTGGGCTAATAATTGCTACCATAGGGAGGCATGTCGCTTTGTGGTGAGAGAGGATGAGGAATCTGGGTCAGAATTAGATTTTGATGCCATGGAGGCGTCTGCTAGAGTACAAACTAATGCTCCTAGTACTACTTCTGATGTTGCTATTGCCTAATAGCATTGAAATAGGTGCTTTTATCTATCTAATATGAATATGTGCGGTTTGAAAAGCTACAAAGCGTCTCATAGACAGTGAATTCAACTACTATACCAAGATTTGGATATAGCATAGTCAAGTATAGTTATGTATAGTTATGTATAGTTTTAAATTTGATTGACATTGGTTGTGTATGATAGTAGTATATATTTACAATACACTGTATGTCACTATAGAGCACTATACATAGGTCTAGTAAGCCTGCAAAATCAGGCACTTGTCTATATGGGCTTTGGGGCTATAGAGACTATATAGTGTGCTATAGTGCTATGGATGGCTATATAGACTTACCATATTTTCCTGATGAGGAACGTCACATTCAAAATCTCCAAAAGCGTCAGATATATTTACGACTCCGCCAACATGGGTGCCAGCCCATAAAACCTTGAGACACATATCAGCAACACAATGACCTTCGGAGCGAGCAAGGCTCTACAATTCGGCTTTGAAGTCCATGGGAGATAATTCGCTGCTGACTATGTCGGCCCTTGGGTCACTTGCACCACCAGCGCTTGTAACAGCGACGAGGCGGAATAAGTTTCCAGGCTCAGATAATGGCGCTCCGAGGGTGTGGTTTGCCAGATCTCGCTGAATGTGTAGAGGTGGTCGTAACACCATGCACTCCTCGTGAGCCACCTTGTAAGCACGCTGGCTTACTAGAGTTCTCATAATACATCAGTGAACCAATGAACATATTACAGCTGATTCCAAAACTATGCGGAATCGCCAAATCAAAACTTGTGCGTCGGAAATGCCCGGACAAGGACCCCGTAGGCACCTGAGTGGACATTTGTAGTAGCACTACTAGGTGTACATCTGCGATTCACCAAAAGATAATGTCGTTGCTATCAGATTCTTCCATACTTGAATTCAATTGGGCTACATTCATTATTCACCTTGATGCATACACTAAGATTACTACTCAAAGCAATGGCAAAGCCAAAACCAAGGAAGTGAAATCTATGAAAGTCAAGGAACTCATCTTTCAAATCCCTGAGCCCAACTTGTAACATTTTGAGTATTTAGATGATCAACATGAAAAATGTGGAGAAACTTCCAATTTCTACTACTCAAAATGAGGTATGTTGCAGCGAGAATTGGTTGTGTGATTATTGTGGCTGACGAGGACAGATTGTGGGTGATACTGCAAGCCAAGACAGCAAAGCATCAGATGATGACAAGATCACAGTTGTGGATGGTGCTTGTAGACAGAGCTTGAGCATTCGAGAGCATAGGCAGAAATGTGTTTGCGATTGAGATGTAACCACCGAAATGTGTGAAGAAGTGTTTGCATGGACACAAACACACCACGATGAGAGTGCAATTCATGCTGTAGCTTGTCAAGATAGATAGTAGGATGGTGACAAAGGGTGGCAGTGATGAAAGCAAGATCATTGATGGTGAGGGTGCGATGTCAACCCATATTCTTGCTGTGGATACTCCAAGAAAGAGCTGTAAAACTTTGTATACAAGAGTCTTTTTTACTCCAAGTAGATGGCAGATATACTTGATGGAGTGCCCATGTCGACATAGAACAGGTATTCGAGCTTTTAGATCATCTGATTTCAAACAGTGTGCAGCAGCATTGTCAGACAATGCAGACTCAATGTTATAATTAAGCGCTGCAAATCTCTCACCCATGTGCTTACGGGGTCCTTGTCCAGGCATTTCCAATGCACAAGTTTTGATTTTGCGATTCCACATAGTTTTGGAATCAGCTGTAAAATATCATATTAGACCATAGTACTGTATACATTCAACCTGAGGTTCGTCACAGCATCGCTGACACCCCGAACTGAACTTATTTCATGTGACATTCACAAGCATCTGGCGAGGATGAACCTAAAATTGTGACATCTGGTTCTCTCTGCTAAAACAAATTCTAACTCTAGTAGTGCCTCCTTATTGGTCGCTTCCCTCGATACCTTCACCCAGTGGGGGAAATCATCTCATGATACTGGTTGGCAACACCATCCATGGTTCAGACCTGGTGAAAATTGGACATGGCCATTTCCATGGAGGTTGATGGATTTGTAAGTTTTGAGTAGTCAGTAGACTCATATTGATGGAAATTGAAGTTGTGCAAACACTTGTTGAACAATCTGTCTACAATTTGAGCAGTACAGCATGTTCAATACTGCAAGAATCTGACATCCAAGACTTGTGCAGCTCAACTGTCCTTGTGTTCATTTAACTGGTCCAAGGTCTGTGCATAATACATATCTCATTGCTCAAGTATTTTGTACTTCGCCACACTTGATCCAACTTCAACATTTCAACAGTTCCACTTACCTGGAACTTGGAGTTTCAATGAACTCTCCTCTCACCATCATCAGTGCCTTACTCCTGTAAATATCCTATTCCTATTGTACACTCATTTGTGTATTCTATCTATGTTTCCGACTGTGCATGGACTGCAAATATGGTTGAAGTTCTCATGAAGTTCTCCAGTGGCACGTTACATTAGCTGGGCACCAGGTTATGATAGTTTTGGACAGAAAAGCTGGCACAAATGAGTGCAGGTGGTTTTTATTGGCATGTTTCATATTGTATGCCATGTTGAAATACATTGATTTTCATATATTTGCGTTGAAGCAAGCAAGATATCAAAGGGACACACAGTTATATTCAGATCTATGGAATTCTATCTAGTAGTCAATGCATCAAAAAGTGTACACCAGTGCCAATGTGCATCATTTTTGCAGCTATGGAAAGTGCAGATACTGACATGTTTCTACACAATACAAAGTGCATGGCTGCGCATGGAAATGGCCATGTCAGATTTTAACTGGGGTTCAAGTTCAGAAGCACATACAAACATAGATCAAAAAAATGCCGACTGGTGATCTATCTGATCAATTGAGGTAGCATAGAAGTCAATCTGACTCGGAGTCCTTCAGCATAGTCCGACCACCTCAGCAAACCTATCTATCTTAAGTTTGTCACAGGTCACAGCAGCGAACAAACATGTGAACCTACCATTATGTCATGTCACACCATGACCCCCGTGAACCTAAGGTCGAATGTATACAGTAAATAACTTACTGCTGAGGTCATGGTAGTTTGCTGGTGTACACCAGTGGTGCTCTGTACAAATGAATTCCTAGCTTACTGAAGGGGAGCCCCATCTGTCCTCTTTACTAAGAAGGAAATATGGGAAGTATAGGTGGAATTGCAGTGAAACTACACTAGATGATTAGTAACCATTGAGGTGAACTCAATGAAAGTGGGTGCAAATCAGATGACAAGAAACCACTCTCTATGTTGGGTCTAGATATGCCGTGCGATATGTTTGACCCTTAAGGGAAGCAAGGAAAGCAAGGATCCACTGAATGATGCTAATTAACCCTGGTGAATGGCAGTGAAAGCACGCTAAAGGTGTGCGCGGGAAAGCGAAGTGCAAAAGTGTGTGAAGTGCAGGAAGGTAGTGCAAGCGGTGCACAAGTGTAGAAGACATGAACTGAGACTGATGAAAGACGACTTGTGATGATAATATGATGGGAAGGCGACAGAAGACTGATACTGATATTGCCACTAGCTAGAGACTGCTGCTAGGGCCTATGATGATGACAGATACATGCATTGCATGGAATTAACTGCCAAGTAACATGGTGGTGGTTGATAGGTCAGGTGTAAAATGAACATGAAGGTATATAAGTTCTAGCTAAGCGCTTTCCCAGGGCTCGGACCTGAATAGGGAGCACTCTAAGTGTATAAGTGAGGTAAGGTAAGGGTCCATAACAAAATAGGAGTGTAATATGCCAAATATAGTCAGATAATGAAAAGGGACATACCAAGGGACTGGTTGGATGATGGATGGATGCTCCTGGATGCTGCGCTGTAGAGACTCGATCCTGAGTAGCCTCACAATGGCATATATTGCACTGTAGGTCGAGTCTACAATACTATGCATGCAACACGACACTAGCGCGATAAACGCGACGTTCACGCGACGCGCGCGACTTAGGCGACACTTCCGCGACATAGGCGACACTTGCGCGACTTGCGCGCGCTTTAGGCGAATTTTCCCACGCCTAAGCGCTATAGGGCGCCTGACTTCCCACTGTGTTTTCCCATGTCCAACCAAGTTCCCAGGTATGCATTTCTCCATTTATCATTTATTTCAACATCGTACCATGTTTATTTTCACTTGGTACACATTTTTCATTACACATTTTTTTACTTTACACAACACACATTACCACGGACCACCATCATCATAGACAGTCACCATCTCCGAGTTTTTATTATGTTTTGAATAAATCATCGCAAGCCCTAGTAGCAGTTAGCTCTAGTGGCCATATCCGCATCAGTTGTCTTATCAGCATCTCAGTACACGTCTTAACATCTCACTATTGCTCGCATACCGCTTTCACCCAGTTCCGCTTTTCGACGCGCGACTTTCCCGCGCTTCGCGCGCCTATAGCGCCTTTGTTCCTGCGCTTTCGCCTTATCACACGCTTTGTGCATTCCCCCTAGAGTTGACCAGTGGATATTTGCTTTCTCCGCTTCCCCTAAGGGACGAACATATCGCACTCATATTTTCCTCCCTTCAACAATTATATCAGCTGCACCCTCAGCTGAGTTGAAGATCCTTCAGCGCATTGTAGTGCACTTAAGCATGAGAAAGCGTGCAAGGTGTGCACACGGGAATGCTGCGCGTTGTGCAGGAAAGCATTGTGCCTATGGTGTGTTTTGCAGGAAAGCTGCGCATGATGTGCAAAGTTGGCTGAAGACACAGTGGAAGTCATATGCAAGTCATGCAGTAAAGGCCCGGGCCAGTTGTCAAAAGCTGTAATATGGGCCCATATCAGCCTGCAGAAACTTGAGTCTCTACACCATTGTCTTACTAGGATGTGAAAGGCAATAAAATCACCAAATATTCACTATCCTCCATGGTCAATGGTTCAGACAAATACCAACATTTGATAATGTGGTCGTTCATGGGGGTGCAAATGTAGATTGCATTCTTCTTGAGCAGATTTACCAATGACTTAAAAGGGGTGAGGATCTAAGTGAATTCTCAGGAACAGTATCCGTTAACTGGCTTGATGCAGTGCTTAGGAAACTCAGAAATGGACCGAATATAGACTTACTGGGAACAGCCAAATTGATAACTGGTATGATGCTTACAATACTACAGATGGCAGATGACAATACGTGGTGAGTCAGAGCAATATCTCTTGGATACTCCTTATTCTCACAATCAGGAGAGATCAAACTAAGAGGCAAATACAATTGAATCAATCAAATACGTGGCTTCGAAACCAACCTTCTGCTGCTCAGGATCTCACGATGAGTAATGACACAGTCCAGATTCAGAAATACACCCTCATGATGTAGTCTTAAGTGACTGTCATATCCCGTGCCATGGACCTATATCCCATGATATTCCCATGCCTTCTGGACGCACATCCGAACCTCCATACCCCCTGTCCAAGCCTCCATACCTCTGATCTCTGTCTGTCCAGATCCCTGCACCCTCGCACATGCACACATCCACATATCCTCATCCACGCACCCCCATACTTCCACATATCAATACTCCCATATTCCAGACCTACATCTGATAACATTCCCATGCCTTCCGGACATGCATCCGGACCTCCATACCCTTATCCATGCCCCCAGACTTCCAGTCCACTATTGGCCCAGATCCGTTTACCTTCGCACATCCAATATCCAGACACCTGATCTGATGTCCAGATCTGTACCTTCATATCCAGATCTTCGGATATCATCTGTACCCATCCCCAAACCCAGAACCTTAAATCAGTGTCTATCCCCTTATGGTGATCCCCTTGACTCCGGACTTTGGTTATCTGTACTTCCGTCTTGCTGATTGATCCTTGTGCATACTTCATCTCTGAGTTCATTTACTTATGTTCCGTCTCACTTACTAATGTGTTTCCACATGCTCATACATAGCCTTAGTCCCTCTGCCTACTGATCCTTTCATATGTCCTCCAGTATATAAACCCTTGTACAACTCCTAGAGTCCTTAGTTCAAATATCAACATAGACTTGCTCTCTCACATCTTAGATTCTGCTCATTCTTGCCTCCATCCGAACTTGAGTTCTCTCTCGTTCACCTCCAGTCTTAGGATTGACTCCTTTGACTTATTTCTGACTCTACCTTAAGGTAGTCTTTCTCTGTTCTGCTCCTAGTCTCGGACTTCGTCCGGACTAGCCTTTATGCTACTCGTCCGATATCCGGAAGTCATCTGGATTGACTCTACAGTACTCGTCCGTTCTTCCGAACGCAGTACTTTAGCCTTCCAAAATCAAGGGCAGTACTCGTGTAAGGGGCACAGCGTATGAGCTGAGGCCAAGCCCTTCGGATCCGATACCTTTGAGCACGTTCTTAACAGTGACCAACATCAGAAAAAATCTGGTGCTATATCTCTAGCACTTATTGTTACACAGTTTACATAGCATGAGCCAATATTAGGCAACCATTCATAGCCTTCATAGCACCCATACCATATGGTTTAGAATATGTAATACACACAGTATGCCACTTCTGTGTTATAGCAGACATAGCCTGCCCATAGCATATGGGTTGGGGTATATACCCACTGTATATCTCAAACTCTTAATATTGTTGAATAAAGTATCAGTCTTATTTGTTGTTCTTAATTGTTAAAAATATGTGAATTCTCCCCACAGAAGTGATTTCCTGTGTCTTAAAGAAAATGAAGTGAAACTACACTAGACGACTAGTAACCATGTACTAGCTAGTATAATTTGTTATAGCTCAGGGAAGACTTGAAGAAGGTCCGTACGTCGTGGGAAACAGTGCCAAAAGAGCGGAGGAAATAAGCTAATATTTACTCAGATTTTCACACATTCATTTATATGGTCTCAAAAGAGGAAATTGTTATTATCAGAGAAAAACTAGGCCCCTTTATATACTACTCTATGAGTGGCTATGCAATTACTTATTATAGAAAGATGACTCATCATGACTCAGTATGAGTCATAGCGAAAATGACTCAGTGTGACTCAGTATGACTCATTCACTTTATTGTCCAGATGTTCACTTAAAGATTACCACTATTTTGGAACTGTCCAGAAAGTATGACTAATCATTCAAACAAAGTGTAGATTATGTAAGTAAAAATATGACACTGCTCAGATGGTGACTGTGCAGATGTTAAGATGTTGAGATGTTACCACGAACATAGCTCATTAGGTGTGAAAATGTACGAAAAAATTCCAATAGGCGTGGGAATATGCTTACTAACGAAAGGATAAGGGTTTTTAACACAGTTTATTGACCATGATAAGTCAATAATATGAATAATAAATTCATTTGCCTATGAAAAATCATCAAGAAATTTATAATAAAATGTGATAAAACTGTAGAAAAATTAGAACTACCATTGTAGGGTGTAGTAAGTATGTAATTTGATATATTATGCATCTGTGACCATGTACGAAACAAATTTTGTGTGTGTCAGCGTATCAGTGTGTTGACTTTGTCAATGAATATATGGCAGTGTGTGAGAAGGTATTCACAACCAAGATCACTTTGACAGTATTCAGCTATTTAATCCTAGTATTTTTACTGACCACAATTTTGCCCCAAGCATTGGCACATTTACTGAAGCTAGTGTCCTTGCTTCCTACCCCATACAGCCAAGTCAGCTTCCAGCGCATCCTCCGAACATAGATGCTGATACTCTGCCAATGCGCTGTAGAATGTCAACTCCATCCTATTATCACTGACCATTTCCCAATTATTAGTACCCTAGACCTACAACCAGAATGCATCAACCCGTCACTGCAATCAAACTTCAGAAATGTTGACTGGAAAGAATTTAGAGAAGCCCTATCCACTTACCTAGACACATCTCTACCACCTGCTGACATCCAAACCATAGATCAATTCCAGCAAACCTTCACACACCTCACCCAAGCAATCACCATATGTCAAACAATGGTGGTTGTCAGACCTAGATGTCAAACAAAAGCAGAACAACCCAGAAACTGAATCAGACAGTAGCTTGAGCATAGACTCAAGCTCTGAGGATGATGTAGATAATGCAGATGACACCAACAGTACCGATGACAAGAATGAGGATGAGGACAGTCTGATCAACTCAACTGGAACCTCCTTTGCACTGCCCATGTACCATACTATGTCCATCCCTTCCCTCAACACTCCAAACTCTTACCCACAACTGCCACTAAACAACCATCATGTCTCAAGACTCTGACATCTCTGTCCTTCAAGACCAAGTGAGGGAACTGGAGTCACAGGGTCTGTGCCACAGAATCGAAGGTCTGTGCTGCAGATGCACACTGCACAATGACATTAAGCAAGGTTGATGCTATGAAGAAGAAATTAAATTCACACACTGGAAAGAAAAAGAGTTGTGCCCTCAATATCAATGCATGCTAGTTAACATCAGCTCAAGGACTCAAGGAATGTAAGGAGCAAGAGATGGTGAAAGAAGCAGCTTAGAAGGAGGAAGCAAAGGAACATGCTCTGGCCAGAAAGGCAGCATAGGCACCACAACAGGCAGCAGTGCAGGGTGCTGGTGCAGTGGCGTGTTTTATGGCTCATTTTCTACCAAGAACAAGGATGATCTTATTGATATTGCAGGTGCCCTCCAAATTACCACTGCAGGGACCAAATCAGAGCTCTTGAAACTTAAAGCCATCAAACTTAAAGAATACTTTGAGTCACATCCAGAACTCAAGACTAATGAATGCTTTGCAGGCCTTTTTGCCAGCCACTCTTGCACTGGACAAAAATGGACCTTCCACAAAGGCCCTTCTAACAAAACTGATCAGAATGTCCCCCCCACCGCACGCCCTCATGTTGATATCACTCCTTCCATTACTTTGTCACATGCAGGACCATCCTGTGAAGTGCCATTTGCTTCATCTTCTCGCAATCTTCTCCCAAGTATACCTCCCACTTACTCTTCCACCTTCCATACTAACACATTTAATCCATACTTAGATAGTGATATACTGTCCAGTTCCAGTGCACATTATTTTTCGGCTACTCAACTGCTGCTACAGTTGTGGACAAGCAAACTTGACAACTTTGTTTTTGGCTCAGGGAAAATTTTTGTCATCAAACTGAGCATGGGAACAGATTCAGATGGTCAAACTATGTCTAAAACCTGTCTCATTTGTATTTTCCCACGTATTTTTGGGCTGGCCAAATTTTGGGCCATTTTCAACAACATGTATCTATGCCTACACTCTGTCCAGTACTGCTTCTATTGACATTGTGGCGCGCTGTGAGACCTGGCATGCTGTGAGACCTCACGATGCTGTTTTGCTTTTGAACTACCCATTCCACTGCTTTTCTCATGAGACCCAATCAATATGCACTCATAAAGCACCACAAACGGTTGATAAAACAACAGATCACTTCAGTTGGGCAAGCATCGAGCTGTTTCCTTGCACAATTTTTTGCATCTTCAAAGGTCTTTTTTGGGACTTCACAATAATGATATTTGCACCAACCCCAGTACTGTGTATAAGATTCTTTCAGTAACAAATGGACATTGAATTCAAACTCACTCACCATTTTGATTGGGTTCAGTTCACAATGAAACTTCAGCAGGAAAATATACTCATGCCCAGCCTTTTTGATGAGGGTCTCAAGCATTGATGACTGATTTGCAAAGTCCTCTTGCTGGCTGAGAAGACAAGCCATGCATCAATTGGTGCTCTCCCATGGACAGATGGGTGAGCACTTAGCTCACAAGCCACGAACATTGAATCCATGTTCTTCAAGAACTTGCTTCAAGCCTTTAGGACGGCTTTGTATTGAGGCCATGTATGTTGAGGAGGATGAGATGAAAAGGTGGAGAAAAAATGAAATACTGTTGTTAGCCAGTTTCTAGTGAAGAGGAGGTGAATGTATTTCGTGTGCACAGTGTTATGTGGTTGTGGGACACGAGATGATATCAGTATGATGAGTGAGGAGGAAATGACTGCAACAGCGAATTTGATCGTGATGGTCTCCAGCCACCCAATGTCGTGTCCAATTGGATCATGCCAACCATCTCGAGTGACCCATGCCTCCCAGAGTCCGTTCCAGTATAGACCGATCCCTGTACCAGTAGAAGTGTCAACTCAAATATTATAGTCCCATGTGGGGGGTCTAGGAGAAAGGAGACAGGGACCATGGTCATGCTCGAGTAAGTTGAGCCACCATTTGAGGTCAGATCTGACTGACTTCCACATATAGCGAGGGATGAAGTCCGTCAGGATATCTGCAATCCACCAGTATAGCGCAGATAGGTAGGAACGGCCATGTAAAAATACAAAGGCGCAGTGAGTGAGGGTGCCATTGATCTTTTCAGCTGCTTTTTTGGGAACTTGGTGAGAGTGGTAGATGTCCAGGAAGGAGTGAAGATGAAGAATATATTTGAGGTGTTTAGCTTCTAGAAGTGCGACAGAGTAGGCAGGAAAGTCGAATGTGTAACCCACATAGTCCTGTACATCAGCAAAGTCGGATCCTTTGCTTTTGTGCCAGGGTATGTTGATGGGACCGATGTAGTCCTTCGCTGATTGGATATCATAGTGGTACAGAAAAGGAATGCCATTGGAGGTGCCGATAAATGGTCCCTCTGGATCTGGGATTCGGACAACGAGGAAGTCATCAACCCATTTCCATGTGGGACCAATGTTCATGTGGTTCCAGATGTCCACGGTAGTTGTCACGAGTTCCAAATACAAACCATTATTCTTTCTTGAACACTCGTAAGACACCCATTAAGCGCCCGTCACAAGCGCCTGTTGTTAGCACTCAGTCAGCGTCTGTACCTATAACTTTCACAAACCCTAACCCGAACTTCTCTATTCCGTTAGCGCCTACTACTTTTATCTCCGACATCCCTGATTTCGACTTCCTTACTCAAGCGATCAAGTCACGTGACTCTAGAACCTTCGAGAACCATTGCACAGCTATCACATGTTCCATGACATCATAGGTAGTTATATTTAGATCATCGTACGATTCCCTTTCCTATTTTATGATTGGCTAGTTAGTTCAGATTCAGATTCAGTCTCCGTTTCAATATATGTATATAGGTAGCTCATTATAGTCAGTAGTTCTCCAGTTCAAACCTCTTTTGTATTAGCTCATTGCTAGCAATCCTAAGACGTACCTGCTATCCTCTATCTTTTTGTCGTGATACCTTTGTTTGAGTCCTAGTCTCTGCCCCTGCGTTAATTCGTTATAAGGGTTGTGACATTAGGTTTGAACTATAGGGGACTCCGACTCCACGCATTACCGCTTGCACCTTTTTCTCTTTGATCTGAGCATCTTGCGATTATCTGCGATCCTCAATCAAACAGAACCGTTACACGTTTTACATTGCCCGGCTTAACAGCTGCGACCCTTGATTCTATCACTCTCCCCTTTGCTCGCTTGAGCGCATTCATACCTATCCGTTTCGTAGTTAGTAGTCCTATACCAGGCCCTGCCTTACATTGCAGCCGCCAGTATACGGAGGTGTTCACGACATTAGGTGTGTCACTACAACTTTGAGTGCTGGCCCAAGACCCTGCCTGCTCAACGTTACTATAACTTCCTTTTTTACCTATCACTTTTCTTCGTACGATACGTAGGCTACTCTACCCGAGTATTTAGAGGAATTTCCTAGTCCAGACTCGGTCGCTTGTAAGCTTCGGCTGGAAGAGCACCTTGGCGTTCTAAGTTTCCCACTTGGCGAGTATAGTTGTTACGTACACATCTCTTTTAGTTAGTATCTAGGGAAGAGTCAGTTGGGTTTTACCAGGACCCTTTGACCCTGAAGTACGAGGTAGATCCGATCAGATATCGGGGACCGCTTCAGTTTTCCAGATTACATATCTCTTTTCCATCTTCCCTTTTCATCATCTTTCCCTTCCGGAAGAGCCGTTACGACTAGCTCTTTACAGACATCAGTAAATTGGGTTCCAGAAAACAACTGGTACTATGTCTGAACCATCCCCACCAAGAATGCCTAACAGCAGTGAAGAGTTTGTACAATACGTACAAGAACAGATCGCCGCAAACAATGCACTGTGGCAAAACCAAGTCACGGCTCTGCAAAACAAGAATGACGAGCTAACAACCAAGAATGAAGATCTAGCTCTACGGATTCAGATGCAACAAGCCGAGATCGACAAACTCACCGCTTCTCCATCCCTTGGATCATCTGCCGCCTCTACCACAGCCTCAATCAAGATGGCCAAACCCACAGAATTCACGGTGTAGAGACTCGATCCTGAGTAGCCTCACAATGGCATATATTGCACTGTAGGTCGAGTCTACAATACTATGCATGCAACACGACACTAGCGCGATAAACGCGACGTTCACGCGACGCGCGCGACTTAGGCGACACTTCCGCGACATAGGCGACACTTGCGCGACTTGCGCGCGCTTTAGGCGAATTTTCCCACGCCTAAGCGCTATAGGGCGCCTGACTTCCCACTGTGTTTTCCCATGTCCAACCAAGTTCCCAGGTATGCATTTCTCCATTTATCATTTATTTCAACATCGTACCATGTTTATTTTCACTTGGTACACATTTTTCATTACACATTTTTTTACTTTACACAACACACATTACCACGGACCACCATCATCATAGACAGTCACCATCTCCGAGTTTTTATTATGTTTTGAATAAATCATCGCAAGCCCTAGTAGCAGTTAGCTCTAGTGGCCATATCCGCACCAGTTGTCTTATCAGCATCTCAGTACACGTCTTAACATCTCACTATTGCTCGCATACCGCTTTCACCCAGTTCCGCTTTTCGACGCGCGACTTTCCCGCGCTTCGCGCGCCTATAGCGCCTTTGTTCCTGCGCTTTCGCCTTATCACACGCTTTGTGCATTCCCCCTAGAGTTGACCAGTGGATATTTGCTTTCTCCGCTTCCCCTAAGGGACGAACATATCGCACTCATATTTTCCTCCCTTCAACAATTATATCAGCTGCACCCTCAGCTGAGTTGAAGATCCTTCAACGGGTGATAAAGATTCCATCGATGCCAAGATGTGGGCAACACAAATAGCGCTCTATATGACGCAATGGCCCAGCATCACAGAAAGGCAAAGAATTTCGATCATGCTTTCGTTCATGAAAGGATCTGCTGCTAAATGGGTGCAGTCCTACATTGAAGAACATGCTACTGGAACTCTCACCATGAAGAAGTTAGATGAAGACTTCACCGCCATGTGGGCACAAGAAGACCTTGAAGGCAAGGCAGTTCGGGAATTGGATTCCTTAAGACAAGGATCCTCTACTGTCCCAGAGTATACAGCTACTTTCAAACAAAAAGCTGCACACACCAGGTTCTCCGACTATGACTTACGTCAGAAGTATAGGGCAGGACTTCAAGACCGCGTCAAATTACAACTTGCTCATATCGCCTATAAGGACAAGGACAACATGCAGAAATTGATAGAGCATGCAATTCAAATAGGACGAAACTTCGAGGAGTTAGATGCGGAGAAGAAGAAGACTTCTTTCTGGACCCCTAACAGGTCCGCGAGGAACTTCAAACCAAGGGCTGGTCCCAACAGAGACAGTAACGCCATGGATGTCGACGCCAACAAGCAGAGAGGAGCTCCCAAACCTCAAGGAAAGACTGGTTCTTTCAACTGCTATCGCTGTGGTGAAGAAGGACATATGGCAAGAAACTGCAAGGGCACTCCAAAAGCGCAAGTGAAGGCTACTGAAGTGCCAAAGGAAGACTCGATGCCCCAATGGTTTAAAGATTATGTCAAAACCAAAGGAGATAAGGGTTTTTAGAGAGGTCTGAGTTAGAGTCTGCAGACTTGGACCCGAACAATCGTTTCTCAATCTTATCTACGTTCTCGGATGTAACAGAAGTATATTTGCGATCGAAATCAGAGCATTTTTACATTCCGATTACCCTGAAAGGGAAGAATCGACAAGCAGACGTAAAAGCACTTGTGGACTGTGGTGCATCAACATTATTTATCAACGAGAAGTTTGTGAAGAAGAACGATGTAATATGCCGTAAATTATTAAGGCCTATTCCGGTTAAGAACATAGATGGTTCTTTAAACGCCGCTGGATCAATGACTCATTTCGCCGAACTAAGTCTAAAGATCGGTAACCATGTAGAAGACAAAGCAGCCTTCATGGTTACAGACTTAGGAAGCGATGATGTCATTATCGGCATTGACTGGTTAAGATATCATAATCCGGAAATAGACTGGAATGCAGGACAGTTTTCATTATCTAGATGTCCGCTTAAATGTATTACAAAAAAAGAACGAAGACAAAAAAATAAAGAAAACAGAAAAGTACAAAAACAGACAGATGTGGTTCCAGATCTGATTCCCACAGAAGAGGATGATGATGAAGACATGAACACAAGAAAGGCAACCTGTGAAGAGGTAGAAGACGAGGATAGTCCTGAAAGATGGATTAGATATAAAGCCTCGGTTGCCACGGAGCAGAAGGTAGCAGAAGAAGCTACAAAGAAGAAGAAGTCTGTTGAAGAGATGGTTCCAGACTGGCTTCACGATTACCTGGGAGTATTCTCAGAAGAAGAGTCCAAACGATTCCCCGAGAGAAAGAAATGGGATCATGCTGTGGATCTTAAAGATGACAACGATCTTCCTCTGAATGCGAAACCTTATCCCTTGTCACCAAAAGAGATGGACACTTTGAAAGATTGGTTAAAAGCCGAGACTGCACTAGGACGTATTAGAGATTCACAATCTCCAGTTGCAGCACCTTTCTTCTTTGTGGCCAAAAAGGATGGCAAACTGAGACCTGTTATGGACTATAGAAGGCTTAATGAGAAGACGGTTAAAAATGCGTATCCGCTACCGAGATCTCAAGACCTAATTGATGCCCTTACTGGTGCCACAATGTACTCCAAGATAGATGTACAATGGGGGTATAATAATATTCGGATGAAAGAAGGAGATGAATGGAAGGCAGCTGTCACGAATTCCTAACACAAACCACTATTCTTTCTTGAACACTCGTGAGACCTCTAGAGACGTTAGTAAGACACCCGTTAAGCGCCCATCACAAGCGCCCGTCATTAACGCTCAGTCAGCGTCTGTACCTATCATATTCACAAACCCTAACCCGAACCCATCCTTTACGTATCCAAACTTCTCTATTCCGTTAGCGCCTACTACTTTTATCTCCGACATTCCTGATTTCGACTTCCTTACTCAAGTGATAAAGTCACGTGACCCTAGAAACCCCGAGAATCCTTGCACAGCTGTTACACGTTTCATGACATCATAGTGTAGTTATATTTAGATCATCGTACGATTCCCTTTCCTATTTAATGATTGGCTAGTTAGTTCAGGTTCAGATTCAGTCTCCGCTTCAATATATGTATATAGGTAGCTCATTGTAGTCAGTAGTTCTTTAGTTCAAACCTCTTTTGTATTAGCTTACTGCTAGCAATCCTAAGACGTCCCTGCTCATTATCTTTCTTTTGTTGTGATAACCTTCGTTTGAGTCCTAGTCTCTGCCCCTGCGTTAATTCGTTATAAGGGTTGTGACATTAGGTTTGAACTATAGGGGACTCCGACTCCACGCATTACCGCTTGCACCTATTATCCTTTGAAACTTTGTCCAGCCAAGTTAGGCTCGATAAACGTTCAAACGATCCGTTACTCTTTCATCAACGTTCCACGTGTTCTTTAATCCTTGACTTCTATACTCATAGGGTCAACGGTTAAACAACAAAACCATTCTATATTGCCCGGTCTAAACAACCGCGACCTTTGATTTCATCACTCTCCCCTTTGCTCGCTTGAGCGCATTCATACCTATCCGCTTTCGTAGTTAGTAGTCCTATACCAGGCCCTGCCTTACATTGCAGCCGCCAGTATACGGAGGTGTTCACGACATTAGGCGTGTCACTGCAACTTTGAGTGCTGGCCCAAGACCCTGCCTGCTCAACGTTACTATAACTTCTCTTTTTACCTATCACCTTTTCTTCGTACAATACGTAGGCTACTCTACCCAAGTTTAGAAGAGTTGTCTAGCGATAAGTCCTACGCACAGATCCTACCGAGGATTTAGAAACGCATCTAGTCGAGAACTGTCGCTTGTAAGCTTCGGCTGGAAGAGCGGACGTGTCCTTCTAGTGTGTTCCCTTGGGAAGTGTTGGCAAAGGCACCTAGTTTCTCTCACTTGGCGAGTATAGTTGTTACGTACACATCTTTGTAGTTAGTATCTAGGGAAGAGTCAGTTGGGTTTTACCAGGACCCTTTGACCCTGAAGTACGAGGTAGATCCGATCAGATATCGGGGACCGCTTCAGTTTTCCATTTACGTATTACTTTTCTCACCTTCCGTTTTCATCATCATTCCCTTTCGGATGAGCCGTTACGACTAGCTCATCATTCATCATTCCTTTTCGGGTAGACCGTTACGACTAGTCTACCACCAGTCATTTGTGAATCGGGTTCCAGAATACAGCTGGCACAATGACAAGAAAAACGTATTCCTTACAAGAGTTCAATGCAATGGGAGAAGCGCTCAACGGAGAGTCCCTTCGTATGTTACCGTTGCGGAAAACCAAATCACATTGCAAGAAATTGTAGAACTCCGTCTCCACAGAGAGAGACAACAACACGACCTCATAACATTCCCGCGAAAGAAGACACCCTTTCCAAGTTGGTTCATAGAATCCCTAACTCACGGAGAAGTTAGAGGAGAAGCACCTAAGTGGTTCAAGGATTTGGCCGCTTCACCACAAGGCAAAGAGTTTTTGGCAAAAGAAAAGGCCGAAAGAAATCAACCGCCGAAATGGTTTAGAGATTGGGTAGCTACTAGGAAAGAAGAAATCCTAGAAGAACCAGTAGAAGAAGACGTGTCTGGAAGCAGATATTCGATTCTATCAAACTTTGCGGATGTAGAAGAAATATACCTACGATCGAAATCAGAACATTTCTACATTCCAATAACGCTGAAAGGAAAGAAGAAGACTGCGGACGTTAGAGCCCTTGTAGATTGTGGGGCGTCTACTTTATTTATTAATAGGAAGTTTGTGTTGGACAATGACGTTCGGTGTCGTAAATTATTAAAACCTATTCCGGTCAAGAACATAGATGGTTCTTTAAACGCCGCTGGATCGATGACTCATTTCGCCGAACTAGGTCTAAAGATCGGTGACCATGTGGAAGACAAAGCAGCCTTCATGGTTACAGACTTGGGAAGCGATGATGTTATTATCGGCATCGACTGGTTAAGATATCATAATCCAGGAAATAGACTGGAATGCAGGACAGTTTTCGTTATCTAGGTGTCCGCTTAAATGTATTACTGAAAAAGGAGCAAAGACAAAAAAATAGAGAAAACAGAAAAGCACAAAAACAGGCATATGTAGTTCCGGATCTGATTCCCACAGAAGAGGATGACAATGAGGATATGGACACTGAAGAAGGCGACCTGTGAAGAGGTAGAAGACGAGGATAGTCCTGAAAGATGGATTAGATATAAAGCCTCGGTTGCCACGGAGCAGAAGGTAGCAGAAGAAGCTACAAAGAAGAAGAAGTCTGTTGAAGAGATGGTTCCAGACTGGCTTCACGATTACCTGGGAGTGTTCTCAGAAGAAGAGTCTAAGCGATTCCCTGAAAGAAAGAAATGGGATCATGCTGTGGATCTTAAAGACGACAATGATCTTCCTCCGAATGCGAAACCGTATCCCTTGTCACCGAAGGAGATGGACACTTTGAAAGATTGGTTAAAAGCTGAGACTGCACTAGGACGTATTAGAGATTCACAATCTCCAGTTGCAGCACCTTTCTTCTTTGTGGCCAAAAAGGATGGCAAACTGAGACCTGTTATGGACTATAGAAGGCTTAATGAGAAGACGGTTAAAATGCATATCCGCTACCGAGATCTCAAGACCTGATTGATGCCCTTACTGGTGCCACGATGTACTCCAAGATGGATGTACGATGGGGGTATAATAATATTCGGATGAAAGAAGGAGATGAATGGAAGGCAGCCTTTCAAAACGCCTTTTGGTCACCACGAACCAACCGTAATGTATTTTGGGTTGACGAACTCTCCAGCAACTTTCCAGACCATGATGAATGAGATATTCAGAGATTTAATAGACGGCAAAACAGTGGTCGTTTATATCGATGACATCTTGGTCTTTACGAATGGAAGTAGAGAGCAACACCAGAAAGTCGTGCGAGAAGTACTCAAACGATTAAAAGAGAACGACCTGTTCTTGAAGCCTGAGAAATGTAGCTTCGAGCAGTCTAAAGTCGAGTTCCTTGGGTTGATTGTGGAGAAGGGCAGTGTGTCTATGGACCCCGTCAAGGTAGAAGGAGTATTGAAATGGCCTGTTCCCAAATGCATAAAAGAGATACAAGCATTCATGGGTTTTGCCAACTTCTATCGAAGATTTATACTTGGGTTCTCAGACATTGCCAGACCAATGAATGATTTGCTGAGAAAAGATGCCAAATGGGATTGGACAGAGAGACAGCAAAACGCTTTCGACGAGTTAAAGAAGCGTTTTACAGAAGCTCCCGTCTTAGTAATGCCAGATGTTGAGAAGAAAATGAAAATAGAAACCGATGCTTCAGATTATGCAACAGGAGCAGTTCTATCTCAACTGATGGAAGATGGCCTATGGCACCCAGTGGCTTATTACTCAAAGTCGATGAATGATGCAGAGAGAAATTATGACATCCACGACAAAGAGTTATTAGCAATCATTCGTGCGTTGGAAGAGTGGAGGCACTATGTGCAGGGAAAACCCCAACATGTGGAGATCTGGACAGATCACAAGAATCTCGAGTATTTTATGACGAGTCAGAAGTTGACAAGAAGGCAAGCCAGATGGAGTTTGTTCCTGGCGGAGTATGAATTTACGCTCCAACATAAGCCTGGTGTAGTCAATGACAAAGCTGATCGTCTATCTCGGAGAGAAGACCACAGAGGGGGGGTAGAAAAACGATAATTCTGACCGCATTTTGTTGAAACCAGAATTTTTCAAGATCAATGCTGCTAAACGAGGCCAAATTCTCATAGAAGGAGAAAGCTCGCTCATGAAAAAGATAAGAAAGAGCACAGAACGAGAGCCCGAAGTAATGAAAGCGCTAGAAACGCTAAAAGCAGCACCGGTACAATTGCGCAGAGGAATCGAAGAATGGAATGTTGAGGACGGATTGGTGTTGTTCCGAGGATTGGTATACGTTCCAAATGATAAAGAGATCCGCCGAGAGATATTGGAGTTGTTTCACGACTCTCCACCGGCTGGACATCCTGGACGTGCCAAAACCTTAGAATTGATTTCCAGAAACTATTGGTGGCCTTCAATGACGAAGTATGTCCATGATTACGTAGACGGTTGTGATCGATGCAAACAAACGAAAGTGTTCCCAAGTAGACCAACGGGACCTTTACAGCCAAATGAAGTCCCAGAAGGACCTTGGCAAACGATCTCATGTGACCTGATGGTGGACTTGCCAAAGAGTGAAGGATGTGACAGTATATTCGTTGTCGTGGATCGATTTTCGAAGCAATCACACTTCATTCCCACCACCAAAGACGTAGACTCGAAGGGAATTGCCGAGCTATTTCTAAGAAATGTATGGAAACATCATGGTACACCAAAGAAAGTGATTTCGGATAGAGGAACACAGTTCATCTCAAAGTTTATGGGACAAGTATCGAAAAGATTAAGAACGAAATGGTCTGCCTCGACCTCCTATTATCCCAAGACAGACGGACAAACAGAACGTGTAAACCAAGAAGTTGAACAGTACTTGCACATGTTTGCCTCGTACAGACAGAACGATTGGGTATCTTGGCTGCCAATAGCAGAGTTTTCACACAACAATGCAGTCACAGTAACCGGTCACAGTCCGTTCAAAGTCCTCTACGGATATAATCCCAAATTCACAGTATCACCGAACTCTACATCCCTTATTCCCGCTGCCGATGAGAGAGCCGATCAAATGAGAGAAGCAAGAGATGATGCAGGAAAACACTCTGAAGATGGTTAATGAACGCATGAAACGCTTCTATGACCGAGGAGTTAAAGACGCACCTCAGTATCAAAAGGGAGACAAGGTCTGGCTAGACGCAAAGAACATTAAACAACGTCGTCCAAGTCAAAAGTTGTCAGATCGTCGTCTTGGGCCCTTTGAAATACTAGAGAAAACCGGTGAAGTGAACTACAAATTGAAATTGCCAGAGAGCTACAAGATTCACCCGGTTTTCCATGTGGAATTGCTTACTCCATATTACGCATCTCAAATGATCCCTCATTCGCAACCCACCCGACCACCTCCAGACATTGTTGATGAACAGGAAGAATTTGTCGTAGAAGAGATACTAGATAGCCGACAATTCCGAGGAAAAATGCAATACCGAGTAAAATGGGAAGGATATCTGATAGAAGAGTCGACATGGGAGCCAGAAGAGAACGTTAAAAACTCCCCGATTCTAATTGCGGAATTCCATAAAAAGAATCCCACGGCTGCTAAATCCAAACGAATTCTTGGATCTATTTTGGATACGGATGCATTCAAACAGTGGAGAGAGAAAAACATCCGACCATCCTACATTCGCGATGACGCTCATCCTAGAGAGGGGGTAATGTCACGAGTTCCAAATACAAACCATTATTCTTTCTTGAACACTCGTAAGACACCCATTAAGCGCCCGTCACAAGCGCCTGTTGTTAGCACTCAGTCAGCGTCTGTACCTATAACTTTCACAAACCCTAACCCGAACTTCTCTATTCCGTTAGCGCCTACTACTTTTATCTCCGACATCCCTGATTTCGACTTCCTTACTCAAGCGATCAAGTCACGTGACTCTAGAACCTTCGAGAACCATTGCACAGCTATCACATGTTCCATGACATCATAGGTAGTTATATTTAGATCATCGTACGATTCCCTTTCCTATTTTATGATTGGCTAGTTAGTTCAGATTCAGATTCAGTCTCCGTTTCAATATATGTATATAGGTAGCTCATTATAGTCAGTAGTTCTCCAGTTCAAACCTCTTTTGTATTAGCTCATTGCTAGCAATCCTAAGACGTACCTGCTATCCTCTATCTTTTTGTCGTGATACCTTTGTTTGAGTCCTAGTCTCTGCCCCTGTGTTAATTCGTTATAAGGGTTGTGACAGTAGTGTTGGCCACTTCCCCTTGGATACTGGCTGCGGAGGATGCACCGAAAGGGAGGTTATGATCTATATAGAAGAGATCGTGGAAACGCACCACCAAGTAGCATTTGTGATCAGGAAGCATCAGAATCATGCGATAGGCACTCTTGATGTCTAAAGAGGCTGCTTGAGTGCCTGGAGGGGCGGAGGCAACCTGTGACAAAGGTAAGCGGAAGCACTTGAAAGGAGAATAGATCAAGGGGGATCAGGAATGGAAGAAATGTGAGCCCAGACTGCCCGATGCACCATACTCCTCAGCGGTTTGAGCTGTGAGGTCATGTGGTGAATGGTAGTGTAAACAGGGGAATGCACAGAGGAATGGAAGAGGGGGAGGAACGTACAAAAGCAGCGACTTGCTCTGCTGTATCCCAACGAGTTGGAAAATCTTTGGCATCAATCTCATCATTGATTGAGCAGCCTAAAGAGCCTCTGTAGAAGAGATTGCGACAGACACGAAGTTTGGGAGGTTCGCCTGGAGCTCCGTCCTTGGTGGCGACTTGGAGAGGTGAGGAACAGAAAGGACCTATTTTCAATTCAAGTTCTTGTTGTGAGAAAGGTCCGCTGAAGCGTCCAAGGGCGAGTTTGGAGTCAATGTACTCCTTGATGACTTGTTCATGTTCATTAGCACTGGGAAGATTGGGAGGTGCATAGGTGGCGTGAATGGGCTCAAGAGGACTGAGTGGAAAGCCATGCTTGATTTTGAACACAAGTTCTGAATAATCGTCAAGAAGATTAGCATTGCGCAAGAAGGTGTCGAGATTGTCTGCTGAGTAAGGAGTAATGATTTTTGTGAAGTCTGTGTCGTCGTCATATGAGGTCTGAGTAATGCTAAGATTGTCTAAGTATACATGGTGAGGAGGAGACATATTTGGAATGGGGTCTGTGACCCAGCAAGAAAAGGGTATGGAGGACGGTTCAGGCCCCCAGGCATTTCCGACTGCAGGCGCCATGGTCAGTGGATCTGCAGAGGGAACAGGCGTGAATTTTGCCTCCTCTATGTGTACATTTGGTACAGATGCTTTACCATTACAGAAGATATTGAAATCGACGCAGTACTTGACATCTGCGTTGGATTGCGAGACAAGTTGTTTGTTGATGACTTTCGAGTGTGATGACAAGTCAGGACAGTTGGGGAAGGTGTGACCAAGCTGTGCACATGCAAGGCAGAGGGGAGGGAGGCATTCTGAATCATTAGGTTTGTTTGGGGCCTGAAAGGACTTGTCAGAGGTTTGAGACTTCCGAAAGGAAGAGTCCTGAGACGGATAGGGTTCATGACGATGACTTTTGAGATCAGTCATTGCATCACTGATGGCCTTTAGAGATTCTTTCCTAGCAACACGGCCTTTAATATCTTCGAACTGATGGAAGTACTTAACTTCATCAAGAGTTTGAGGATCAGCTGCATATGAGGCACGTTGTTCGATGTTGAATGTGAGGATGGCCATCCAATTGTCTGTGAAATCAGGGTATTTGTGTAAGATGTTATAATGATTAGCCCAGCAAGTGTGAATCTCAGGAGAGGCATGTTCCTGAAGGAAATGAAGATAGTGTGCCCAAGCCTCGTGCCATTCGGGAATGCTAATGTCGGATTTGGCGGTGAATTGTGAAATATCGAGGGTGACATTTTGTGGGAGCAGAGCCTCAGTGGGAGGAATAGAAAGTGATGAATTTGAGTGTGGATGACTCAAGGAAGAGGTTTGTGGTCTTGGATGTAAGTAGCGAGAAGGGGATATGTTGATTGTTCCTGGCTAGTCCTAAAATATATGTATGGATACCATAAACGTCTCTGATGGAATGAGAAGCTGGGGTTGATCGTTCTTTGGTAATATCAAATATGAGGGAGGATGATGCATTTGCATTAGAGATAGTAGTAGCAGGTGCGGAAGAAGTTAATGCTGTGTTCATGGAGGTTTGGAAAGATAATTGTTTGGACGATGACCTGCACCAAACTAGTCTGGTGCATGGCTGAATAACACCTGACCCAGAAAAAGGACTTGCTTCTTTCTCCTCATTCTTCTGCAAACCCGGTTTACAGGAATGAATATTTTCGGAGATTTATTCTTGGATTCAGTTTCATTTCGTTTGGCTTAAAAATGACTCAGCATGAACTTCTCACATGTCAGGTGACTGTGAAAATTATTTCCCACACAAGTTGTCCTGTGGGAACATGCAGGAAACGCTAAATACAAAGCACCGCACCAGTTCAGCCCCTAACAGAAAATGTAATAAACAAACACAAACATAACACATGGACTGGTACCTTACATAATCAGTGTCCAGACCTTTTCTGCTTTGTCATGAGAAATCACATGACTAACAAGTCAAGATGACTCATCTATATACCAAGTGACTCAACCATCTGAAGTGACTCCCAAAGATTCAACTTGATTCAGTATGACTCACACTAGCTTATATGACTCAGTTTAACTGGAAATGGCTTGACAGGAACCTTAAAGTACTGGTAGCATAGCCCTTAAATTTTGTCTATATAAGAGCCCCTTCTCTCTCAATATAAGTGTGTGTTTTTATCCCCCAGTACTTGAGTGTGAAGTGTGACTGTAGCCAAACAACAGTGAAGAGCTGTTGAAGATTGGTGAAGGTACTCTTCTGTGAGACACCATTAGTGTGAGCTCATCATCCTCTACAACCACCAAGCCTGGTACTGCCTCCATTTGTTTGTTTTTCCACATTCCTTCTTTTATTTTCCTACAACTTTTGTGTTGTCTCCTTAGTCCACCTAAGACTTTGCATAGCTTAGTGGGGGAGCTTTGAAGTTGATAATTGTGCGCTTGACCACACACATCTGAGTAGTGGTACTGAGCTAGGGTTTCATTGCCATACGGCTTTAGCTATTGAAAGGGGACTTGGTGCCGAACACCAAGGACGTCTGTTCCTGTTTTCTGTTTAATACTCGAAGCGAGTTCCTTGACAGCAGGTTCAATAGTACTGAAAGTTCTTTGAGCATTGACTAGTCCTGACCAGTGATCCTACCTGTTTGCGTTGTGGGAGTGACCATTGTAGCTTCACACGAATCTTTGTAGTAAGATTGCCATTGAGCATCTTTTGGTACGAGAAGGTATATTTGTTTCTTTTGTTGTTTCCTGTTGTCCAGGCATTGTTGGATTGATCACTCACATTACTGACCTCACTAGGCACCTTCTGCTGACAGTGGCTTAGGTATTGCTAATCAGCCACCCACAAATAACCACGTTATCAGTCATTGGTATTTGTCTGAATCGCTGACCGTGGAGATATTTGGTTTTATAGGTGTTTATCTATAGATCATCTATCTAAGAAGACAACAGGGACAGTTTTGAAAGGCAGCGAGCATACTGGACATGTTGATGGTAGTAGTAGTGGGTATGGGAGTATTGGGTCTCGACGAAGAGGGGGGAACAGTAGATACTTGTAAGGTGGTAGACATATTATTGGCAATGGAGGGGGAAGTATTGGAGGAGGATGATGAGGCTACTATAGTATTATTGGCCAGGGGACAATTAGCAGGGACATTAGTAAAGGAAGGAGGAACGACGAGAAGAGACTCGTCGTTTTCCACATTGGTTTTGCCTTGACTATGGCGCGTTTGACATGCTTGGTTACGTGTGATGATGTTTGCGTTCTCAGCAACGATTTGGTCCCGAGTGAAGGACACTCTACCAGTAGGAGGATTGCTATTGACCATGATGTTAAACATATTGTAAGACTGAGGAGAATAGGACAAAAGAAATGACTTAAAATCAGAGCCGAGTGCCAGAAGGTGGTGGTATGAGGTGAAAAGATTCAAAGAATGTGTAGACAGAAGCACGCACTTATCTATGTCTTAGTGCATGGGCCTGCTGCTATGAAAGTGCGGGAAGTGTCAAACAGATTTCACATGCGGCTTGCAAAGCCCTAGATCAACGTGGTGTACTTGCGAGCTCGCATACACGTTGATCGTCCAGCCATCAGGTAGTGTCATTTTCTGGATCTTCCTGCAGTGCTCGACAGATGGGTTGGACTGAGGAATAACTGTGTCATGTTGATGCCACTGCTTTCCACCATTGGATTTATTCATATCAAATGCTCGTAGTGCATCTTCGGGCAGAGAGGCATGGGCTGAGAACTGGTCAAAGATAAAAAGTGCTTGGTGGTTTGGATGTGCAGCCTCAAAGATGTGCATTACATCTTTCATCTGTGTGAGCAATTGTGCAGTGTCCCACCAGGCATCAGGACCATTCACACCAGGATAAATGATTTTTCGTGCTTCCTCCACAACTTCACCCTCTTTGTCACACAGTGCCAATCAACCATCAATTGCATCAATAAATCCTGACTCATGGATAATCCTTCCTCTGCCCTTCCTCTGCAAAATCTGTTGACCAGGTAATAGACTGATTTTTTCTGTGTCATTAAATTATGAACTAATGTATGAACTCACTAAGCATGTGTTTTGTAATCATTTGCATGAAAGCAAGACTCGTCATGCCAAACTGCAATCATCTCGACTTCTCCAGGTGCCAAGTTTGGTTCCACTCGACATAGCTCAGGGCCTTCATAATGTGCCATACATGACTTGAAAGCAGCCATGGCAGGCAAGAACACCTCCTGATGATACTTTTCACATCCTCACACTCATGACCATCCATATACACTCCCTTCCATAACATGGTGCACTGCCATCCTAATTTGATTAACCATTGCCGTGCTGTTCGTTCACTGAGTTGCCACAGATCAAAGATGTTCAATGAGGGAACAATGGTGTTGTTAAGGGCATGTTGGAATTTGTGTGGAGTAATTTCACCAATGGGCTGAGATGTTAGCCACTGACAACATGCCAGCTGAAGCCTCTCATCTTTGAGAGGACTTAGTGCATTATCTCTCCCACCACGCTTCTCGATTGGAAGCTGTTCAAATACTTGGTAATGACATGCAAGAGCTTGTACTTTCATGCAAAGTGTGCACCTTCTCCTTCATGCCATTGATGTGCAATCTCTAGGCTGGCTGCAATTTTGCCCATTCCTTTGAGGCGAAGTGTTGCAAAGTTTTGAATCAGCAATAGCTGGTTCACTCAAGACAGTGGTAAAGTCTTCCCTCCCTTTGCAAGATCCTTCTTGATTTGCTCCCACAGCTCATCCCAACCTCTGATATCAACTCCAGCCTGTTCTCACTCCTCTAACTCCTCCTCCCACACTTCTTCTGCATCACGAACAAGACCAGTGTTGAGTAGTGAGTCAGGGGCTGGTGTCTCAGACATGATATCTGCATTGAGACCATTTTCTTTCAACTCCAAATCAGGTTCCACTGGGTTGTGACAGGATGTTGAAGGCTGGGTGGCAGATGTGATGTGTGCTGACTGGTATGATTTTGGTTTAACTGTGAATCCAAGGCTGGTGAGTGATTCTTGATTTCGAATGAGTTTTTATACTGTTGTTGAGTACAAGCTGATTTGCTCCCAACATCAGGACCCTTCTTGTAATGACTTGGACAGCCTGTTCGTTCAGCCCTGCGCTTGGCTTCCCTTGGAGGCAGCCATGTCTTGTCACATGGATCATCATCCATGGATGCTGCAAAATCAATTAGCCTTGAACAGCAGTTGCTGTTATCCAGATTGTCCAAGTGAGTGATATCCTCTTCATCTGACTCAATATCTGATTCGTCATTGTGAGCAACAAATTTTATATGCTGAGGGTGTACTCAGATGGCTCGGTAATAGATGGAGGGGTAGGAGGAGCAGTGGTGTTGATGGAAGGGGAGAGAAGGATCAGGGACAGCAGATTCCACCTAGGAAAGATGGAGGAACACACGGTGTACGAGGGCGAGATAGTAGGAATGATACTCGTGGTGAAGCTGTTGAAGGACGAGATGATAGCGAGAGGAGGAAGAAGGACGATGGCTCTGGGAGCAGACAACCAAGCGGCAATTAGGGCGACCCACGCCTTCCAGTCAAAACCGGGCCACTATCTGATGGACAAATTCCACGACGACCTCTGCACTCTGTTCCCTGCTGAGGACGACAGAAAACTGGTTATACACTGGTCGGCAGGCCACATAGGCATCCCTGGAAATGAACAAGCAGATGAACAAGCCAAAAGGGCGGCAAGAGGAGAAACAACAGACCCCCACCTACTCCCCGAATCACTCCGCTCGCCTAACAACGAACCAGCCACCCTCCCAGCAAGCAAATCAGCCATAAAACAAGTGTTCAACGCTTCAATCAAAGAAGAAGCAAAAACCATCCTGCGCAACTCACCACGCAGCGACAAATTCAGGGAAATAGACCCATCCTACCCATCAAACCGCTTTGCAAAACTTGCAGACGAGTACCCAAGAAAGCATGCTGCCCTGCTCATTCAGCTCCGCACAGGCCATATCCCTCTGAACAAACACCTCCACAGAATATCGAGAACGCCTTCCCCACTCTGTCCTGCCTGTGTTACGAACTAGGATAGTTCAGACGTATGGCTACTTGATAAGAGTAATTGGCCAAAGTTGGTTCAAGACTTCGGCGTATACCGAAGTTCAGTGGTTCACTAAGACAAGACAAGGAGAGTGTCCTTGACTTGAATCACATTCAATACGACTTAAGATTGGAGGTCTTAAGCAAAGGAAGTTCCAGGTAAAACCTAGTAAGATTAAAGTAAAGAACTACATAGTACAAAGTGAGTTTATATACGAAATGGCGACCGTGTTTTAGGGCCGGTTTAGTAGAGTCAGAGATAAGACGGAGTCAGAGATACCAAGAATAGATCATCTAGCAACGGCAAGATGCGATCGTGATGTAATACAATGATGTAAGAGAAGGAAAATGAATAGGGGCGTACTTGACTGTAACAGCCTGCGAGGAAAGAGAAGAATCAGTACACCATTTTCTTCTATCATGCCCAGCATACGCGAGACAAAGAGCAATCATGAAAGCAGAGATCGGAACGCGCGCGCATAGCCTCAAAGACCTCCTAAACGAGGGGAAAAGCATCAAGGCAGTCCTCAAATTCATCGCTCGCACCAAACGCTTAGCAAGCACCTTCGGAGACGTCAGCCCCCCAAAGAAGAAATAGAATCATCACGATGCGCTAAGTGCTTAGCCATCCCTTCTTTATATGCCTTAAGACGGCATTATCGTCCTCACACAAGCCTGGACCAGGATTACAGAACTCCCACACCAGAATCGACAAATACCGAACTCCATAGAGTAACATACTTGCATGTACTGTCTAACATAGGGCTTCGCCCCAACGGACAATAAACAAGGATTCCCAAAAAAAAAAAAAAAATTATACTGTCAAGGACAGTAGGGGGTTGCCAGTTTTTGTCTGATGTGTGATCACTGATGCTTGCAGGGCTGGGGGCTTGAGAACGTGAATGTGATAGCCTCATTCTTTTCAGAGGCAAGTCTTCGGAGTCATTTGACTCAGATGTTAATGAGACACTGGCTGTGCAAGGCTGGTTTTGAAGCCCTGTGATATTCCTTTGTCATTTGTGCTTGGAGGGGCATCCATGGCTCATTTTCAGTGACTTTGAACTCGGGTCAACTCAAAACTGACTTCAAATACAGCAAGTCTTAGATAATTTTTCTCTCTGCATACACTAACCTTTTATAAAACATGACTGCAGGATCAGATTCACACTAGCCCAAAGAACATTTTCCGCATTTTTCCCGATTTTTTCGGGGGTTGGCCAAATTTTGACTAGTTGAAAAGTTGGACCTTGCCTGAGAGAGATTGGCTCATGCAAATCACTTTGTAATGTCCTAAGGGCCCATTCAGCAACCGCTCGTTTTGTTTGTTTGGGTCCGTTCCGTTTTGAAACCAACGGACATTGAAGTGAAACGGACGCTCCCACGGGTGTCACACGTCGTCACACTCGTACGAACTCAGTAGATAGTAGATACTACATCAGATAATGAATGATAACCATCAGTTTGTTGCTTGAGCTCTACAACTATGACCTCTTCATCATCACAGAAGAGAAAGGCTCTCAAAACCTCTCTTAAGGCAACACACACTCGCAGAAAGAGAGCTGCAGTCCTAGCTGCTGCATTTTCAGCTGCTGCTGTGACTGTGGCCACCTTGCCCTATCTCGACAAGATTCCCCAGCACAACTCTATCTTGACAGGCCATGCATGGGTTCGAGAACTCCTATCAGGACATCCCCGTCACTTCCATAATATGATGGGCCTGTCCAAGCCAGTATTTCGCCAATTGCTCCATGAACTCAGTGCATATGCGGGCCTTGCACATTCAAGATATATCTCTTCTGAAGAACAGCTGGCAATTTTTCTTCGAATCTGCCATACTGGGGGTACAAATCGGGATATGCAAGAGCGGTTCCAGCACAGTGCAGATACTATTTCAAAGTGAGTGCTCACATAGTAACTATTTAAGATGCAGCAGAATTAATTTATCACTGTGACTGTACTATTAGGATTTTTCTTCATCTTCTAGACATGGTTGTATCACCACGCTTTTATCAGTGCTACATCAACCTGCCACCCAATGATGTAGTCCCCCCTGAGATTCACAGTAATCCCAAGCTCTACCCATTTTTTCAACACTGTCGGGGTGCAATTGATGGGACACACATTGATACATTTGTTCCCAATGATGCCCTGACTGCTCGCTACCGCAATCGGAAGGGCCGCCTCTCACAGAATGTCCTTGCTGCATGCACATTTGACATGCGCTTTTCATATGTTCTTGCAGGATGGGAGGGAAGTGCAGCTGACAGTCGCATATACAATAATGCTCGGCAAACTGACTTTCCCATCCCCCCAAATCTCTGCTACCTTGCTGATGCAGGGTTTCCATTATGTGACTCACTCCTGGTTCCATATCGTGGTGTCCACTATCACCTCAAGGAATGGGGCCGTTCAAGTCAAAGGTATGATTTTTTTCTATTGATTAACCGTTCAAAAAATGCTGAAAAATATCTAGACCAAAAAATCCCCAAGAACTGTTCAACTTACGACATGCCCAAGCCCGAAATGTTATTGAGTGCATCTTTGGTGTGGTGAAACATCGATTCCAGGCTCATGGTTGCTGCCCCAGAGTACAGTCTTGTTGTGCAGACAAAGCTGGTTCCTGCCCTCTGTGTCTTGCATAATTTTATCCAAGTTCATGATCCAGATGATCATGAGGAAGGGGATAGAGAGGCAGAGGTGGACACTAATCAAGCTGTTCAGGTTGTACAGCAGAGGGTCGAGGATTTCAGTCATACAATCACACCAGCAGAAAGGGCAAGGGCAGGACAAAACAAGATGATATAGCAGAAGCAATGTGGGCACAGTATATTGAGTATACTATGAATGGGAACTAGTAGGAAGATCTATCTATTTTTCAAGTTCAAGACGAATGTACATAGAACGAAGAGAGACATCTGAAATGGCAGTATAGGCATCTGCAATAGCTACATCTTTGGTAAAAAGAGCAACAACCTTTGCACGTTCATCAGATGATAAGGAAGCATCAGTACAAACGGCCTGGATGGCATTAATGCGACGTTTCGGAGTACTAGGAACATCATCGAGAAAACTAGTAGGAGCAGTGAACGACGTAGCAACAGATTCGAGAGCATCAGCTACTCCAAGAATTGCTGCTGGACCAGTCAGCTTCACATTAGAACATTTTTTATGGACTCCAGTTGAAGTTGGTGATACTGAAGGAGCACGTCCGTGTTTCGGAACACGCGGAGTGTGAGAAACAGGTATAGACTAGTATGAATACAAGTCAGACAATGAAGCAAGCAAGTTGATGTACATACCACTTTCTCGTCGACTGATTCAGACTCAGGATTCCCTCCAAGTACATCCTCACCTACAAAGACATCATCCTCGTCATCGAGAAGTGTGCTTGGCCAGGGAGGGCTCATCTCATACCCAATATGCAAGGCCCCTTCACCAGTCGCATGACATCCATCCACAAGTACAATGATGTCATCATAGAGGGGGAATGGTGTCGAACGCCAAACCTTGGCTTCGGGATGTGCCTAAACAGTAATTTAGTCAAGAAATGAACAACGAACAAAACTTACCTCAAGGTAATCATCCCACACTTTGTCACTGGCAATGACAATCTTCCTCATCTCGTCCCATCCAAATCCAGACAACTCTCGCAGTTTTTGGACAACGAGACAGTTAGCCTTCAGCTATAAACAATATATCAGCACGAAAATGAACAAAAAATGCTACTTACAGTGCCCCAACGACGTGAGCAACTTTTCGCAGTTTTTGGAGCACCCCCACTGGATTTGTGGCTGTCTTTGAGGGCCTTCGCAGCAGCTGTAAATGCTGCATATTTGAAAGTTCCATTATCAGCCGAGTTTCCATCAGAAAAAGTCTTGAGAGAGTCAAGGAGTGCTGCGTCGTCCCCAGAACTCCACTTCACGTTCCAGTGGAATCTTGGTGCTGACAGCCTGCTCTCGAGGCTTCCTCAAGTAGATCAATGTTCTCCTTGGTATTGGACGAGAGTTTGTGTTCTTTCTTAGGTGGCATGGTGAGTAGCAGTTAACAGAGTAGGGACAGTGGGATATTCAATTGACGAGAGCAAGCAAACAAGTACTAGTGCAACGCCGCATTATGCAGCGTGACAGGAAACGAACACTTTGCCGAACACAATTGTCCGTTTCAAACGAAAATGGACGCAAACGGACTGAAAACAAACGAAATGGACTGTAAACGAGCGGTTGCCGAACGGGCCCTAAATACAATGTCTGTAGTATTAAATGTGTGATTCGAGCAATTGTGGAGTGCCCAAAAATCGAAGACCAAATTTGTTGAGTTTGCTTGCCCACAACTGTAGTCAACACCAGTCACCCTCTCTATAATCTTTCCTGCAGCATATTCATATAATTGACACTGTACAAAGCCTTTCAAACCATCAATAAGGTAGATGACATCCAAACCCAACCACATTTTGAGACAGCATTTTGCACAACTTATTGCACTTTCCTCATCCACTTTCCAGACATTCTTTTTGCACTAATCTGTTCCTAAGACCTCTCTGGATAGATTGATGGTCTCAAATTTTCTTTTTCTTGAAAAAAAAGAAAAAAAAAAAAACAACAATATAACCATATATGGTAGCTTATATAACACCTGGTTTCAAGTTAGCATTACTAGCTGGTAGTCAGTTGTAACAAAAAAAAATCTAAGTACTATTTGCTGTGTGGTTATTTTAACTTATTTACAAGTGTGGTTGTATTATCAGAGTGAAAAAAAGTTAATTTGATTGAATTTTTTTTTTTTGATGTTATCAAAGTAATTTTCAGAGCACAATAGTGGTTTTGAACTTTCGAGTTCCAAGATGTGGCTGTGGGAATGGTCACGTGATTACGTGAGAGCAGTGGTTGGATTTGGATGTCGTCTACAGTTGCAGACAGCCAAAATCAGCAATTTTGGATGACACCAAAGACTAATTTTTCCTGGTGCCACAAATGACCAGGAACCCATTTTTAGTGCAGAATATGTTTATTGAGGACCAGTGCAATGGATTTGCATGAGCAGATTGTCCAAAAACTCTCATTTGAGGATTTTTTAGGGCAAAATTTTGGTGGTACCACAAATAAATTGCTAAAATCTCGAAAAATATGGCAATTGCTTCCTTTTGATATCCTGTGCATGATTCCATTAAGATATTACAAAATATAGAGCTGTTTTAGTGCTAAAAATGGTAAGTGTTGAGGTAATTAACCCTGGAATGTCCCTCAAATGCTCCCAAATTTCTATTGATTGGGCTGCGAATGGGCGAAATCATACCATACCCAATAAAGTCTACATAGCTAAATTAGAATGATTTTTTGTCAGTGACCTGTCATTTTGGTGATATAGGGTCCCCAAAATGGTGCCTCAGACACCCAAAAGCGGTACACACTGTCTTTCAAATTGTCCAAAAATTTGGCAGGCCACAAACCTCGTGGGAAAAACTTCGGACCACTGTTTTTAGATGTATTTTCACTGCCTGAGTTCAGATCTGGCCTTGGTTTGGCACCAAAAATTCACGCTGGATGGCTACCAAAATTGTAGTGTGTGGTTGTCCACAACTGTACCACTTGTCAAATGCCCCGGTTTCGTTCGTCGGAGAGTTAAAACGGTAGTGTGACACGATGACTTCTATGTGGGTGAGAAATTTTGCAACTCTGTGCTCAAACACTGTTTCGCACCGGCTTCTCTCTGGCAACGTAGGCTGGACAGATTTCTTTATTTTTTTTAGATAGCCTTAGAGTCTGTACTAAATCCAACATGCTCGTAGTGTGACTTTATTTTAATGTTGTGTAGTTGTTGTGTTATGAAAAACTGGTCGGAACGTTTTGCAACTCTGGGCAAGTGATAATATCGATGTCTGCGACATCCTGATTTCATGGGTGCTGCAAGCACAAAATCAATCAGGATGCAGAATCTATCAGGAGATTTATGGAGGGCACAGGACTGTTTTTTAAGGAAGGGCATGATATAGGGGACGAAATCGCAGCACAGTTCTCAAAGTAGGTTTCCCTCTCAAGCTCTGGGCAGCTCTGCAGGTCACGCGTTCTGCATGTGTTTCGATGGCACTTTCTTGCACCGAAGTATTTTGTATTTTAGTATATATCTATTTGCACTTTCTCATAACTTCCTTTCTGTACGTACTGGCAGACACCATAATCAAGCGGCAGTATTACGGGCCCGTCGCTTTGCACGACAGCGTGGACCAATCCAAATAGCAAGCCAGATCATGGGAGAGCACGCCATGCATATGCCTGCAAGCAGTACATAGGTCCAACCAGGACCTAACGCGTTGACAAGCAAGTCTATGACCGAGACCATCAAAGCACCCAAGGAACATCGGACCAGATTATTCTGAAACGAAGTGATCAAGATTGTTGATAAATCAAGCGGTGATGAAACTTACACATGCAGTAATGGAAGAACTCTGTGACGGTAGTAGATCAACGAGTAGCGTCTGCATGCAGTTCATAATAGCCATGAATGTATAACCCACTGTTGATCCTCATAACTAAGGGTGTGGGGAGAAGGAAAGACAAACACGTACAGATAAATTGCAGGATCAGTGGAACAGCGATATTCGTCTCTCGCTGAAGCGACCACCCATAACCACCGCATGTCAAGACAAAAATGGCGGTGAATATGGGTATCATCCTCAGCCTGGCTCTTTCTACTGGGAAATTCTCCTCCCTAGTCACGTCCTCGGGACGTATGCGCTTCTCAGGATCTTCTTCAGCCTTCTTCACGAGCCTATTCTTGGTTCTTTGAAAATCAGCATCTAGCATTTTGCCGGATAGAACAGTGCTAATCGTCATCCCCCCACCAATCACTAGGAAACACAATCCTATATCTATTTCGTTCAGGAACGGGTACTTGGTCGCGAATATCGTGGATATCGTGGTATTCACCGCATAGAAGACCGCATATAGAATTCCATTGAATACGAGAAGGTTCAGAACGTCCAGATAGAATAAGAGGCGTAGCGGATTGTTCATTAGCGGACTTGGGGGGCCTTTGAGCATCACGGTCCACACGCCCTTTCCCAACAAGTGGCACGAGGGGACGATAGAAAGGCGACGGTATCACACTGCCATCACCCACCAGTCGACGGAGTGTTTCAGGTAGGAAACTGGAATGTTATGAATGAGGCCAGAGAAAAGCTATAGAAAATGGATTGCGTACATGAGCATGAGAGCGAAACATGCGGCAGACATCATGCATAGAAACCAGAAGATAGATCTGTAACCCATTCAGCTGCATTTAATGTACTAAATAAGAACTGACCTCCATCCGAGCTTATCTGCAAGGATACCACCAACAATAGGTCCCAGGGCAGGTCCAACCTATGCGGGTATTAGAGTACATACTAGTGCAACAAAAGCGATACGTTACGTACTTGTGGACCCAAGGCAAATATGCCGAAAAAGCCCCCGCGTTCTGCAGGAGTGCCTATATCTCCAATTACTCCAGCACCTACAGCTCCGGTAAGATGACAAGGTATAACGACGAAGTTCACGCATACCAAGTGCGACTGTGCTGGCAGAACCAGCGGCCTGGATGCATCGCAAGAGCATTAATAACCAGTACGCTGAGGTCGGGACCAAAGCCAAGCCGATGCAAGATAAACACAGGACAAGGAGACAAGCGAGAAGAATGGGACGTCGCCCAACGCTGTCCGCCATGGTCCCCCAGAACATAGGAGCTAATATGGTTTAGAGATCCTTCCTCTGATAGACGTTTGAGTCATTTGCTTACAGATACCTTGAAGGACCATGTAAACGGTGACGCTCAGGTTGATTGACTCTATAGACGTGTGGAAAGCTGAAGCGATTGTCGGTATTGCAGGAAAGTACACATTTGCAGTCAGCGGGCTAGAGAAGCATTCAGAATGTCCCTCTGGTCTACATGTGGATGAAAATACTGCACCTAAACAATGCAGCCGAGGAGGCGACCATTACAATAAACCATTTTTCTCGGCGGGTGTATATGCTATATGGCTTTTCTGCAACCTGTTCGTTGTCCTTCTGTTTCTCGAGTCCATGTGTCACAGCACCTTCAGTCACGGTCTTGGAGGAGGTAACTGAGTTACGGTGAGTTTGTTCAACGAGGGCCATGATCCATGTGTCAACCACCCCACTAGATCTATGGTAAACTCGGCCTCCGGTCGGAATGATAAAGGGACTCCCTAACTTACCAAGGCCGCTCACTATTTATAGCTAAAGAATGTCATGAGTATGTACTAGCTGGAGCCTCGGGTGCTGAGCATGACTGGATGAGCAGTTTGTTGCTAAATTCTTGTCAATTCGATCCATCAACCGCTCCATCTTTGGCAAGCACGAGGTTAAGATGACAAAGGGCTGATATAGATAGCGCTCACTAGGATTCGTGACGCTGCACATGACACCACACCAGACGAGACCAGACGTCGAGGCAAAATAGTCCCCCGGCGACACGGGGCCGCAAGATTCAGAATGTAAAATTATAACAAAATTTAGTGAAAATCTGATGCGCGTGACTTCATATGTGTTGGTCAGCGCAATATGTAAGTTACGGCAAACACATGCCTATTGCATGCATAGCAGTGCTTGTCTGGTATTGATGACGATTGCAGCGACAGAGGATACAAAGTGAAGTGACAAAGTCAATATGACACGTCATTTTGTATCTTGCGCGTCTTCTTCACCTTGCACATCGACGCCAGACGCCCAGGAAGCTTCACGTTTTAAATCTCCAAAAGCGTCAGATATATCTGCGACTCCGCCAACACGGGTGTCAGCCCATAAAACCATGCAGACCCATATCAGCGACACAAGGACCTTCGGAGCGAGCAAGGCTCTACAATTCGGCTTTGGAGTCCATGGGAGATAATTCGCTGCTGAGTATGCCGGGTCACTTGCACCACCAGCGCGTGTAACAGTGACGAGGCGGAATTTTCCAGGCTCAGATAATGGCGCTCCGAGGGTGTGGTTTGCCAGATCTCGCTGAATGTGTAGAGGGGGTCGTAACACCATGCACTCCTCGTGAGTCCACCTTGTAAGCACGCTGGCTTACTAGAGTTCCCATAATCTACATAAATACTGTCTGTGATACTGAAACACAAGCTTTCAGTATCACTACCTTTTGGCGTAACAATTAAGCGGACGACAATCTTAACTTAGTTACACACCTGTCCTGGGCAGGGCCCAAGGGATCGAAGATTCGACAAGGTAGAAGTCTTGACCAACGATACAACAAGAGAAATGCGACGAGACTGCGAGAGGCCAGACGTAGATGTCACTTGTCATTCTTTGACAGGGCAAAGATGAGGCGGAAGTAACAACTGTCTCGACGGTGGTGGCTCGACTTGTCCGTGGTAGAATAACCTGAAACCTTGCTGGTCACGAGGCTGCATTTGAATCTGATCGACAATAGAGCATCATCCTTGTCTATGAGTGGGAATGACAATGACCATTGACTGTACTGTCCAGTGGGAAAGATATATCGTCCCTGTTAAATTCTCCAGTCCGAGGACAATTGTCACCAGCCGCTGTGGTAATACCGTAATGTCGTGTCTCCAACCTCACACGCAGCATTTTTTTGATGTCGAAACAACTGTCTCTTGGATTCCCTGAGAGCAAAGACAGGAAGCTGCGGCGACAACCTCAGATGGACACGATTCCACGATTGGGGTTGCTATAGTGCCGATGGGCGACTTTGCATGTGCAATCACAGATGGAGGGAACTGGTGGAGCGGCTAAAACTCGATAGCGAAGCTATCGAGAAAACAAGCAAACAGTGTGGGTACAATACAATTTTAGCGTATCATTTACAAGGCACAAAGTACATACACCAACCATGATGAAATCTCAGTCCGCATCGGCAACCAGGCCACCTCTTCCCCGCTTGAGCCTGTCTTCTAAACCACCCACGCCGCCAAAGACCTTCTTCTGTTCTTGCCCCAAGAAGCTTACCCATGCCCTTTGACTTTGCGCGGGCTTGCTCTTCCGCTTCCATGTCAGCCTTCTCTTTCTCAAGCAGTGCCATAAGCCGCTGCTGCCGCTCTACCTCCATGGTTGCGGCACCCGACTGCATGGCAGCCAGTTTTGCGGCACGGTCTTCCGCAGCATTGGATGGCTGCTTCTTGATGGAAGGATCCGGGCCGGGAATCAGATCTTGGAGGACTATAGCGGGAGCGCTTCGGGATATGGAGTTACGATGAGGGGGACTAGGACTGCGTCTCCGTTTCCTATCATCTTCCGCGCGTCTGCCACTACGCTCGATGCTTCTGCGACGTCCATAGCCATTATCGTCTGATTCGTCCGAGCGGGGCCAAGTCCGGACGCCGTCGTCAAGAGAGTCACGACCCTCTGCGGTAGCCAGGAGAGCGGCTTCTGCTTCGTCTCCGATAGTGGCGGTCATCGTCAGCATCGATACCGACGATCATTTATCTTGTATTCCGCTGCAGGACTTCTTGACCTTGAGCGGTCCAATCGTGCCCTGGCATGCCGTTCTTTCTTTTCCTTCTTCTCTCGCTTCTTCTCTTTCTTGTCTTCTTCGGTTTTATACCATTCCGTTCCTGCATTTCACGAAGACGGAGGGGGTTAGACATGAGTGCCTGGTATGCAGCCTGTTCTTGCTGCTTGATAGCGAGCAACGGGTCTTCACGAATCTTTGCGGCAATGTCTCTAGCATTGTTAGCATTCTGAATGGCGATGAAGTTCTTGTGAGAGGCGCCAAGCTACAAAGTCACTTGTTAATCCGTAAATGAAAGCAATAGAAAGATCATAACACACCTGCGCGTTCTCATCGGCAGTCAAGATCTTGTCAACCCGCTTTTTACCCAGCAGGTAGTCCTCCAAATCGTTTGCGTTCTGATTACTCCCAGTCGCAGGTGTCGCATACATCCATTCTAGCTTCTCAGTCTTTCTCTTTCCCGTTTGCTCTTCTTGTAAACGTTGAAGTTCCTGCAGCTGCCTCTCCTCCTCCTTCTCTTTGCGCAGCTGGTCAAGTTTCTTCTTTTCCTCGAGCTATGAAACAGAATCAGCCAACGATGATCCTACAAGCACTAATGAGCACTCACAGCCTTCTTCTCCTCGAGCCAGACCCGCTCCTGATTCTTAAGCAGGAGCGGGTGCCAAGACTTCTTCATGTTCAAGTCTCCACCACCCATCTTGGCTAGCTTTTCTTAATACGAGGTTAAATGAAAGGTGTTCGATGGCGATGAGCAAAGGACTGAATAGATTAGGACCGACGTTGACTAGGCTCCAAGAGCATTGACCTACCTTTATTTACAGTTGTTTGGGGACACTGCCTATTCTTCTCGGTTGCTGTTTGTGGCACGCAGCAATATGAGCCCCATACCACAACTAACTTGAAGGTCCACAACCATAAAGCCTGCTTTTCCAGCCATGCCCGACGTGTATGAGTCGGCGGAGTCGGATGCCTTAAATGACACCTCGAACGGTGCAGCGCAACCTGTGTATGTATACTGAAGTTATGTATTTGCCGGTCTGCTCATGTATTGCTTGATATCTGTAGCCCCACACGATCCATTTATGCGTTAACCCGCAAAGAAATAACACGTGGAATTGCGAATCGCTTTGTGCACTCGCACACGTACATATTTCTCTACTTGTCCATGGCAGCCCTGTCCGTGACAACCGTCGTGCTCAGTCTGTCTGACGGATGTCCAGGGTTGTCGTTTTATATATTGGAAATAATAATTAACACGAGCATGATCCTGGAGGTCGGTGTGCGTTTTGTTGCGTTTGGTCGGGTGCGTATCCATTCATCCTGAACTTTGGTCGCCGAGGTGACTTGATACGAGCAGCAATTCTGGAGATCACCGTTTAATGTGCTGGATCTTATACTGACATTGTTCTGTGCGGTCACTTTATTGGTAATAACATTTGCGGGATGTGGAGCGGGGAGTAAGGAAGAAGAATTGTTAGACACTCTACTGCTTATTGCACGTAATGTCCTACAATTCGGTCGTCTAGCAGCGGTCATGCGACAGTGTGTTTCAAATCTCCAGTGTACGTGTCGCATATTTACCTCGATGACAGGTCCGGCCAGTCCATATTTTCTAGGCCAAAGCCAATCGATATCACCGCAATCAGGAGAGCAGGCTATACTAGCCTCGACTATGATTTGGAGGATGACAATCAAGATGATGATCCAGAACTGGGTCGGCCATTGGTGCAAGATGCAGTATTATTTGATGCACAAGACGACGAGCAACCCCCTCGCATGTCAGATATGCCGCGGGCTGTGCAGGCTGTGCACGACCGTGACGATGAGGATGTCTGGGCGGAGTTGGGTTGAGGCGAGGGATGATCCACATCCTAAGTTATATATTCCATTTCTTTTTCTGCAACGCACTCTACGCAGACAACCTTGCCATTAATTCTATCCTTGCCAGTTACAAGCAGTAACAGTTACAGGCTGAATCAACGGTCGGCACGGATCATCCCGGTTGGTGCTACCTGGCGATCTGAGGTTCGACTTATATTGGATATCAGACACGTTGTAAACTTGACATGTTAGTTATCATGAGTGCTCCCGCCTCATTCTCCTCGTTGTGGACGTTAGGCTTGCTCCTTGGTGCTCCCTATTGAACATTCTAACGCTCATTATAATTTAGATGACCATCGGGACCGCAGTAAGTCATTCGAAGCGCTGACTAACATATGGTGGGGGCCGACGGCCAACGTTCAACCTGTGACTTCATTCCACTTCCCAGGGCTAATTATTTGAGCAGTGATGAACTTGGTTGCCACGTTCTCACAGGTCCAGGTACGTGTACCCTCGTACACTACATCAAGTCAAATTTGAGGTTATACTACCACGTCATTCGCTGAACCGATTTCAGTGCGCCAAATCTAAGCTAAGACACAAATTGACCTTGTGACCTTCAAACTAGTAGAGTCCCTACACATGTGGACCAATATCCCAAGCTCCCTTCTCCTGTACTGTATGGCATAGTGCTAGTCTACCTCCCAGCAGAATTGCCGGCGGATTATCTGACATGGATGTCATCTCTGAGAAAGTGATGGCACACTTTGCAACACATGATCGTGTGACATATTGTGACGGAAGACTGTTTACGTATCTGCTTGAAGTCAAATTGTCCGTTTGTATCCGCTTGTCCGACGAATATTACACGGTATCTACGGAAATCAAACAGTTTTGATTGCTTGCCTGGCTGCTGACCTTTCCTTTCCTTCATTCATCTGCTCCTGCAGGCACTCCAAAGCAGCAGTGTATCACTGAGATCAATGTCCTCTGTCCTTTCCAATTGAAGTCTGCTTGTATTCTAACAATCAAGATTATTACCCCTCAGGACCGACCCGCTGTGTAATTTATACGCTGCCAGGGCATAAGCCCTCACACTCTTTTATTCCTCGTCATGTCTTCCGCCAGACATTGGTTTTCGAAAACGTGTCACAACTCCCAAATCTCCCACTTCCAATGACTTTTCCTGCTCAGTATCAACTGAAAAACTTTCGGTGCATGTCGAAAATTCACAGCACTCTGATAACTACAAATTCAGTCCTTTTGCGTCTGTCATGGGCAGAAAGTCCAAAAAGTCGCGTCCAACTTTAGCTATTCCTGATTCTCCAGTACCTTCCCTCGTTTCTACCCCTGCAGGCTATTCGAACCCTCGTCAGTACACCAATAGGCCTCCCGCCAAATCTATTTCATCCACTGTCCGCTCCGGAGACGACTCCCTCGAACCTAGGACCCCGCCTGATGTCCAGACAGATCGTGTTTCATTCCCTCGCTCGGTTTTCACACTATCTGATCCCGATCCTTTCGCATCAGGTGGTATCTCTGTGCCGCGAAGCATCTTAGACCGGGGTAGAATCTCTGTCTACTCCGGCACTTCAGCACATGATGCATTTTCAAATAAAGACGAAGTCGATTTTTTGCAGCATCTATCGCATCTCTCGATGTCCTCACAGTCTCACAGTGACAGTGACTATGCGACACCATCACTGGAATCTACTGGGTTTTGTTTGTCTCCGATAGCAGACGGCCGGGGCACATCGCCTAGGTAGGGACTCGTTACTCTTGCAGAAATTTTCGTCCTCAACTCGTCCAGTAGAGAAATGTCCAAGGGAAACGAGATAATAGGCGATCAAAAAATCCTAGAAAGCCCTGTGCATTGCAGCTCTTTGAATAAATCCTCTAAGCCTCCGTTGTCAAAGCATGGATCTGCGGTAACCTTGACTGATCAGAGTCATAAAGGTCCCCCAGATTTTCCTGCTGTGGCTGTGCGACCTACAATTTATCCAAGGGGTTATGCGGCGCCTAGCCCGTTCCAGGGTGCGAGCACCGTGTCTCGGCCTCGAAAAAGATCCACTCCTCCCTCTGCCGAAGTACATGTTCGCTCTCGTACCCTCAGCCGCCAGCAATCCACCTCTCGTCCTGCTCCAGCTTGTGAACTTCCCCCACCTCCTGCAATGTCACATGTCACATCTAGCCCCGCGGACGACGGTGCCGAAGATAAATTTCCGTTATCGGCGGATGGGAGTTCTTCCGACATATCGTGTGCTTCAGCCATTTGGCGGATCCAAGACCTAGCGATGGATGAAATTAATGATCATCGTTATCGACCATATAAAGAGATCGACCTAGGCTTTGATCGTGACTTCGAAACTCAGCGCCAACCGGTAAAGAAGTCGAGCCGCATTCACGTCAAGGACGCTGTGGAATCGTCTCCCCCACCGCTAGCTTCCCACCAGCTGAAGAAGTCTATGTCGCATTCAACCCTGCAAAAGGCTAAATCAGGTTCCGGCGTTACGCAAGAATTTTTTAGAGGAGACAAGGGATTAAAAAAACAACACTCCTTCCATCGTTCACGTGTCCACGCACCCCCTACATCTACTCCAGCCTCCCCTTCCACACTTGATCACGATCCTTTATCAGCTGAAAGCCGTATACCACCGCTCCCACATCCTCACACTGTCGTGCGAAAACGTATTTTTTCAGGCTCCAGGAAACCGTCAACAACATTGACAGATGAAGATTTGCGCTCGGTATTCAGTCTTCCGACAGACGCAGGACGCTCCCACTTAGCATCACCCAGAGCTGTTGTGTCCCTGCTCGACGAGCCTTCTTCAGAATCGCTTGCATCGGGTATAGTATGCCCTGCCGTGGAGTTTACCCCGCAATATATCATGTCCCCCGCAGAAATGTTGAAGATGGAGGCAATCGTGCAGGGTGAATTTGACGCAAAGTACGGAGAGGCTGTACGAAATCCCCAGCGACCCACATTTGCATCGACGCCTATGTATGGTACCATGTACAGGAAAGAAGGCCTGAAGACGACTCTGTCGTCTTTCCCGCGTTCGGCCCCCACTCGCAGCGTATCGAATGTTTCCAAAGGACCCACGCCTAGATCATTTCCACGTCCTTCCACGGCACAAACAGCTTCTTCGATGTCGACATCCCAATCATCATTCACCAAAGTTGGTCTACCGCCCCCACAACGTCAACGAACTCGTCCGCATACTGCTGAGGCGATGTGCCATGAAGACCTATTTAGCAGGCGATCAAGCAATGTCCCATTCATCCCTCTATCGCCGCCGCCGCGCCCAAAGTATGCAATTGCAATTCGAACACCATCGCTCGTGAGCGACATGGCGGTACCGCAGCGATCCGTAATTAGGAAGCCTTCCTTCCTGGACATTACAGATGACGTCCATTGCTGTGAAGGCAGCTTCCTGGATTTTGACAGCGGAAAAGAATCTTTTGATCTCTCCTCCGACTGACTTCAACTGATGTTGAAGAAGATGGGGATTCTATCCCCATTTGATATAGCCTTTTTTTTCGATAGACACGTTCTTTTAAATTGAACAATTATTCGGTCTATTATTCTTACGTTACTTACCCTACTGCTCGAATATTAATATACTGACACCTTCAACCCATTGTCTTAGTAGTTTAAGCCGTCCTACATCTTTGCCGCTCCCTATCAACCACTTATATCAATGGTCGCTGTGCTACCGTCATTTGCTAGGCATGTGTTTCGCTTTTTAGAGCGGCAAAAGTATTCGACCAGAGTACATTATGTGGTGCGTTTGGTTCGCAGATCCTCCCGGCAATTCCACAACCAAGTAAATTAGAAGAAAACTACTTAAGTGATACATCATATTCCGATCATCTATCAGTCCGTTTCATTAGTGTGATAGCCCGCACGCCTCATCGCGCCCAGATGATGTCTCGCTGCTCCAAGATCCTTCTCCAGTTTCAAAATCTGAACCTGCTGCTCCATCTCGCGTCTCTTGTATTCCAGTACAGCCATGTTCTTGTAGTCAATGTCCTCTTCAACTACCTGCTTCGCAGAGACTGCCTTCACCTGTCTGACAAGCGCTTTGCATGCTTCCGTCACCGCTTTTGCAGCAAGCTCGAGGCGCTCCTGAGTCTTAGACATCAAGTTGGCCTTGACACGGGAGGCTGCTACGAGTTGGGCGGTAGCTGCCGCTACCTCATTCGAGGCCACGATCAGCTGTTCAAGGGAATGTGTGCCTGACAGCACACCATCCGCGCTCTCTATAAGAAGGTTGGTAGCAAAACGCCACAGCTTTAGCAGCTGAGATAAGACCCTCCGTCCATCTGTTGTTCCGCTTGTAGAACTGCTGGACGGAGCTTGAGCCTTTGCCTTGTGCAACGATTTCTTGCTGAGACTCTGTGGCAGCTTTGATAAGTCTTGCGATGGCGCTTGTGATTGCCATGGCGGCGGACAGGATAGAATCATGGACTTGCAGATCAACTGCGCTGAACCGTGAGGAGTCGCGGGGGCGAGACATGAGCTCCTGCAAACGCTGAGTAGCCGCTTCTATGGCTGCCGCAGCGCTCTGCATTTCGTGCTCGACAATGTCACCGATGTCACCATTGGCCCGTGCCAAAGCACCACCCTTGGTACCTTTGGGTATGAGCGTGTCAACGACTTCCGAGAGACGAGTAAGGGCGGTTCGCGCTTCGCTGTTGTTGCGCATCGAAACTTCCTTCCGCTGTGCGGGTTGCAGGAGATCAAGCTTGTAGGACTGCAGGTTCAAGAAGAAGCGCAGGCCAACGTCACCGGCGCTCTTAGCTACTGCAACAATCTTGTCCGAGGCATCGTCGTCATTAGCGAGTCGAGTGACACCTTTGCAGTTGATGAGAACATCTGAAAGGACCTGTGCGAACTCATTGGCGCCCTTAATGACGTCGACGTAATCGCCTCCGACATCGCCACTGAGGTGGAGATTAAAGACCATCGCGAAATCCGTGGCGTTATTTATAGCCTTCTCGATCATTGACAACGTGTACTCGGGCGTGGAATTGATATTGCCAGCTTGAGTTGGTGACTCAAGCTCGTAAATGGCGTCATCGACTTTCTGCACGCAGGCCTGCAGGATTGAATCTGCGACACAAGTGAGCTTGTTACGACGTGCATGTAGCGCTCAAATGGTACGAACCAATGACCTGGTTGAGCTTCTTTCGGTTGTCGAGAATAAGGGTGTCAATTTGGGCATTCGTTGCTTCTTCGCTGAGACCTTGGTTCTGCAAGGATACCATCAGCATCAGTAAATGTAATAGAGGGACGCCAACAGACCTGCTGTGCTTCAGAAAGCGATTGGATGGTGCTATCCATACCCTCTTGAAGAATCAAAATCTCTTGATCCTTCTCATCTCTTAGACGCTCCATGTCACCACTAGAGTTGTTGAGTTTTACGAGCAGGTCATCGATTTGCATTTGCTTGGACTGCAACAAAAATATTAGAGAAATCGGAAGAGATGAGTATAACATACCCGTAATGAATCCTCGAGCTCTGTGAGCTGACGGTTATACTTGCCCAACACATTCGATACCTCCGAACTTTTGGAGCGTGTTGCATCCTCCGCGCGCTCGTTCGCGAAACTGATCTCGCGGCGCAGGCGGTCAATTTCGTCTTTGTGTGAGGATTTCTGGCGATCGATATCAAAGCGTGCCCGGTCGCGCTCACGAATCATATCAGCAAGCTCTAGGTTTTAGCCTTCAGGTCGCGTTCCATACGCTCCATGCGGTCTACGGCCTCCTGCGCTGAATTAGCCTTGAGCTGCAGTTGCTTGAACTTCGAAAGCATGTCCAGGTGTTCAGTCCGTAGCTGGCTGTAGAGTTTTGCCAGTGCTTCATATTTGTTCCGCCAAAGGGTCACTTGATCCTGAAGTTGTTTGATCAATTCGTCCTTCGATGCCATTTGTGCATGAATATTGGACGTTACTCCGCCGAGCTCGCCCTCCAGCGCTTTCACCCGCTATCGAATTTATGAGCATGTGGGACATAAGTCACACATATTACTTACTCGATCGTATTGTTCCAGAAGCAACTGGTCACGCTCGTACTGCCCCCTCATAGCCAGCAGCTCGCGCTCATAATCACTGACCTGCTGAGCAGCTTGATTATTGTACTGCATCATCTGCTGCTGCATAAGCTGCTCCTGTGCAAGGCGCTCCCGCTCTGCCTGTTCCTGTTGCCGTTGTTCAAATTCACGTTGCTGCTGTGCCTCGAGCTCTAGCCTCTGACGTTCCTCGGCTTCACGTTGTGCGCGTAAAGCAGCCTGCTGGTCTTCATATTGTTTGAGCATGCGGGCTTGCTCATTAACAACAGATGCATCAGGGGCAGGTGAAGGTGCAGCTGGGGGAGCTGGTGAAGCTACAGCAGTTTTGGGTCTCGCAGGGAGGTCGGGAGCACTTCCGGAATCCAACAGGTTTGGAGGTTCCTATCAGGAATATCAAATTTGGGACATGACAGGAGCCATCATAGTATACCTGACCCAGTTTAGGAACGTTTATCAAGCCAGTCAAATATTTGAGATTTGAACACTCGTAGTAGAATTTTCTTAAATTATAGTGTTGCGAGTTGAACCGCTGGCGCAGGGGTTCCAGTGCATCATGGTCATTCGTTCCTATAAAAGTCGATGAGCTTCGACAACACATAACTGTGACATCCTTACTTCGGTGCATGGCGCGAAGCATGCTTGTAATGAATCTATAAATACCCCAGCTTTCTTTGACCAGGGGCACAAGCGAAGAGATACGACATTCATTATTGGCAGAATGCCTAAAGTGAGAAAACACCATCCGCTGGAACGATTCGATCTGGTCCTGAAGGCCCATGAGGTCTGAGATCGTTTCATAACTATTAAAGATGTCGATATGTGTTAGCATCTAGTGATGGGTAAACACTCACCCCTCATTGGGGTCATCGATGCCCTTCAACGAGATGTATTCCTCGTATTCAAACAACCCATTAAATTCTGGTCTCAAGCGGTGGAAACGCAATTTGGCCAGAATAAACTGGACGTAGGTCCTGATTAATGGTCCATAACCTATGGACAGGGTCACATGACATATGTGGCTCGAAAATAGAAACCTTACCGCGTTGACCCTCTGTGGCAACAGTCCTGGCGCAAGTCTCCAACCATCCCGCTTGGCCATGAGCCTCTTTGATTGTCTGAGGGAAACCCGATAGTAAGGTGCTGGCAGCAGCCATCGGTGAGTAAGTTACACACCACAGGATGGCCTTCTTGCAACACTTTATGTACAGTAATGAGAGCCTTGAAAGTTTGGACTTCGTCAGACAAGATAGGTTGCACCCGTAAACCGCTCCAGAAAGACATTGAACTGTGGTAATCCCAAGTGTAAACGATGCATTCTTTAGTGAGGTTAACGAGACTGCTGGTTGAGAATAGAAGGTTGGACGCATACTTCGGACATGCTTCTGCTTCGGAGCTGACTCCTCTGGGCTTGTTGCTTTCTTGATATTGATCACAAGCTCGTTCTCCGCCTTGTCCTTGTCGACCGGCCTGGTGGGATAGTGGACCTCGTCACCATCAATATCGAAGTTCGGACGTCGTCTGGTAGACCTGCATGATCTGGGTTATGAGTTATTTTCAAATCGTCATTTGGTTGGGTTCCACGTACATGTATGTCCAATGCCAATAATTAGATTGAAGAGAAGGAACGAATGAACTTGGGCGAGAGAAAGCCCCGCAGCCGTGTCAGCAGCCGTGGGAATTGAAGTCTACTTGCCAGCAGTAGACCATAAACTACCTCAAACCTACCTCTCTCATAAACATGCTGCAGCGGTTGGCTGCGTCGAGGTTAAGATGGCGGGATACTATTATAAAAACGCGTCGATGGCTTCATAGCGAGGACTCACAAGCAACACAATCTTATACCGCACGCAAGAATTCTTGGTTTAGCCCGACGATCTTTGTGCTAGGATTTATCCCGGTTTTCACCTTCGCCTTGGGAACTTGGCAGATGCAACGTTTACAATGGAAAGTGGCCTTGATAGACGAGCTTCAGGAGAAACTCCATCGAGAGCCGATCTTTCTGCCCAAGCGAGTAAAGTGCGTACATCACAGCATCATCACAGGGTCGAGACTGAGTAGGTCGCCGAGTAAGTCTCTCCGTCGTGCCAGAGTTCGTCTATCGTCGAGTGCTGCTCCGTGGTAGATGGGATCATAAACACTCGATGCTTCTGGGTCCTCGCGTCCGGGAGGGCTCGCATGGATATCATGTTGTCACACCATTGATCAGGTCTGACGGATCAACCGTCCTCGTTGACCGCGGTTTCGTTGCAAAAGAGTTCACCGAAGCCGATACGTTCGAGCGAGGGGAAACAGGCGAGGTCGAAATATTGGGGATGTTAAGGACATCGCATACCCGAAACAGCTTCACCCCAGACAACAAACCAAATGAAGGAACGTGGTACTGGGCTGACGTCGATGCTATGGCAGACCACGCTGGTGGAGAAGCAGAACATGTACAGCCAGTATTCGTAGAACAGATTTATGGTATGCACCCGAGTGTCTACATTGTGCCAGCTATCAATATTAGTTTTCAGATGGTTCATCTCAGGACGCCGCGTCGCGCCTGAGTAAGGGTATGCCACTTGGACGTGCGGCTTCTGTTGACGTTCGCAACGCCCACCTTTCATATGTTATCACCTGGTGAGTATCGGTTCGAAACTGCGTGTGTTATTAGCATACTGATGAACCATGTCAGGTTCTCCCTCTCTGCATTCACTACAGCTATGTTGGCGCGACTTGTATTGAAGCGAAGAGCTCAAAATCATCCCCGCCCACTACCAAGGTGATCGTACAGACGAACACTGCAGGGTGGCCCCCGCGAGCTATAGTTTACCGTTTTCTCGCCACCACCAGTGACTCATCATACCTCGTACAGTGTGAGATAATCAAAAGAGAGTTGCTTATTATGCATTGAAGTGAACACTGTTGGAACGACAACAAATACCCACTGTGGACACTAGCACTGGCCACCGCGTGTACCTCACAAGCGTACCGCAACATTAAGCATCTTTTCAGGTCTGTGTCAATCCCATGTCATTGTGCCACTATCGCTTGTGTTTTCCACCGCACACTAGTGGATTACCACTGTTCAGAGTTGTGGATGGATACCACTTGCGTATCCACTTGCCAGTGCTACTCACCTATTTAAATCCCCTTTCTCTGCAAACCACTTTTCTCATCTCACATCCTCCAAGTCACCATTCCAACCGTCTCTTATCTTTCTTTTCCTACAACCGCCGCGATGTCTTTCAACACTGCTGTTCTGTATGGATGCCCTCAGGCCATCCTTTCCCTACACCAGGCTCGCTACGAGCCACTTCCCTCACGCCGGCCGCGTGCTTCTACGATGACACAGGACGCAAAAACTCAATGGCACCGTGATGCGCATCGAATGCCAGGATTGCATGTGACAGGCAACTTCCAACCACCTATCCTCAGCCGAGAGTACTCATCCATGTGGGATGATGTCGAGGTTCAGAACGATTGGGCTATGGCAGCCAGAGGGCAAGGTATGTCAACTTTTTTTTATTTGCTCGTAATGTGTTGGCCTAATCTGATGGCGGAATCCAGAGTCGGAGTGTCAGCTGCAAGTCGAGCGTTCCCCTAATTATGAGCATCACGCTCGTGAGAATAAGAAACACAAACGCGTCTCTTTCGACACTGAGCGAGGGCGTTGCACGTCTATTGACAGAAAGCGTGCACGGCATGAATCTGTCGATCGCGAACAAAGGGGTCGTGTGTCTCTTGACCGACCGCAAGAACACCCCGCATGTATCGATTCCGAACGAGAGCGCCGTGCATCTGTTGACCGCGAGCGACAGCGTCGTGAATCCTTTGATCGCGAACGACAGCGTCGTGCATCTGCTAACCGCGAGCGACAGCGTCGTGAATCCGTTGATCGCGAACGAGAGCGTCATGCTTCTATGGGCCGGAGACACAATCGCGAGCGCGACATGTCGATTGGATGTCATGGCCAACATGGATCTGTTTCTAGGATGTTTCCCCGTCCACCAGTTTGTGCTGTGTCCTTCAAGCCTCCTACTACAGGTCCCCAATCCCGTCCACGCAAATCTGAATTTGAATCTGTGACGGTTCCCCATCCACCAATGTGTGCTGTCTCCTTCAAGCCTCCTACCACAGGTTCCCAATCCCGTCATCGCAAATCTGATTCGGATTCTGTGGCATTTCCCCGTCCACCAGTTTGTGCCGTCTCCTTCAAGCCTCCTACCACAGGTCCCCGATCTCGTCATCCTCGTCGATCATCGTTCGACTACGCGGCTGGTCACGATTACTCTGGTGGACGCCAACATCCTGTTTATATTTTGCCTCCAACTGGTGTGTTTCATAGCTTGGTGCATGGATTATTCTAACTTTTTCATCTGTGACGCCTAGCTCCAGCTCCACAGATACATCTGCCTTCACGACAACGTGACCGCACTGCCTCGGTGGAGGCGGTTCGTCGCCTTCCTTTCCTCAGCCCCGAGATCCCTCCGTTCGAAAAGTCCAAGCCGTCGGGGCTAGCCCGCTTCAATCCCTTCAACAAGCTGCGCTTGGCGACAATGTCTACTTCGCAGAAGATCCGCCGCAAAACTACTGGCAGAGCATGATCTTGCTTTTGTGTCCCACATCCGTATATAATTCATTGATTTAGACTGATATACTTCTTCCTTAACATGATACATCCATGCAACCTATCTTTACATAGAACATTATGCATAGAACATACCCTAGATGTCTTGCAATTGTTAGATTGTACTGTGTACCAACAAATACCACTTTTGACTCCCTCGTTGTAATCACACGGAAATGTCTTGGCATGTGTTATATATATAATATCACTTATTTCCATATAAAGCAATTCGCCCTGATGGCATCCAACCGCTCCAATCCTTTCATAGCACTGGTGCTGCCCTCAGCCTGCTTTCAAGTGAATGGCAGAATCAGGCCTAGGTTCTACTCTATCGACAAGCTTCAGTCAAACAACAACTCCTAAGCACGATACTTCACCCCTTCCTCGCATCCGCTTTCCAGACCAGTTCCTTACCGCATCACCTCATGGAGAGTCGTCACATTCATCCATAGCATCTCCTGGTCCTCCTATCCCACCAACGAAAGACGTTAACGACGGAAACGGTCGTCCTCTTTCCAAGGATGTCACTCCTGGGATCTTCCCTGAGATCTCTCCTTCGAAGAGAATTTCATCTCGCAGCGTCGAGTTACGGCGCAGGTCTAAGAGAATGAGTCAGAGCAAAGGCTTGTCTGCTCTTAAAGACCCTTTTGTCGCTGAATTCGAACCCTCTGCTTTCTCGGATGAATATGACTTGTGTGAGTCCCATGCCTCTGCTTATATCTTAACACTGATGGTCCACATTCATAACGTAGCTCATGAGGGCAAGTAGAATGATTGTTAGTTGTGTGATTACTCATGAACATGTTCATCTAGACCCTAAGATTCTCCAAGATGTTCAGCGAGCCCTAGAACTGCAATCTCGAAGGCGAGATCGCAAGTCATTCGCCCCATCACAACCAACTGTTATAGAAGGTCAAACCCTCACCGAACTGAGGCAGGATACATCTTTCCAGCAGCCTCCTCCAGCATCTCCTTCACGTCCTCCTCTGGACATTGACTTTAGCCCATCTGTCCAGGCAGTTCCCCTTCACCCTGTCCCTCTTTCTTCGAATGCGGGTGCTACTTTGGATTGGACTGGGTCCCAGTCTGAAGAAGAGAAGCTTGAAAGACGTTGGTCATTGGGAAAACGTAAAGGCAAAGACAGAGCCTCGTTTTCAAACAAAGCCATATTGGAAAAGCAAGACACTCTTTTTGCGGGTGAGCACTTGGAGACGGGTTGCCACATAATCACATGCTTACTTTGCTGCACAGATAGGATTTCTAGGATCAGATCGAAAGCGAAACAGCCCACATTCCGCAAGGCAACTATTGTTAGCGACCAATTAGGACGGAGGTATAATCTTCTGTATAATTCCATTTCGAACGAGGACCCCATCAACCTCGCGAAAGCCACGCGGTGGTACGCTGATTCTGATCCGAGCGCGCAAGCCTGGTTAGATAGCGCTGAGCCACTCACTTGGCTAAAACACCTATTAGACAAACATGGCGGTAAACGATCGAAATGGCATTTATCGGCTTTGACCGTGGAGGAATATATTAAATCCAATAGGATAGATTCTAGTTTGCCTATCATTCGTGACGATTCTACCTCTGCTCGGGGGGGATCACTCCCTTCGGATGTGTCACTAATCCTTCCGTCATATCACTTTCATTCGATCAGATCCTCCCCCTCGCTACATCATTCTTTCGGAGATTCACTCAGGAGAATACGCTCCTCAGATGGCCAACTTTCATTCGAGCCCAGAATTGACTCTGCGCGCAGCTCGATAGACGGCGATTACAGGAGGGCTAATGAAAAGAGTCGAGGTTTGCGTCATGTCATCCCGTCTCTCGTTGATGCCCATAGTATCGCATCTACCACATCTCCTCATCGTCGCCAGAGTTCTCCAGGTGGACTTTCACCAGCTAGCAGTCGACACCTTCCATTTGCTCAACGGATACGGCATCGGCAGGTGGAGAGTGATGAAGGATCTTCCTCTATCATTCACTCCCAGTCAGACGACTACAGTGGGTCGTTCGCTGGTGTTACTGGTCATCGTCGCAGGAGACGCGATCGGAGGCAGCCTCATGCGCCTTCATCATATTTACCGTCACCCCGTGAATCGGGGACAGAGACCAATGCTCCCGGCCAGACGTCAGATGTACACGAGGCGACTTCTGCACCTGTGGAGGATCCGTTGCCCTCTGAGCTGGCTTCAGAACGTGGGATTGAACTGCCTCGTGACAAGCCTGTTTCCGCCATTCCACCGCAAGCAATTACACGTCAGAGACTAATCCACCGGATGTCCCTCCCTATCCCCGACGTAGCCAAGAGACCAGAACGAAAGCAGCGCGAAGAAGCCGAGGAGGAGGAAGCACTAGAGCATGAATATGAGAAGAAGTTGCAGTAAGTATTTCTTTTCCCTCTGAAGACGTCTATAGCTTAAAGGGCCGATAAGGACGCTAGATGAACTTAAGGCGCAGAACCATCGGGTACGCCAAAAATTACAAAGGATCGCTTCAGAGGTCCGGGAATACGACAACATACAAGCAAGGATGGCCAACACGCATGGTATTCCGCATCGAGGCCTACCTGTAGAGCTTTTAGAAGCTTTTAACCAGGATCCTTCATCGGTCACTGGCGGGACCCGGGAACGGAAAGGGTGGAGGGCCGTCGAGGACGTACACACTCGCATTCTTCGACAACAACAAGTTTTCAAGATGTACCTCTCTGTTGCTGAGGAAGATGTGGTGCCAGATAGCTTGCTTGATGAGCCCATATCGTCGCTTATGGATACACTGGGTGAACTGAGTCATAAGAGGGAAGCTCTGACGCACAAGCAGTTGGAAGTGGTTAGCGCTCTGGCCAAAGTCAAGAGTCTGCACACACAAGTCAAGAACGAGTACAACAATGCCCTCTCGCACACTTCAGTTGCTTACCCAGAGGTATGGTCACATCGTCAATTGTTTTGTCATACCTACTGACTATCTTCTAGCTCTCTCAAATCATCGCCCTAGAGGAAAGCTACAAGGATCAATACCAACATATTTGGGAGTTCGGAATGGACGCTTTGACGTTCATCCTCGACAATGTTGCGCCGGTTTGGAGGAATTATGGGAGGACCATCGGCGAAGATATCAAAGACTTCCTCATTATACCCTGGTATCGGAACGAGTTCACGGGAGAAGCGAAGCGGTACGATATCACGTCGTTTCCTTGCCGTTCCATCCGCCACTGGTTCGTATTCTTCCTCCTCTTTTTGTGCACATTCGCCATCACCTATCTGCAAACGCGCGCAGCCATTTTTTGTACATTCATGTACTGGCATCCTTGGATCGACAATTCGGGTTTTCGATGGTTGATCTTGCCGTGCATATGGATCGCTTTTCTCATTCATTGGTCTGCTGTTCTCTTCGAGGTTGGGATCATTATTCTGGAACTTAGAGTCATTGCTTGGTGGTTGGGTTGGTCAGTGGGGCTCTTTACGTGAGCCTTTATTCCGCCTATCATTTATCTGGGATCTTGGACTCTAGTCATTTGCATCACTGTAATCGCATATCACGCACGCACGCATTCGATGTACACATAATTATCTTGCTAATGATATTTAGGTTAGTCTGGCATCGGGCGTCGGTACATTACTCGTCTGCTCTGTTGCTGAGGCTTTGGGATACGGAACAAAAACCGCGTGGGTCTTTAAAGCAGTAGTGGACTGATGTCGAGCATCTGGAGTGTGCGAGGTGCTGCTTTGCCTCGAGTGTTGTGCGGAGGATTGGTAAGAGTACCGGCTACTGCCTACTTGCGGTATATCATCGATAGCGCAGCCGGCTTCAACACACGGCCGACAATATCCTAGGTGTCGCGATCGATGTTAGAGAGTAATCCCAAGGTAAGAGTATAAAAACCTACTTCCGCCCATGATTAAAGGGACATCTGTTTGTCCGCACGCAAAGCAAGCTATCTTGGGCAACGAAGTCGTGGATTTCGGTTGTGTCTGGCGCCTTTTCTTTGGCGGAGGTGGAGCTGACTCTCCGATTTGTTGCACAGGGCCTGCGTCTTGTGGCGGAGGCGGAGGCTGGGCCTGAGACTGAGGCTGTGGCTGGGACTGTGACTGGGGTTGAGGCTGAGGTTGAGGCTGGGCCTGGGCCTGAGGAGGTTTACGAGGTGCTGCCTTGCGTTTCGGTTTATTGCTACTCTCTGCGGCTGACCTGAGAAGCTTTGTAGAGAATGTAGGAACTGCAGCCTGTGGACCGTTAGAACCAGGATTAGTATGATTGCAGCGCACTAACGTTTTGAATTTGGGCTAGTAGAGAGCTTTCTGCAATTCTATGTGCCAAGTAAACTCGTCGAGGTGTATTCTTGGTCAAACATGTAAAAAGGATTCTACTTCACAGGGACTTCATGCTTACAATGGATTCGAGAATCCTGCGGTTTTCTTCCAACTTGTCTTCAGAGCCGATCCAGCGTAATATCGAATCCCATACGGGAGCACCCGCCCCGGTGAAAGTAAATGTGACCACTTCCCGGGGTTCTGGTGTCTTCGACCGAATTTGTCCATCGGGTTGAGACTCCAAAACTACTTCAGTCCGTTGTTCAAACGGAACACGCGTAGACAGGGTTATTTCGCCATATGATCCCATTGACCCTGGAACTGGGGTGAAATTGCCTACGGCAGGACCACGAGGGAAAATCCAACGGTCCGTAGGACACTCACGGAATTCGATTACGATATCAAAATCCTTGGTTTGATATACCGGGTGAATAGGTGACGCTGCACCATTTGCTACAGCTGTTGCTGTATTCTGCGCCTGTGCGGATTGCATTGAAGAAGCATCCAGGTTCACCCCGGATGAAGATGCGAGTTGCTGTATCGTTACACCAAGGGTTTTTAAGTTGGTCCATGGAGGCGTTTCCTGAGGCAGCCAGTTGCAATAAGTTGGCCAATGTCGGATTGGAGAGAGCTGCTACATTCACTTGGTTGATAAGCGTTGGTGGGATACTTGTAGAGTTTGGTAATGACGAAAGGAGGGGAGTAGTAGATCCTTGTGGCGCAGAGACAGAACTGGTGGCACCTTGTTGCTGCGTATAGGTAGGTCCAGGTGCTGTGTGCACAAGAATGGGGTGATAGTGTACTTCAAACATGGTCGTTTCTGTGAATATGTGCGGACCGAATCTCCAAAGTGCACCTGCCGCGATTATACATCGTATGTGGTGGAGGGATAGCATCGGCGGGCTTTCCTCCCCTTGAGCGGCTGGAAAACTTTGGAAATGTTGAGCGTAGCCATTTCTCTCTTGCTGTAGATAGTAGTTAGTCTGAGCCTGTGGGTCGAACAAAATGTTAACATACATTGCCTGAGGGACTGTAGGATGACAAAACTGCGAGGATATTAGACAATGATACATGAGAGAGCAGAGAAAAGTGACCTGTCTGCTGCACTTTTAATTTTTGAGAGATCTTGCTCGGTGTTGTTTATCTCCCAGTCAGGCTCCTGCGCTACAGGCAAATGGATGTTTTGGCTACGATTCATGAGGCGTTGTTTGCGTATGTTTGGCAAAGCCTTCTGAATCAAACTAGTCATCTTTCCTTAAGCAAACTGATAGCATCTAATATAGGATCTTGATATTTATGAGTACACGAGTTCGTAAGTGCTTTCTCAATTTTCATTAGAAACCTCATTGTGTTCATTTTAATAGAAAAAGGAGGTACGGTATTTAGGCCGGTCGCCAAAGCGCGACCTCGCGCCGTGGAGGCCAGCGCACCGAAACAGCTGGCATCAATCCCTGAAGCCCGTCCTCCAATTCCGCCTTCGTCACAACAGCATGCTCCAACTGCGATAGCTGTGACGCCCCTTCCTCCACCCGTTGCATCTTCTTCCATGCCGCCGCCAATCGTGGTTCCTGTCAGACTCCCTATTGCTACTGTGCATGCTCCTCAGAGACCTGCGATGCCTATAAACACTCCAATACCTCTTCCCACTACCCGAAACCATCAAGTGCAGATACCTCAGCCTCTGACAGCACTCCCTGTCATTCAAGAGCATCCCGTTGTAGTTATCCCCCCGCCCGCGGAACCAGACTCAGGAGTATCCAGCTCCCGAAAACGTAGGTCTCAATCTCGCGCGTCCTCTGAAGGTCCGAAGAAATCTCGCAAAACACGTGCTCCTTCTTTGCCCTACGATGCCAGTGTAGACCCTGGAGAAGATTTAGATCCGACTGCCGTGACTATGGCTACATTATGTGAAGATACCGGATGGGGTCGTGTCAGTAGTAAAGCAGCTCAAATTGTCGATAACCACTTGGCTTGGAAAAAAAACCAATCGGGAGAAGAGAGCGCGAATGAGACTTTCCATGGAGGCGAGAAAGTATGGTCGAAATGAAGATGATACGGCGCAACCTGGCCATAGTAACTCTACGCCTGATCAAAGCACCGTCACAAATGAGGCTGCGATATCTACAGGACCCAGTTCTGTACCTATAAACGGTGGCCAGTGTGCGGTCGAAGATACGAGTGGTAGCGGATTTGACTATTCGCAAGACGTCGCTACCAGTCGATATAACGTTCAAATCCGTATTGGGCCTAATGGGGAAACCATTATCGACGAAGAGTCCCTGTTTGTGGACAGGAATGTTGGAGATGAGACTGCAGACTACACTCATGTCGAGGAGTCGGACGTCTCCAAATTTGTCAATTCTGGGACGTATGGGAGGCGTTTCCGAGGTTCTCGTTGGAGTGCTGAAGAGACGGAGTTGTTCTACGACGTAAGTAACGAGGTAAATGCAGAGGATATCTTACTTATATACACCTGTAGGCGCTATCACAATTCGGCGAGAACTACGAATTAATATCTTATGTGCTACCTGGCCGCGACCGCAAGTCATGCAAGAACAAGTTTAAAGCAGAGGACAAGAAGAACTCGGCAAGAATAAATTACTGTTTGAACAACCGTCAGCCATATGGTAAGTCCCCCCACTGACCCATTGCTTAGGAAACGACCTTACGTTGTGACCAGATATGCAGACTCTGTCGCGAATGACGGGAAAGGACTTTAGTGGCCCAACTCCAGAGATACGACCGCCGCCCGTGCTTACACTTGCTGAGCCTGAGGGGGACGAAGGAGCAATCTCGAAGAAACAGGACCAGACCCCCGCTTTGGAAGATAATGGGGAGGAGGTTCTCGGTGATATATCCAGTTACTTATAATAAACTGACTTATGATTTTGTAATTTTGTAAAGTAGAGACTTGAAGCTATTTCTATTTACACCTTCTATTGTTCAATAAACGACCTTTACCATAAGCCGGGATAGCTCAGCTGGGAGAGCAACAGACTGAAGTTCTGGAGGTCCCGTGTTCAATCCACGGTCCTGGCATATTTTTTGTCTGAATTACAATTGAGCATTTGTAAACAACACCAGTCAACAAAGCTCACTAACGCGTCTTGCTCACCGACGTCGACGTCCAGTTCATTGTTTTACATCTCTTACTCGTTATCCTGGCTCTGTAATTTTAAAAACTGCACAAAAAGTCGATTCAGCATTGGCTACGGTCACTAGGACTTGTGTCCTAAGTTCAAAAGCTCTCATTGCATTGTCGTTTCACTGTCGGAATCATGAGCCAAGGTAATCTTCACTTTTCCTTCACATCCTTGTCCTGGCTGATGTGCGCTCTCCAGAAATTGAGCCCTCGCAGCCGTCGATTAATTATGACGACCCAAACTATGGCATGGAGGAAGATGAGGATGAGTTTGAAGAGATAACGCAGGAAGATTGTTGGACCGTCATATCCAGCTTTTTCGAGCAAAAAGGTCTCGTCAGACAGCAATTGGACTCTTTTGATGAGTTTGTACAAAATACCATGCAAGAGCTCGTGGATGAGAATGCGGATCTTATCCTCGACCAGGCCGATCAACACACTGGTCATGACACAGATATGACGCGACGCTACGAGATCAAATTTGGCCAGATTTACCTGTCGCGACCGACTGTCACAGAAGCGGATGGATCCGTGGTCCCAGTGTTTCCTCAGGAGGCTCGTTTGCGGAACTTGACGTACTCAGCCCCATTATACATTGAGATGAAGAAGAGAGTCCTTCTCGGGCGCGAAGATCCTGACGGAGCACCTGGAGAGATTTTGTGGGAGGCAGAGCGACATGAGGCACCTGAGGATACCACGAAGGTCTGGATTGGCAAGGTGTGTCACATGGCAATAAAGAGTGTTTTCTTAACTTAGCCTGATGTACAGGTCCCTATCATGCTTCGTTCGACATTCTGCATACTTCGAGACTTGCAAGATCAGGACTTGTACGACTTAAACGAGTGTCCGTATGATTCAGGAGGTTACTTCATTATCAATGGCTCAGAGAAGGTCCTCATCGCCCAGGAGCGTATGGCGACCAACCACGTCTATGTCTTTGCCAAAGCACAGCCATCACCGATAAATTTCTTGGCCGAGATTCGGAGTGCTGTAGAGAAAGGTGGCAAGACTATCAGTCAATTCCAGGTCAAAATGTTCCACAGAAATCAGGAGCGATCGGTAAGCATAGCTCAATGCTGTCTGGGGGTTCCCCATTCATCTTATTTCCACAGTTGGGTAATGTCATGAAAGCAACCATCCCTTACATTCGTGTCGACATTCCCATTTGGGTCGTTTTCCGCGCTCTCGGCGTTATCTCTGACCGAGACATCCTAGAGCACATTTGCTATGACATGCAAGACGCCCAGATGCTTGAAATGCTCAAGCCATGTATCGATGACGGTTTTGTCATTCAAGACCGCGAGGTTGCTCTAGATTTCATTGGAAACCGTGGAACCACTACTGGTTTGTCGCGAGAGCGGCGTATTCGCTACGCTCAGGAAATCTTGCAAAAGGAGATGCTTCCTCACGTCTCCATGTCGGAGGGCTCAGAGTCAAAGAAGGCCTACTTCTTCGGATACATGATCCACAGACTACTCCTCGCCGCCCTTGAACGGAGAGAGCTGGATGACCGTGATCATTTCGGGAAGAAACGTCTTGATTTGGCTGGTCCTTTACTCGCTGGTCTATTCCGCATGCTGTTCAAGAAATTGACGAGGGATGTTTACCGTTATCTCCAGAAGGTATGTCTTCCCGTCGAGTTGCACTTTTGCATATGCTCATGATTTCATAGTGTGTGGAGACGCACAAGGAGTTCAATCTCTCGCTAGCTGTTAAGCACCAGACAATCACCAATGGTCTCAAATATTCACTTGCTACCGGCAACTGGGGCGACCAAAAGAAGGCAATGTCGTCGAAGGCTGGTGTGTCTCAAGTGTTGAACAGGTACACTTACGCATCTACTCTCTCCCACTTGCGTCGGACCAACACCCCTCTCGGTCGCGAGGGTAAGATTGCTAAACCTCGTCAATTACACAACACGCACTGGGGTATGGTCTGTCCTGCCGAAACGCCAGAAGGCCAGGCTTGTGGCCTCGTCAAGAATCTCGCCCTCATGGCATGTATCTCCGTCGGTTCTTATTCCGCACCCGTCATCGAGTTCTTGGAGGAGTGGGGTCTTGAATCACTGGAGGAGAATGCGCACTCGTCGACGCCTTGTACGAAGGTCTTTGTCAATGGTGTCTGGATGGGTGTGCATCGTGATCCCGCGAATCTCGTGAAGACGATTAAGAAGCTTCGTAGGAAGGATGATATCAGTCCTGAAGTTTCTGTTGTTCGCGACATCCGTGAGCGGGAGCTGCGATTATACACAGACGCTGGTCGTGTCTGCCGACCGCTATTCATTGTCGAGAACCAGCAGCTTGCCCTTCAAAAGAAGCATATCAAATGGTTGAACCAAGGTTATCGCGACGAAGACGGGGAGGAATTTAAGTGGGAGCAGCTAGTAAAGAATGGAATCATCGAGTTGTTGGATGCGGAGGAAGAAGAGACTGTCATGATCTGTATGACTCCGGAGGACCTCGAGAACTCCAGATTGCAGTCAGCAGGTATCGATCCGCACCAGAATGATGGCGATTATGACCCAGCTGCACGGCTGAAGGCAGGGATCAGCGCGCATACTTGGACTCACTGTGAGATTCACCCAAGCATGATTCTGGGTGTCTGCGCGAGTATCATTCCTTTCCCTGACCACAACCAGGTGAGTGGTGTGCTTTTTCTGTGTATGAAAGTTGACCGTTTGTAGTCTCCTCGTAATACATATCAATCCGCCATGGGTAAACAAGCCATGGGCATTTACCTCACTAATTTCTTGGTTCGCATGGACACCATGGCCAATATTTTGTATTACCCGCAGAAGCCTCTCGCCACCACGCGCTCCATGGAGTACCTGAAATTCAGAGAGCTTCCTGCTGGACAAAACGCCATCGTGGCCATTCTTTGTTACAGTGGCTACAACCAAGAAGATTCCGTCATCATGAATCAGAGTTCTATCGACCGAGGTCTCTTCCGGAGTATATACTACCGCAGTTACATGGACCTGGAGAAGAAGAGTGGTGTACAGCAGCTGGAGGAGTTTGAGAAACCTACTCGTGATACTACGTTGCGGATGAAACACGGCACGTACGACAAAATTGAGGACGATGGTCTGATTGCTCCCGGTACCGGTGTCTCTGGGGAAGATATTATCATTGGGAAAACTGCACCCATTCCCCCTGACAGCGAGGAACTTGGACAACGTACTCGGACGCACACAAGACGAGATGTCTCGACTCCATTGAAGAGCACAGAAAATGGTATTGTTGATCAAGTGTTGATCACGACCAATTCGGAGGGCCAGAAGTTCGTCAAAGTCCGTGTTCGGTCGACGCGTATTCCCCAGATTGGCGACAAGTTTGCATCTCGTCACGGTCAGAAGGGAACTATTGGTATCACTTACCGACAGGAAGACATGCCCTTCACCGCCGAGGGAATTGTTCCTGATATTGTCATTAATCCTCATGCCATCCCCTCGCGTATGACCATCGGTCACTTGGTTGAGTGTCTGCTCTCCAAGGTGGCAACATTGATTGGTAACGAGGGTGACGCAACTCCCTTCACCGATCTCACGGTCGAGTCCGTATCAACCTTCCTGCGCCAGAAGGGCTACCAGTCCCGAGGTCTTGAGGTCATGTATCACGGCCACACAGGCAAGAAGCTCCAAGCGCAGGTTTATCTCGGCCCCACATACTACCAGCGTCTCAAACACATGGTGGACGACAAGATCCATTCGCGCGCGAGAGGTCCCGTGCAGATCTTGACGCGCCAGCCTGTGGAGGGTCGGAGTCGTGATGGTGGTCTCCGTTTCGGAGAGATGGAACGTGATTGTATGATTTCGCATGGTGTTGCTGGCTTCCTGAAAGAGCGCTTGTTTGAGGCTAGTGATGCCTACCGTTTGCATGTTTGCGACATGTAAGTCGTTTGATTTATTTTATCTTGTTTCGTGGACTTACTTTAAATCTTCAGCTGCGGTCTCACTGCAATCGCCAACCTTGTGAGTACCTTCATATGTCATCAGTCGCCACCTGCTAATGTCCGTGAAATAGAAAAAGCAAAGCTTCGAGTGCCGTGCATGCAAAAACAAGACGGCGTGTTCGCAGTTGTATATTCCTTATGCTGCGAAACTATTATTCCAGGTTTGCATTCACCCTTAATTCATGGTAGAATTCTGCTAATTTCATACTGTCGCCAGGAATTGCAAAGCATGAACATCGCAGCTCGTCTGTATACCGTTTCCACTGGTCGTGTCAGGGATGGAACGTAATTAGTTGTCGTCACGAGAGACCCTGTAGTCTTTGCATTAATTATTGTTGGGCAATAAGGAGGCAGCGTCAGTCAATTTATGAGTCGACATTTAATAGGTACGTAGTGGGATCTAACATAAGTACCTCGTTTTGCCAAAGGAAGGTGAACACCTCTTGCTAGAATGTCGAAAGCTTCGCTGAGCCGCAGGCTCGCTAGGATTATATGACCTTCATACACGAATTCGATCACGTGATTGATAGAAACTTTGGTTACGCGTTTCACAGTTCAGTGCGAAGCACTCACTTGCCGCGCGCCAACCCCTGTATTTCGCAACACAAATCAAAGTGAAAGTGTTTTTCGTTCTAAGATAACCCTGAATCAAATATCCTTCGAATTCCAATATACATCACCAAAACTTGAACTCGAACATAGGTCATGTCGGAGACACCTCTCACCTGGAATCGTGAGTGATATCCTCCGCGTTTCTCAGAAATCTCTGAAGAGAGAGGCGACAGAAGCGGTGAAGGGGATAACTGAATTTAGTGAGTTGGTTCAAAAACGACTCCCATGACCACCAACTAATTAAATATTTAGTCGAAGTCGCCATCCATACCATCCTCTACGTCAGACAAATATACCCAGCAGATTTGTTTGTGCGACGGAAGAAGTACGACACGCCCGTCTTCCAGTCTCGCCACCCCGCGTTGAATGAATATATTTCCGGCACTGTCAAAGCTGTTTCCGATGAACTTGTACTCGTGAGTTCTTAGTATGAGCTTCTCATTCCCCCTGCAGTGAAGTTTTCGATAAAAACAGGATAACGTCGACAAGGTGGTAGTCGTTATCAAGGACAAGAACCAAGTCGCCCTTGAGCGCTTCATCTTTTCAGTCCAAAACATGATCGAGGTCGAGTCCTATAACAAAGATACGAGGTACGCTGCATCCTTCACTTGCGTGGGCAAGCAATGACGTCTACCTAGTGTGCAGGACGCGATGTCCTCCGCGCAACTCGGCCAGTATTTTCGTTCCTTTCTCATCAAACTGAATATGATCGAGTCTCAACTGGGGCTTCTCGAACTTCCCATTGGTGGTAAGCTTATCTCTTCGTCTCTTACAGTAGACTTCTCACCTTAGCTGAGGTAGACGAAGCCTCATTTGCAGTAGTCCTTGAACTCAAGGAAAATACAGTGCCCTCAGCTTCCAAGAGCAACGTAAGGATCCTAGTCAGATGATTATAACAGACAGTTTAGCTCTCAAAAGGAACCCCCACCATGGGTACCCGCAGATCGTCAGTACACAACCTCTGGGGCATCTGAAGAAGCCCAGTTGCACCTCCTTCGGGCAGTGGACACAGGTATCATCAATGTACGCAGGTTACGTCGATGAGATTCGGGCTTGTCATTCACAGTACCACAGATCTCTCTTGCAGTTCAAGAATCCGAACAAAAGCTCCAACCCACCAAGGACCCAGATGATTCCGCGCACGATATCGAAGGATAAAGAAACGCCAAAGCTAGCTTCTTAGTTGACATACTTGATCATAATATACTTAAAATTACTATAATACATCGCGAACAAAAGTCCTTGCATGACGTGCGAGATAACAGCAAAACGGAATATGAATAGATCAGGTTAGTACTGAACACTAAACGTCAACCCGTATACGTTGGATGACAGGTATAATCCGCTCCCACTCCTCCATTGCCTGTATCAAATTATGAAACTTGAGGGTTGGACCGGTTGAAAGAACAACATACCGATTGATAAAATTCAATTTCACCTTCTGCAAGGTTACCTAGCATCTCTTTCATCTCCGCTTCCTTTGTGTATTGGAATATGGTCTGCTCCCGCAGAGTCTCATCACTGAACGCATCTGATGTCTCGTGCGCTGTTGTTACAGCGTCTTGTAGCTAACCGCGATGTTGAAAAAAAAAACAGACAAGTAAGCATCGCAGCAGGTGCACGCACCTCTTTAATCTTAATATCCAACTTTCTCATCTTCTCTACTCTGCTTCGATCATCGTCAGCGCCCCTGAGTGAGTCCACTTTGTCCTTTAGGTATGCGCTGAGCCCCAGTCCGGTACTCCCTGCGTGCCCTGAAATAACGGCAGATAGCCGATCACGTTCTTGTGTTACTCCAGAGAGGTAATCCGATAATTCCTCAAAATCAAGTTGCTTCTGGTCACGAAGTTTCAAGACTGCGCGGTTTGCATGGGAGTAGGTTAGCAGCGAATGAAGATGGACGAGGAAAGGGTCGGTGGTCGTTTGAGTCTGAAAGAAGTGGTGAGTAGATCACTCGAATACCACCGAGACACCATACCTTATGTCTGAGCAAAGCAGAAAATTCGAGCAGGGTATTGGAGAAGTGGTTCAATGGATCCGTAATCCCTGACTCCAGAAAACCAAGTCCCTGAACGGCGACCGCTAGATCGTGATAATCCGCTGTCAGATCTTCGCCGGGAGCGAGACCGCCACCTCGTTCAGCCTCAGATACTCCCTCGCGCTGTTATAAGATAGGCTCACCGTTTGTGCGACCGCGGACGCGGTTCCAGAGGCGCTCGCAGATGACAAGCCCATCCTCGAATTTGTCGACAGATTCGCGCATATCGAGAAAGCGTTCATCGGGCTTGCGTACGCGTGCAAACGCGTTGAGGAGGGTGTCTGAGATGTTATCAATGAGTCCTGGTGTGGGTTCTGGCCCTGGAGGATGTGCGAGATGTTGATGCATATGAACGTGCTGGAAGGTGTCAGGGGCGTTTGGACTGCGCTAGATTGACGTACCCATTCTGTCGACTCGAAGAACGCACGGACGAGAGTGCTACGTTGTAGGGTGGGGTGTCGGGATATCCGTTCGAGGAAACGGTAGAGGCTGTCAAAAATGAGACGCTGACGAGTCCGCACGCCACACATACGTACTCTAGTCTGCGGCGCTCCATAAACTCTGGGCTAAAGCGATCGCCCGTCAGGTACTCTATGCGTGGTTAGACAATATTGAGATTACGAGGGAAGCATATACCTAACCGGTGCTTGTCGGGAAGGGCAGGTACCACGCATGCTGGGAAATCCTTCACAAGGTGGTCTCGCAGAAATACAAAGTCCTGGAATCGTCGACGAGAGGAAGGATTAGAAGTAGAGAATATTGGAAGATTGGTCTGCAAATGCTTCAAACTATGCACAAGAGCTTGGTATATCACGACACACCTTTGCCGAGACTAGGTAGGAGACGTATGCGTCTTTAGTTTCTGCAAGCTCCTTTACAGGATCTTTGACAGTAACAATGAGATATCCCTCCCACTTTGGATCGTGTGGACCCCGTTCATCCTCTGTCCCTGCCGTACTCTGCTTGAAGCCTGGGCCAGACGGTTGGACGGTGTGATCGGCGTCATAGGGTGCCGAAGGGGACTCCCAAGTAACACTGTCAAACACGTCCTCTTCGTCGCCGAGCATGTTGGGATCGGCTATTAACTTTCAAGCTCGCCGCTGGTGCTGTAGATTGGTGCTTCCCGGTTATTTAAAACTTGAAGCTGAGCGTAGTAATTGGCGTGAACGAAGTCGACTCTAAAGACGAGAAGCCTTTGGGAAACAAACCACAACAACACTCTCTGGATGCGCCAAAATTCGAAGCTGCAGGCGATCGTGCTCGGTGTTCTGTCTGCTTGCTCCCTTGCAGCTGGGTATGAGGTCCAGTTCTCAGATGCGGACTATTCTCGCCAAGTATGTTCGGGAATGTGGGCAAGCCAATCCACTTTCATCAACGGTGCGCAGCACGTGTACTACATAATTTCGCCAGATACTTACACTACGTGTCATAGTCACGTTTGATGAAAGTTCTTCACAAGGACAGGTAGCAATGGTGATATATGAATGGAAGGATGTCAAGTATCTTGGTGTCACTACCTCCACGACGGATGACTCTCTACCCGTGAGTAACCCCTTACAACCTGGTTTGCCGCCGAGCTCAGCAATAGAACCCCCAGCAGAAGACCTACGTATGCACAACAGACGCAGTCAGAAGCGGCCTCTGTGCATATGATAATGTCGGAAAATTCATATTCTCGTCTGATGACGGGACCACCGCAAACCAAACTACTTTCTGGACTGCCAGTGTTGCCCTTAACCAGACTGGCGGCGCATCCTCAGATTCATCAGGGTTATGGGAAAGCCCAGAGGGTAACCCTACTCCGCCTGCTGATAATTACACTTCGCCATGGAGATCACCAGAGCTTCACCACAGTCTTCGACAATCAAGTGACCTCCTAAACCCGAGCCCATCCGGGACCGTTGCATATACACAACCTATACAGTATCAAGTCCGCACGAATGGATATTATTGCGTAGGCGAGTCCAAGTTATATTGTCTTGTCTCTCCTGGCTTATTTCTGTCGCAGCTATCCTGCCTGTCACGGTATTGAATCCCACTGCTCGTCAGGCCCCTACAGATGTCCCGTCTCATCCTACATACAACGGCGTCGTTCTTTTCCGCAATACTTTTGATGGACAGCTTCCTGCTACCGACTATCCCAAAGTTAACGTGAGCCGAAAACGTAGTCCGCTGTCATCTCTCTAATCACAACACTCAGTTTTACCTCGCCATGTTCTTTATATATGCAATTGCAGGTTCTGTGTGGGCATGGCTCTGCTACAAACACGTTACGGAACTATTACCCATTCAGGTTTGTCATGGTCATGTTCTATACACCTTGGGCGATCTAATATTTATCTCAGTACTATCTCTCGAGCTTGGTTGCGTTCCTCGTCATCGAAATGGTTGCAAACTGGGGTAAGATATTTGTCATTACCTCACCTCAGTGCTGACCATGCGCAGTATACTACCGATATCTTAACGCACATGGGAAGACCGCGGCGTCCGTCGTCTTCCTTTTTGTTGGTACGGACAATAAATGTATCAGTTATTCAGTCGCTCACCCCGTGCAGTTGCCATTCTGGACGCGGGGCGCAACGCCCTTTCCTTCTTTATGCTCCTCGTTGTATCCCTTGGGCTCAGCGTCGTCTGCGAATCTCTGGGGCGCACAATGCTCAAGTGTCAGATCCTTGCAGGACTGCACTTTGTTTTTGGAGGTAAGCTCAGTTCATCATGATATCAGAGGTGTAATGACCGTCGTCATCAGTACTGTATGCCGTGGGTATAGTTGAACTGGAACTCGAGTCGACGTCAGCGTTGGTACTCTTGATGTTCGTCATACCACTGGCATTCACGCTGAGTGGGTTCCTGATGTGGATCCTGTACTCATTGAATGGTATATCCAATACCTTTTTCACCTTGCGTGCTTTCTCAACCATCTGTTTAGGTACAATGACACAGCTCAGTGTGCGGAAGCAAAGATACAAACTCAGGATGTTCAAACGCCTGTATTATATCCTCCTTGGCACGGTGGCTATTATCGCTGTATTTTTTGTTATCTCTTCAATGTCGTTCTCTGATAGGCTAGCTGAAGGTGTGTCATTATCCGTGAACCAAATTTTGATCCATCTCAATATATATGTTTGTAGATTACGCAGCAAAATCATGGAAAATCCGTTGGTGGCTCCTCGATGGCTACCTCGCCCTCCTCTACTTTTTCACCTTCTGGAGCATTGCATACCTTTGGCGGCCATCAGAGAATAACCGCCGCCTCGCCATGTCCGACGAAATCGCACAAGAAGACGAAGATGCTGAGGATTATGACCTCGAGACGCTTCAACAACGTACGGTTGCCCGAGAGGATGACGAGATCACACTCGTCAACTCACGGCGAGAACCTGAAGCGCTTGCAGAGGATCATGTCGTATTTGAGATCGGCGATGAGGATATAGGAAGTGACGATGAAGGTGAGACGGCCGTAAAGAAGCGACGTGGTGGGGAGCGTAGAGCATCCGGTGATAGACAGGACAGTGCAGATGAGGAACGCCAGGGTCTTATACACAAGGACCGAGACGAATAGACTCTCACGCAGCTTATTTTTGTCAGTATCCAGTGTGTCGTGCATGTCCTAGTACTTTCATTTTAGAATCCTCATTTCTTCGTTTTGTAAATCGGCAAATGTGGGGTTAGAACTCGGCCAAGTCTAGGGTTTGGCGAGCCCTCTGCTGGATGGAGAGAGTGAGGAGATGACAGATGACGTCTGTTATTTATTTTTATAAATAGTTTATCTTCTAAGTATGTGAACTTTGTCAACATGTTTGGAGCAACCGTCCTCCTACGATAAGTATCTTTATTTCTTTCATCTGGTTTCGCTAAGTTATACGTCTGACGCGTCCTTGTGGCCCTCACGACGCGCTTAAGGCATTTCTTGTCCTCGCCATGTCCATTCATTTTGCTTTCGTGACTCTCGTAACTTCAGATTCCTATCTCCCAGGTGCACTCGCCATTTCGGGTGCTTTAAAGGATGTGCACCAGACTGAACCTCATCATGATGAGGTCAAATACGACACAGTGTGCATGGCCACACCAGAAACCCTTGATATCACTACCATCAAGCTGCTCAGAAAGACATACGATATTGTCATTGGTGTTGAGGTTATAGGGCAGTCCGATCCTACTGGGCTAAATTTAATGGGTGAGTCGTTGCTGCGTTGACTGGGTTGCGTCTGAATGGCATCAGCTGAGGGCACGGAAAACTTCTCTGTCGGAATATCTGTAACGGTTCCCAGGCTAGTTTCTGTATTTTGCACTTTGTGCCCCAGATGTGGGGTATGAATGCATCGTGTCCAAGCTTCTTCATCAGCCACCCAGCTTTTCAGCACACAGTGGGAATAGCCAAGCTAATATCATGCTCATTTAATTGCAGGACGCCCAGACCTTGATACGGTCCTGACCAAACTACACGTATTCCGCCTCACGCAGTATTCCAAGGTAATATTCCTTGATGCGGATGTTCTCCCATTGCGCCCCCTGTCCCACCTATTTCACCTTGACTACGAGTTCTCTGCGGTACCTGACGTAGGATGGCCCGATATATTCAACTCGGGTGTGATGGTACTCTCTCCTAGTGAAGATAAATTCACGGAGCTTCAAGAGCTTCTGAAAACAAATGGAAGTTGGGACGGTGGCGATCAAGGTATTTTAAATGAGTGGAGGGGAAGCAACTGGAATAGGCTTAGCTTCACATACAACACGACTCCTACTGCTGCTTATACGTCAGTAATATCACATCTTTTTTCGTTCGCATGGTTAATGACATACTTGTTACGAATCAGGTATGCTCCTGCGTATGAGCGGTTCGGTTCCCAGATATCAGCGGTCCATTTCATCGGACCTAATAAGCCCTGGCACTCCATTCCTTATCGTGCCCCAGGATCCTCCACCCAAGTACCATCATCTCAGATGGAACAGCAGTCTACAGTGTCAGAGCCAGCAAAGCAACCTCAACAAGCCTACGACTATGGTTCGCTTGTCGATCGGTGGTACAGTGTTTATGACAAGCACTATCGATCAAAACCCATCTCACCGGATCTCGGGGTTCCTGTCAGCAAATATGTTTCTGCATGGGAAGACGAGGAGAATTCCCGTGCGGCGGTAGAGTCTGCGGGAGCACCAGGTGGCAGTCCACTTGGTTTCGACGTCTTACGTCGTTTGGCCCTTCAGGGCATGAGCGCAATGGGCTTCTTGTCTGGTGATCGATCGAAAGGAGAGGGCGAGTACAGGAGCATGCCCCTTGAGGGGCGTTTGGATCTTATGAGACCACGCCCCGCAAAGCAGATGAAACCTGAGGATCATGATCTTCGCCAGACTGCCCCTGAGCCTCCTGATTCAAATCTCAGCGAGGCAGTCGCCGAACCCACAACACCTGTTCGACAGATAGGTTCACTATCATTGGATTCACCTGTAAGATGGACTACGTTGCCAACTCCGAATGTCGATGAGGTGCCTCCTGCGCCACAATCGCGCCTGTTATCTCTCCCTCCGACACCTCTCCACTTTGTCCCCTCATCCTCCAAGCCAGTTGTGCGCTTGAATCAACCAAAGTCGCCCCTTTCGTTGCAAGAACGAAGGATCGAGCGATTGCGCTCTACTTCCCCACCCCTTCTCTCATGGAATGCTGCGATCGAAGCGCCGCCAAAAACCATATCTACTCCCTCTGCACTCCCAAGAGACACCTATTTCCCGAATGTCTGGGACGATTCTCCCTGTAGAAACAAAGATCCTGGATCATCATCACGGTCGTCCTCGAGCATGTCGTCTGAGACAGATGCAACGAGTACCGAAGTTCAGGGAGACCCATCGCCCCAAACACTCTTCAGCCCACCACCTGTACCTGATATTCCTCAGATGCTACTTCAGCTGGGGCACTACCGCAATGTCACTGGGCCTACTACTGAGAGTGGCACTACGCCGCCCACCCCTGACCGCACCAAGGTCAAGCGTGTCTTCCCTTGGGAGGAGCGCCCTCGTGTTACTCCTACACGTGTATTCCCAGAGGGCGAGCCCCGCCCACAAGGGTCGATGTTCTTTCAGTCCCTGCCTCGTCCCGCGCTTCCATCTACTCCTGAGCGCAAGTTGAGCAGGGAGTTTGGAGCGCACCAGCCAATGCCTTCACCATTAGCAGGTTTCCCATCATTGACATCTGGAAACATATGGGATGCCGTTCCTGGCATCCAAAAGTTTACTTCGAAGCTTGCACGCCCTCTAGGGCCCACTCCTTTAGCAACCGCATTCGAAAACCCGAAGAGACCCTGGGAGGAGACGTCGGAAGCTAGCAGTCACGATGGTGATGTAGAGGATGAGGTGGACTCCGATGAGGAAGGCAGGCGAACAGTGACAGAGGTACGATCTTGCAGTTCTAGCATCGAAACCGCAAGGAAGACATACCGATCATTTGGAGTGCAGACGCACACGAAGGAAATGCGCACTCAGAGTGTGCAGGTTTCTTCGGAAGAGGATGTCGCTGTAAAGCGGCCGTTGAAAGCGCGCACGCGTAGCGGATCTATGAAGAAGCATTGGCAACCTTCATCAAGCCTGAAGGTGTTGCCACCCGTGATGAATGTTGCTGCGGGTGCTGAACAAACCGGCTTGATGTCCCCTGCTGTTTCGCAGGTGTCAACGCCGCGATCTTCCGTTTCTTCAGCTATGATGGATTCTCGGGAGACCCTTTTACCTCCGCAGGCGCCTGGCGAAATGACGCCAAGGGCAGAGAGGAGTACGACTCCGAGTCCACTGTCGTCCCCTTCTCGACTGTCTTCCAATGAATCCCCGTCTTCATCGTCTCTAGGACCTGCATTGTCAGCCAAAGAGCGGTCTCCTAGTACTCCCTCTCGAGCATCTCGTGTCTGGGATCCTGCTCGAGGAGTGGAACTCTTCAAACGTGGCTCAGAAGAGGTACTTGCTCGGTTCCTGAAGATCAGCTCACGAGAGGATCCCACACGTCGGATTTAACGAGTTCTAAGTATTACGTATCTGTTACGAGCTTCCCTTTCCATGTTCTAGTGATTGCAGACAGAATTTCTCCTTTTTTTTCCTTTCCTCCTGTACGATTATGTGAAGTGCATTTGCATGTATATACCCGCAACCATTCTCGCAACGAACTTTCATTTTTCTTTCTTTCTTCATTATGGTTATTCTTGCCACGTTATGTTCATATTCGGCACCCCCCCAACCCAAGTGCGACGAGAGCTCAAATTTCATTACTATAGTCTAAACAGAATTAGCTGCAAAATCTCAAAGAGTGACACAAGCCCAGTAGCGATAACCTTTGCGTGTGATTGGTTCTTCTGTGACGCCCACCTCCAAACCCTACTATGCCTCTAGCTTCCTGATAAGCCAAACGTCGAACAGGATTTCTGATAGACACGTGGGTGTGTTTACCTATCTAGTCTCCATACTTAGTAGAAGGCGCCCTGTGTTGATGCTACATCCCGATTCGCTAGGCATAAGTTACGCTCCGAAATAGAAATGTGGTTGCTGGACAAGCAAGATCGCAGCAACGCCCCATAGTCGCGCCGGATGCCTCTTGTAACCGAGCCGAGTGGCAATGGGGGCGAAAGTTCTATAGACCCATAAGCCTCCAAAGAAAAGTGCACATTCTGTGAAGAACAGTGCAACTGGATGTTCCGGATCCGAGGTGAGTGGAGTGGCTTGGAGTGATCTTGATATCTGATCACTGCGTGCATATAAATAGCTTCTGAAGTCATTCAAGGTTACGTTGAACAGCTTGCCTTGGCGATGTGATGGAATTTCGAGGCGGAAGTGACTGAGAGTCACTGCCAACAGCCTCAGTACCGCTCCGTCCTTTATTGATACCATCTTACGCTCGGCCACAAGGACGTAGGCCTAGCCCTATTTAGTACCATCATCAATGATGGTACGGTGATGGCGATCAGAACGCACCATTCCAAACAAAGAGTGGCTGAATGGGTAATCTATAGCATAACTTGGAAAGTATCTACGACTCATAAGCCCCTTGTCAACAACGAAACTCTCCATGACGCCGATCTGGAAGTGCCCCTGCAAATGGGAGCAGCCACAGCGGTATCCCTGGAAAGGTTTCGCCGAGAGTCCCGGCGCAAAATGTGCGATACACATGTTAGTTATCCTGTTGGTGTTCGGGGTGGAGTTCGGGAATGGGGAGGAGCCGACGTCATCATAGTCTTACTTGACGCGTGACGTCGCCGCTACACCTCTGGCCAGCTGTATGACGTCATGAAGGCGCAGCTGTATAAGACCAGACAAACGCGACGGTCTATCAACTTATTACTCAGAACAACCATGTCGAACACAATCAACAAAGGTTCCAATGTCGAAGAGGCTCGGGGCACCGAGTGAGCAATCTTTTGGCGTAGAGTTCCTGTGATACTGACCTTTGGTCCCTAGGACAGCTCGGCATGAGACAACAGCCGCTCACGCGCAGGCTGATGCACCAAACGCCCGTGTTGCACATGAAGTGGAAGAGAACGCAGAGCACGTTCAACAAGCAGCAGCCAAAGCAGCTCAGACTGCACAAGTGGGCTGCGTTCATTCATCCTGGCGAAACTTTACTTACACATTACAAATTATAGGGAATGGGGCCTGAACTGACAGGAGAAAGAGATACTAGTACTGCCTTTGACGTCTTCAAAAGCGAATCGGCTCAGAAGACGAACGCCGCAGCCTCCGAAGGGCAGAGAGATTTCCATATGGCTAAGAATACCAGCGCAAGTTATTTGGACCAGGCAAAGACATTCGCGGAGAGTGTTGCCACTTCTGCTCAGGTGAGATAACGGTTTATATTGCCCCTGAACTTGAATGCCTATACGTTTCGCAGGACTATCTCCACAGTAGCACAGACCCGCAAGCCACTTCGAACAAGACAGGAGGAGACACCATATCATCATTCCAGACGACAGCATCGTCTGCTGTTGGAACCGCTCAGGAGTACTTTGCATCCGCACAAGCCGCCGCTCAACCGCACATTGACGTTGCACGGTCCACTTTGCAACCACAGGTCGAGAAAGCACGCGAGACAGCGCAAAGTTACCTCGGGATGCACTCTGGTACCTCGCCTTCTGATGCGGTTACCCCGCCATCAACTGCGCGCCCGGCTACCGACACGCCTTTGAGTGGCAAAGATGTTGCGGGCACGCCATACGCATCTACGACAACCACTGCTGGTGCAGATGAGAGAAAGCTGGAGCCTCAGTCAAACGTTGCGTAGAATGCTATAACACCGAGGACTTGTGTAGCCATAGATGTAATATTGTTTATCGTCCATAGCCTTGAAGACTTCCTCCAGCTCGCTCTTGGATGACCGCGCCTGCAGGCAAATGCAAACTTCGTGTGAAGGAGTCACAGCACAATAGGCCATGCAATTTGAATGTACATACTCGAGTCACCTGGCCTGACCTATCGACGTAAGTAATTTAGTCTCGAACCTGATGGAGGCAGCTGATATCTTTTACCGATACAGTGACAGAGAACGTTCTTCAAGATTAGTAGCACCGGCGCCAACCCCTTCAAGAGGTCATGGTAGCCTGTCATTCGGACCTTTTCTTCGTTCGCTCGTCAGTCCAGTACTTGGTTTTGCCCATACTTGATCGGCAGTCACGGTTATGTCTTTTCTTTTCTTTTATCATTTTAAATAAAATAAAATAAAAGACAAAACACGAGCCAAAGCATTAAAGCGACAGGCAGGCCAATATTTGTACCTGCGAAGGCCGTCTTCGATTCTGGTGAATCAGCTGGGGTGTGCGATGAAACTTAAATCTGGCCAGATGCTGCCCTCGTAGCAATATATAGCCCGGATCCACTGGCTAATCACGGTTGACATTGCGGTGAGCCTGCTCATCGCCGTTGGTGGTGACCGGATATGCACGCCATGTATCTTCGGATATAAAGCTTGCAGGACGGTATAGGGCCGGCAGCGCGAATTTATTGGTTTGGCACCCAGTATGATGGTATTGGGTTGCTGGAGACATACGGAAACTGTCAACGGATGTTTGTGCGGGCCATATCCTAATGCGCCCGGCACCGCTACTTTGGGACAGAACGTTTGATCCCGCGGAAGCAATTCGCCCATGTCCACATGCACGCCATCGCTCGCTGTATGCGCTCGGCAGTCTCCTATGTGCGTGCGTCGTTCTCCGTGTCTCTACTCCTCTTTTCCTGTCAGCCTTTCCAAAATGTCTTTGAAGCTCCAGATGCGATTGCTCATTTTTCTCTTATTCTTGTTCGTTCACCACCATGGCTTCGGCGTGCTCTTCTAACGGCATTGTGGGTATCCAAAACGCTATTACTTGTGCTTTAGGGCCGAGAAAAAGGTTTTGGAGCATGGATGGGTTTGTGCCAGTGTTTGATCCAGAAGACAACGTTGGAGATCTTCCTATCTCTTTCTTCAATTTCAGCGGTAAAAATGTACCACCTGAGAATGTCGTCGCGTAAGTAGGTTGCAGGGGAAACTGTTTCGATTTACGGTCCTGGAACGCGCTGGATTGAAAGAGAAGGTGATGCGACTCAAGCAAGCAATATACTTCTCCAGTATGAGGAATTTGAACCTCAGTGAATCTTCGATGAAGAGCGGTGATGCGGACTCGCGCGTTTCGTACTAATCCATTTTCGACGGACATGTTTCGTTGTATTGCGCATACAGCGTTTACTTTGAGATCCAATCGATGGGGAAGCGTGTTTGGACGAGTTAACATTGCAAGGTAGTCTGGAGTTTGCTCTGGAGCCTCTGGTGCGTCTGGAAGAGCTCGCTTAGAGTGTCCGATGAATTCTGTCTCGTTTCTCACGGACAGCAATTCATGGCACATTCAAGAGCACGATGTCGACAAGACATTCGAACGCTACTTGCAAGAGAAGAGGAGGAAAAGACAACAGCAAACGTAGTATACAGATATTGCTTATTGTAATATTTAGTGGTAAACGTCCAAAGCTGAACGAACCAAAGTGCTTGTTTTGCCCTATAATCAAACTTTGGATCTTTTCTTCGTTCGCTTGTCACTCCACTTGGTTTTGCCCTATGATGCTTGATCGGCAGTCATGGTTATGTCTTTTCTTTTTTCTTTACCTAATAAGTTAAAGAAAAAAAAGACAAAACATGAGCCAAAGCAAAGCGACAGGCCGGCCAACATTTGCACCTGCGAAGGCCGTCTTCGATTCCAGTGAGCTAGGGTATGGTGATTCAGGTGATGAAGCTGAATTTGATGTCCTCGAGGCTAGCAATATATAGTCCATAATCACGTGACGAGCCTATCGGCATAATTCTCATCGCATTATTATCGTGTTTGACCTTACAGGGGAAAGAGGAATTTCTGATGAAGTTCCTTAGGACACGAGTTCGGGATCGGGACGCTGCTGGGGCCGCACCGAAGGAGAAGTCGAACGCCGGCGACTTCAACAAGTGACAGTAAACGTGATGCATCCGTGATGTACAGACATCGCTTAGTAGTGGTAAACGTCCAAAGCTGAACGAACCACTTGTTTTGCTCTATAATCAAAATTTGGCCCTTTTCTTCGTTCGCTTGTCAGTCCACTTGGTTTTGACCATGCTTGATCGGCAGTCACGGTTATGTCTTTCTTTTTTCTTTACTACTAAGTTAAAGAAAGAAAAAAAGACAAAACACGAGCCAAAACAAAGTGACAGGCCGGCCAACATTTGCGCCTGCGAAGGCCGTCTTCGATTCTAGTGAAGTGGGGTATGGTGAAGTCTGGTCAGATACCGAATCTGATGCCCTCGTAGCAATATATAGTCCGTAATCACATACTATATCGGAATTCTCTTATCGATCATCATTATCGTGTTTGCCCTTATAGGGGAAAGAGGAGTTGTTCCTCAGGACACGAGTTCGGGATGATCCTCGCATCACTCAAACTCAAACTTTGAGGGCAGATGGAGCAAACGCTGACGAACAAGCTAGATGGATTTCAACTGCCATGTCGGAATTACGGGTCACAATGTCGAAACTAAGCGTGAAAGCGAGCACCGTCCAAAGAAATGTATTGTGAAGATCTTGTTGAGAAGAGTCTGATCATCGAGTCCTTTCGTTGCAAATGACGTAAGGGTGTCCAGACTTTTTTCACTCAGGGTAGGGTTTGAAGTCGTTGGAAGGAACCGAGAAAGATCCGAATGATAAATCGATAATAGGTCGCCCCTTCAGAACTCGAGCTCAATCAGTGCAAGGTCAGGGTCAGGTACCCACTGCGGCAGGGTCGGGGTGAGAAATGGCTGAGATTAGATTAGAACCGGCTAACTGCGATCGCAGTCAAAGCCGGATAACGATGACTGCATCAATGCAGTGTCTGAGTCTCAGATAATAGGCCCAGGGTATCTGCTTATATCTACTTACAATCAAGCTCCCATCATCATGGTAAGTTCCTTTGCGCAGCACAAAACTGTTCATAAATTGATTAGATCCGTACATAGGATACCTTCATTAATCTCGCGAAGCAAGGTTACGAGTCGTACTCTGAGTCTCAGAATCAGAATCAGTGTAAGTAGGCATCCGCCGTTCGTGTCGCAGGAATATTCAAACGCAGCGACAGCCCACGTCCACAAGACTGGAGGCCAGGAGTACAACTCTCCTGACAACCGGCCTCCCCAGTCTTACAGACCCTCGTGTATGTCATTTACTTGGTGATCACTCCCATCGTGCTCACAAGCAGACAGTCAACTCGGACGACGTGAACCAGCATGTTGACTCTGAAAACCATGGGTTCGTAAACCAGGCACTGTCTCATGCACACAAGGTTTGTTGTTCCTCGTCGAATGTCTTTAGACATCCCTCATCACTGTGAATCAGACTGTCCAGCACCAAGGTGAAATCGACGAGGATGGCGTCCAAAACCTCAGGAATGCTCACCAACAGGCATTCAGCTCTGAGGGCCAGGGCCCACAAGGCATGGCACCCGATGCAATGGGTGGAGCTGCAGCCTTCAAAGTAAGCTACTTCAAGTACGATCAAGTTCAAGTTCACATAATTTTGCAGGTGTTCACAGACATGATGAGCGGTGGCGGCGGCGGAAGTCACGGAAGCAGTGGTGGAGGTGACATGCAGAGCAAGCTTGTTGGCATGGCCATGCAACATGCTTCCTCGCTCTTCGACCAGTCTGGTGGCGGATCTAGCGAGGCCAAACAAAGCGCCATGAACAGCGCTGCTACTTATGTTATGCAGCTTATGATGAAGAAGGAGATGAGCTCCTTCATCGGTGGTGGCAGCAGTGGAGGCTTGAGTGGAATCATGGGCATGGTACATTAATTCCTGATTTAATCTTTCATGACGTCTGACCCTGTCCTCTAGGCAAGCAAATTCATGTAAATGCGTCGAGGGGAAAGAAGACTTCGAGAAGTTTTGTATCTTGGGCGCGGTGCTCGCCTATGCGTGAACTTACTTTTGTAAAATCTAGTGCTCATCTGCGAAACTTTGTAAATTCTTGGACTCATACCCAATTTCAAAGAACAATAGTTTTACTGACGCTCGAGAGCTGTGATCAATTTTGTTCCGCTCAGTGGCAGCGATATATCTCGTATTCAGTTCTAATTGCTCGAAGTATACAGACAGCAAGTACAGATCGATACAATAATATGACTAGATAACATCAAATGAGCGAAAAGAAAGGATATCGCATGGAAGAGATGACTACTTAAAAGGCAAAAGCAGTGATTAGACAGCAATAACAGCGCAAGTCAGGACACGTTGTCATATACATAAGACTTGCATAGTGCATAGGGTCCGCTTCAGGGTATTATATGAAGGGATGCAATAGGGCGCTGCCGTAGCCCTTCGTCACCGCTGGATGTTCCGTAGCAGTGAGGCCTGGCGTGCCAAAGGCAGAAAGCAAGCACTATCTGGAGCATGCTAAAATGAAGTCCGTGGACTCCCACCGCAGAGTAGCTCATGACGGTGCGCGAACAGGACCCGCTGCTGGGGCCGCACCGAAGGAGAAGTCCAACGCCGGCGACTTCAGGATGTGCTCATTCCCGAATATGCTTGAATTAAAGTCAAGCTGAAGTCCCTCCGCCGGTGAGGGAATGCTTTCCAAAGCATCGCCGAATAGATCGGTCATATTTGAAGAGAAATTGTACAAGGACATTGGAGGAGACGTAAGCTGTGTTGAAGGTGATGGGAATGGAGGCGGTGTCGTGACACCAGAGGAACTGCTCGACACGGAGCTCGCGCTTGAGAGCAGGCGGCTCTGTGAAGAGCTCTCAGACCCGAATGAAGACGAACGCGAGGGCGATGTTGGCGAAGGTGAGGCAACAGATGCCTCCGAAATGGCTGGCGTGACACCCCGATGAGAAACCGGGTTCCCATGAGGAATGCGTTTTGGCAATGGTGCCATTTTTCGGCGCCAGGCCTTCTGCCCTGTTGGGGTCTCAGAGGCCAGCACCAATGTAATAGGTCTTGATTGGGGACTGGGAGTATCGAAGACATGACGACGAGACGCAGTTGCAGGAATGGAAAGTAGGGGAACACGGATGGGTGCAATACGCGTAGCTGTCCCCCGAATGAGGGCAGGTAGAGGTGCAGGGAAGGGTATAACTGTAATGGCAGCCACAGCTGCAAATGAATCGACACTACCGCGTGAACGCGAACCAGAATCATCCAGAATGTTTATCCTCGAGAAGCAGTCTACGAGCCCATCAATGTCCAATGTAGGACGTCGAACAGCTGTGGTCGTTGGGCGCCGGAGCCATTTTGGTGCACCAAAATTCGTCACACCATTCTTCCATGGGAAAGGGTCATACGAGCATGAAGGGGGATACTCCGATGGAAATGCGTGCAAAGATGCCAGAGGTTCGAGTGGGTTGCATCGGTTGTCTGCGATAGACATCTGTATAAGACCTTGTGAATAAAACGAAGATGAAGAAAGGTACTGCACTTACCATTTCGTCTCCTTGCTTGGTAGGAGAATGCGGACGACTGGGAGGCGACGCGGGCACCTTCCTTTCTTCTGGCACAATAAATTTCTCCATACGCTGGTACAGGTTATCCAATGGAAGAGTGGCACCCTCCGCCACTGTCTTCCTTCTTAAGACTTGACCTTCTTTCTTCATCCTGTTGCGCTTGTTTTGAAACTTGGGATTATCAACATCAAGACCCAAAGTATACCGATAAATACGCGTACCCAAACATGAATCTGACGATACGTCATTGCTGATTTCTTTGCAAGAAAAGCCTTGTCGGCATGGGTTGGGAACGGGTTCTCTGCGAAGAAGTATTCCAGCAATGGAACATATTCCTTTACAAAGGCATTACACAAGGTTGAACAGGCGAAGGCAGAGCACTGAACGCACATGATTAAATTTTGGTGTAGCACTTGAAGGTTGTACATTTTCACTTGTTCTTGTTGACGGATGCTTAAGATATAAGTCGACACAATCTTGCCTCCAAGAGCCGAGCTGTCTGAGATATAACTCGGTGAACACGGGGATGATTTTTTGTTCGGTGACATAGGGAGACATGGACGGATGCTGCGCCTGATTTGAGCATACATGTGCTACAGCTGACTGACAGAAAGTTCGCAATTCAGCAGCCCGCTTCTGGTATTCCTGGTCCATCACCAGGGAGATTTCTGGCCGGGCGCCAACAGCCATAAGAGCAGGTTGTATTGGGGGCGGGTCAGGAAGGGAAACATTAGCAATAGGTCGTCGCAGGGGATATTGAGAAGCGAGCGAGAAGGACGATGACGAAGTAGAGGGATGAGCAAGACATAGGCGTTGTGTTTCTTGAACACGCTGTATGATCTGCTTTAGGATCTCTAGAGAAGTCGTTCCGGCCGTCATCGAAAATTTTGGATTCGAGCAGTACTAGCACTGATACTCAGTACTCAATCGCGACCAGGTTGAAGAACTTGAAGTATTTCTTGTGAACAATGAAATGATGTGTTTATCGCTATTTTTTGGTATTTTGGTAATAACGCGATTGTCAAATTGAAGTTCCGCATTGTCTGAATCTTCAAACAAATACATATATATACTATACGTCGTGACAGCCTGGTCTTCCTGGTACCTCCCCAATTTCATCTCATCTCTTATCAAAGTCTCTAGGATGGATAAAGACATACGACAGCGCTTCCAACAAGCGGAGGACGCCCTACTTGATTCAATTTCAATCGGCGAAGCCTCCTTGATGTCGTTCGAGACATCTTGGGATTCATTATACGCTGATTATTCCCGTTGTCTGTCCGCAGGAGAACTATCCGACGAAACTATATCAATCGCGAACTCGGTGGCTTCAAGGGTCGTTATCATCACAAACTGCTTCTCCGACTTACACAAAAACACACAAAGAATCAATGAACCTATTTTCTTGATGACTTGGAGAGCATTCTGCGTGGCCTTAATCGTGTCAGCATTTCGCCTCCATCAATACCTACAGCACAAAATGCACAACCAGCGGAATCATCCCTCCCCCTCTTCATCGAAACCAGCGTACAAATGGCTTCTTACTAATATCAACAACCCTTACCCGTCCTCTGATACCAAAGCAAGTATTGCCAGCAGCTCTGGATGTCCCGTGAGTTCCGTTGGTGCTTGGTTCATAAGCGCTCGTCGTCGCATCGGCTGGACCACCATTTGCCGCAAACACTTCAAAAACTGCCGAGCTGACACTGTTGATGCTGCTTCTCATGCTCTGGTCAAAGAAGACTATGCCCGTGTTCTTGAACCGCATCCTTCATGATTTCCAGCAGATGAAGGCTGCTACACAGGATCTTTACGCCTCTACTTTTACCAAAAGCGCGCTTGCAGGTGAGCTAGACGCAGTGGTCAAGGATATGACAGAGGAGGACAGGTTGCAATTGGAGCGGGAGAAGAAAGAGCGTGCACGAGAGGAAAAGAAACGACGCGAGGAAGAAAAAGAGGTGCGGAGAATCCAAAGAGTGCTTGATAGGGAGGCCCAGAAGGCGCACACAGCTTTTGCTTCGTGTCCATCTCCCAGACACTCGCTCTCTGCATCTCCCGTTCCCACTCTCGAGGAATCCTGGACAGACGAGAGTGAAGACGAGGAAGACGATTTCATTCCACCCGTTCTCGCTGGTCGGAAGCGGCGTGCTTCTGTATCCTCTGAATCAACTGATCCTGGACGATCTTCATGTCCAGAACGTCCGATGAAACGCCTTCGGTGAGTCCTTATCATGCATTGGGGCCAACTGTCACTGATTGTCATTTTTCAGGTCTAATGCGAAGGTCCCGACCCCCTTTGCGGATACTTCCGCCTTGCCATCGCCCCCATCAAGTAGCGGTGGTGTGGATGGCAGTGATGAGGTCCAAATTGTTGCCCCTCAGCCATCTCAGGGTCTTCACGAAAGCGACGGCTATCAGACGCTGATGTCCACTCTGTGCCCAAGCGTCCGAGAGGCCTCCATGTCGGACCCCGTGTTCATACGTGTCCGATCCTCTTCCGAGAGCATCCATTCCTCTCGGGTCAAACATCGATAACTGGTTCCAGACAAATTTCTTCGAGATTCCTGGTCCAGTCGAGAACGGCGGTTTCGATCAGTTTTGCCCCTGTTGACATTTGAAGTATACAACGGATACACATTCCCTGATAACCAAATAAATCCATTGAACAAAAGTATATCCAGCCCGCTCTGGAGACCGTACGTTTGTTCTATCATACCCTAAGATCCTCACTCATTGTCCGACAGTTACATCTTTCGAGGCAAAATTGGTCAATTTGGAGGTTCCTTCGCACGCTCCCATTCCTGCACCTGATCTAGGTAATCTCGACAATTTTAATTTCTTCAATGCGATGTCCACAATCCCTCCCGATTATTCTGGCGAGGTAGTTTGGGGCCCTCCACAGCAATTGACACTATTTTTTCAGCCGCCAGTCGACCTCGTAGACCTCGTTCCTTCGGACCCTTTCAGCTGGACGGATCTCTTGAACTCTGAACAACCCTTCTTGTCCGACATTAATCAATTCTCACTGCCATCATCTTGCGATGACTTCTCACAGCTATTACCAGAGATTGATCTCTCTGTGCTCCAGCTTCCTCCGTTGTTATATGCTCCTCCACAACCTCAGCCTTCTTCACTTGCTGATAGTGCTCGCTTGGCGAAGCTGGAGCAACTTCAGCTTCTAAGAGAACAAACACGACTACTAGAGCAGGACCTAGCGGTGTCTGTGTATGTGTTCTTGTTCCCTGATGGTTACTTTGTTTGCTGATTTCCGAGATAGATGATCGTCGATTTGCTCTCTTCGTTTACGCTGTCCATATATGTTGTGCAGTCTATCAAGATATAAGTAATATTATTCATATCATATCTCTGTTCATCATCGTGCACATTGCACATTGCATAATATACCCTACATCATGCATGTATGACACTCATCCCGCATTTCCCTTGTTAACTTGTTACGTACTATTCCCCTTCACTTGACAATCGCTCTGTACCGGAATCAAAAAAAGAGATCAGTGTTGTAATTCCTGCAATGATAGAATCTAGTCTGAGAGAATGAATGCAGCGGGATAGTTTCAGTAGTATAGATCCTAATGTCTTTCCGGAACGACTCCATCTTCCATCCTCCATCTACCAACTTCTCGCATCGCTTCTGCGTCACCGACTTCTAGCTCAGGTGCATCAAGCAATGCGCTGAGCATTAACCACGGGTCCCTCCCACCACCGTACTTCAGCACCTCCTGCTTGTACTTGTCTCCCAGCTCGCGGTTGAGGGGGTCAGCAGAAAAGATCTTCCGCCACACGTGGGATGCAATAGCACGATCGAAGTGATACGAGTAATACGTTGCACCGTATCCAAACAGGTGTCCAAACTGCGTCTGGAACGACGTTCCAGGTGCATGCGGGATCAGACCGCGAGTATTGTACAAGTTTGCGAGAGCGGTCGTCGAGTCAAAGCCTGGCTCAAGGACGGAGGGGGAATGGTATACCTGGTCAAGCAGAGAAAGTAAGATGTGATTATGGGTATCAATGTACCGGCAAGGGTCTTCGTGATGATTTCCGATTTGATTGATGATAGAAGAGCCGTCAGTGTCGAAGAGGGAGAGAACTTTGGGGGAGTTGAGGAAGTGTTCCATGAGGATGGAAGGTAGTTCGACAAAGTCAGTCGCACAGCGCGTCCCTGCAACATTGTGGTACTCTGTCCGACCGATCATGGCTTGAAATTTGGTATCTTGTCAATAATCATGACCTCAGCGAGATCCAGAAACTCTCACAATGCATGGCGTGTCCCATTTCATGGAACAAGGTTTGAACTTCATACCATTCGAGAATGGTAGGACCCCGAGCAACAGATGGCGGTACAAAATCGCAAAGGAGGACTACCAGTGGCAGCTGGAACTCACCATGCTCACCGCGTAGTCTGTGTCGCTTAGTTACTTCGAATTCAATAGAGGGACCAACGAATTCATCTGCTCCGGGTATTCGTAGGTCGCCAGCTTCATCGTCATCGTCCGTTCGTCTGGAGCATCTAACAGTGTAATGTGCCGCTCCGCGCGACTTCCCACTACGTGCGAAGAGATCAGCATATATCCAGCCAACGACGCCTCTATCTTCGTCAACTACTTCTAGTTTGTGTACGTCAGAGTGCCATACTTCGCTAGATGCGACACCAACGGGTCGTAGCGTTATTCCATAGAGGTGTTTAAATAGTCTTGAAAGGCCCATAAATACACGTCCGAGTGAAAGAGGAGGGAGGGGAACCGGTGGCGCTGGCGGTTCGGGTGGGCAATAGTAATCCCTATCCCACGCTTGGATAATAGGGAGGTCCGTCGATTTAAGATGCGCTTGCTTCCGCAAACGCAATGTATGCAATGCTTTACGAGCAACGAGCGTGGTCCGATCCAAGAAGGTACCCAAAAAATGATTGACATTTTCTACGTAACTTGGACATCAGGACTGGCCGACATGCTACCACACGTAACCGCTTACCCGGAGTTTTCGCCATCTTATCGCTGAGCGTCATGCTAGCATAACTGTCCCAACCTACCAGGCGGCTCAGTTGTGCACGCGCATTTAGCAACCGCTCAAGGCGGTCAATTTGCCCTGCACTGCTCATGTGACCTGCCATGTACACCTTTCTTCGTGGCTCTTCATCAGGTGCCTCGCGCAAGATCATATAGGCTTGGTGAGAGCCCGGATAGACCAGCAAGTCCTTCTGCGTGAAAAATGCTTGTCTTTGAAGACGAGCGCCCATTCCTCGGTCCTTCAAACCTTCTAGCTCGGAGGGCTTGATCTTCACCGGCGGTCGCGGGGCAGAAGCTTCCGTGACAAACGCGTGACCTACAGATAGAATCTCGGACGAAAGGGACACAAATCTCTCCCTTTGTTCTGGGGGAAGTTTGATAGCAGACTTTTCGAAATCATGCCAGAATATCAGTGCTGTTTGAAGTGCTTCCTGACTGAGAGACTTGACAATTTCCGGGTCGTGTAGTACAGTGTGCAGCACCTGCCAAAGGAGGTGACACCTTGAAGATACGGAAAAGTGCATGACTCACTTCATATAACCCGACATGAGTATTCAGTACATTCATGAACTCGCATAATTTCTCGTAGCTCTCCGTAGCGCAATCCACCCAATGAGCATCAGGATGTGCATTCCGCAAGAGCTCCGCTAGGTCGATAACACCGCACAAGAGATCACTGAGTCTGTCCAGATTCTTGATCACTTTGAATAGCTCGGATCGAGATTCCCTAGCCCGCAATATTCGTTCTGTTAGGAGCTGCGCGCGTACGAGGGTCGAGTCAGCGAGCGCACTGAACGCAGCTGGCGTTGTCAGTTGAGGATGCTGAAAAATGCCTGTGACAAATAACGGTGAGGCTTTCTGCCCTGTCTGCGGTTGGTCGAAGAGAGAGGCCAGTTCTGCATCATCCGAGGATGGAGGTCTCACCAGAGTTGATGCTGTTCGGCGAACCAGACCAAGTTCGTGAGCACGAAGATCACCACGAAACTTGGGTACAGATCGCGATATCTTCTTGAAAGCATTCTCCGCGATACGTGCAATCATTCCACAGCGCTGGACGTGGTCTTGAAGGAAAGTCCACTGAGACCTAACTTTCAGCGTGACTAGTATAATTTGGCCAGGCCTACTAGTCCGATAATTGCACCCGCATAAATATTACCTAAAAGCAATCGACCAAGTTAACAAGGACACGCTCGCGCGCATCTGCCTCAGAAAAAAAACCAAGTATCAATTGGAAGGTTGGTTACAATTGTAAAAACATCAGTATCGTGATCGCTAATAGATTGCACATGGGGATACAAGATGAGGTGATAAGCTTGCCGCGTTTTTTTGGCAAAAATGAATAGATATATAGTACAAACGTGGAGGATCAAAAGTCCACTGTTGTATCATCACTGCGAGACCTACATAGGTCAGAAGGTGTAATAAGATGAATGATTAGACTAGGCTGATCAATGGATGAGGCTTTGCTGGTATGTGGAATATTATGGAGTGCGAGTAAAATGGTGAAAAGAATAAAATGCCATGAGTCGAATGAAGCGACGAGATAGAAAATTATGCACCCCGCAATCCTTCCAGGGGAACTGGTGACAAGCTAAACTCTCTCTGGCCGTCGATGTCCATCGCATCTCCTTTGCCATGTGTCGGGAGCGAAGTGTTACTACTGGTGCCGGAGCGGCCGGTATCTCCGTTGTGTTCATGACCGTTCAGGGAGGTTGAACCACTGCCACCAGGTGGTAGGACGTCAGAAGGTGCAGAGATCGGTTCCACGGCGTAGAACCAAAACTTGCTCTTCTTCTTCCCTCCGAGCTGCTCAACTGCAATCTCAGTCGGTTTGACAGCTGCTGCGCCATTCGCTTTTGCCTTTGAGACGCCGTTTAAATTCTCGGCTGGCAAGACCGGAGGCCAGCCTGCAGACGTAGAACTCATCGTGCTTTCTTCCGTTCGAGCACGTTTTGATGGACGCTCCACGGGTGTCTCTTCAGAAGGGCCGAGACGAGCCGACCTCCTTTCGCCTTTCCATTCAAAAGCAGACAAATCAGGGGAGGGTCGCTTGGTTTTTGTGGCGCGAGTGGATCTCCGCTGCGCAGTAGCCCCCGGCTGCCGACGGCCGTGTGATCGGGAACTACCAAAGTTATCCTCCGCAAACGGCTCGTCATCATAGTCATTGTCTTCCTCAAATTGATATTCATCCGCGTCATCCTGATCATAAAAATAAGTTAGCAATCGAAATTAAACTTGATGCCAACCGCTTGCCTCCCCACTCTCGGCGTCATGGTACACGTAGTCGGGTCGACGAGTTTGTCGTCGTGTGCGAGTCTGTCGAATTTCAGCTTGCGCCATGAGTATCTGACGCTGCTCGATCTTCTTGCGGGCCCTTTGTACGCGCTGGACAATTTGTAAGTAAATGTTTGAAGTAGCGTTTGAAGTGAAAGTAGAATCTATCTATTATTTACCGCTGATCAGGACAAACGAATACTCACCGCTAAGTCCGCGTCAACAATGTCTATCCGGCTTTCGAGTGCCTTGACGAGTGCGGTATGGGCTTGTTCTAGCTTGTTTTTACGATCGCCTTGCGGGGAAGATGCTTTCAGCTTCTCAATCACAGCAAGGTACTCTTCACGCGTTGAAGAGACTGCCTGGAACGTCGCAGTGATTTTCCAGGGGTTAGTTGACACGTATATCCGCGGGGAATCTAAGATAGATTAGAAACGGGAGTCAGCCGGAAATCCTTACAGACGGCTAACGCCGGATAACATGGGGACCAAAAAAATGCGGCCTCGCACCAAATACACGCAAATAGGAAAGAGGGCGAGGAGCTTGAAATGAAAGACACACGAACCATCTGCGACCCAATACCGCTTGCGTTGTGCATCCTGGCCTAATGGAACAAGTTGTAGATTCTGCTGGCTCTTGGAATCATTGGATTCAGGAGGGGCAGTTTCAGGGTCTTTCTTCTTGTGCTTGTTCTGCATCACGCCCCACGCGCGATCAACAGTGCTTTTTATGTCAATGGAATGCGTGAGTTGCAATTCCACGAGCTGGCGAAGAACTTGGAGCTGTATGGAATGTGACGTGACGCGCGCTCAGGGGTAATTCGTACAGCATGGCAAGACAATGACAAACTTTGAGATCCCAATCGGCTGCGAAAAACCCGCCTTCTAAATCGGCAAAAGGGTTCACATTCGCCCTCAGTTCGTCGTCCCAGAAAACAGTTCGCTCCGATGCCTTGAATGCATCTGCAAGGACAGCATTCAAAGTGGCAGAGATCTGATCAAGACTAACAAAAGCACAATGACGGTCAAACATTCCTCTTGTGTGAACGAGCTGTGGCAAACAGTGCTCACCTCAAATTACGCGTCTGCGGTCGCAGATTCAGTATAAATTGCTGTAAAATCTTTTGGAGTATGGGATCTGGACCATGCGTCAAGAGGGCATTTTCAAAGCTGTCATCGGGGGAAATCGCGTGTTTAGTTGACGCAAGTGAGGTGCATGTAGTGCGGGTGTGTGCTCACTCCATCGGTGTTTCCAATCCCTCCACCTTCGACCTCAGATTCGTGAACTTGCATATAAAAGAGTAAACAAATAGTGACTCCCATCTATCGGAAGGGTGTTTAGCATTTGAGGGAGGGCAGATGTGCCCTTTCTTTTCTGTCTGCGGTGCAGCAGACATGATGCAGAGAATGAACGTGAAGGAAAGGGTCAAGAGTGGTCACGGATTTATGAGCCGCATCACCCGTGGCTACTTATATCAAACCAACTTAACAAATATGTGGCAATAGTGGAACCCCAGGCACTTCGCGTGTAAATACATGAATTTCAAGCAGTCTACAAAGACATGATGATGATATGAATATAGTCGTCGCCACTGAAAATCTGCACCGCAGGCCCGCACAAAACCGGGCTTTGAGCCGAACGCAGTGCTGAACGCGATTTTTTTGCAAATATTATCCTGGGCCAACCTAACAAATGCCGTGAGACTTTGCACGGACCGCCATGAAATTGTACACACCTTGGGAATGTCGTGGTGCTCACTGAGCGACTCAAGTTTAGCATTAAGCTCGTTGACGCGATCTTTGTGCGTCTTGCGAGCCAATTGAGCTACTTTATTTTCGAGCTGGACATTGGCGTCAATATTTGCAGAGCTTTCGTCTCGACCGCAAAACTCACCCTGCGCCTTTGCGCTTCCTCAAAACGTCGTTCCGCGTCCGTTTTCCTGACATCGCTCCCCGGTAGAGCAGGAGAGTTACTCCCCGACGCCGAACCACTAGCAAGTTCTGCCTCTTCTTTGAATAATAATTCCTTCACTCGTTCACGCTCGCGGTCCTTCGCACTATCAGATTGCGAGTTTGATTTGTGTTTAGATTTCTTCTTTCTACTTATCTGTCAGGTGCACTGAATAGTAAAACTAATGATACATACTTCTTCACGATACCTCCTTCAGCAACGCCGCCCTTGAACTTGAGTGAGCCTCCTGGCCGAAAATCGTAGTCCGCCATCGGGGGCTGCCTGAGCAGATGACGAGGTGAAGCAAGAAGGGCCTGCTGACGTAAGGAAATCATCGTGCTTTCAAGTAAACAGCGGCAAACTCGCACTGGTACTCCAGTAGTACAGTTTGCCCTTGCAACATTGGGTTCATTCAGTGCAACAATTTCAAGGACACTCGACGACGGCGACAGTCTCTAGTACTCTTGTGAGCTTTGGTTCTAACTGGGACCTCTATAGCCATACCCGACGATCTTCCCTGGTTTTGACGTGTCACTATGGCTATCCTTTCGACGCCATTGCAATACATCAAATCTGTACCACCAGTGACGCGTTTTTTTTACTGCAGCTACCTTAGCTTCCTCCACATTGTATCTTTGGATAAAATGGACAACAGGCCCTACACCGGTTGCCTACTTGACATTGGTACCTGGAACAAGCCTGTTCTTTCCTTGGACATTTGCAACCTCAGCCCTGGTCGAAATAAGCGTCATTGAGGTAAGTATTGTTTATCGACAATCGAGGACGAAATATATTGATACTGAACAATTCTTGAAAGCTCATTATCTCACTTCTTGTCATCCCCGCTTCATTAGCTTATTTTGAGCGCCTGTGGGGAACTGTCGAAACTCTCAAGTTTATTATCGTATGCGTGACTGGACCGAATATCATCGGGTGTGCCTTCAACTGGATTGAATTCGCTGTGACGCGTAATGCCGAATTGTTCTTGTAGGTTTCTCACATACCTTGCGACGGCAGTGCCTCACATCCTTGGACAATGCAGGTATGGCATGGAGTATCACGGTCAAATGGCACTATTTATTAGCCTGCTTGTTTCATTTACTCAAGTGATCCCCGAGCACCAAGTCCAAATTTTGGGTTTTATCAAGGCCCGCGTCAAGGTAAAAATAAAGTCGTTCCGTCACTTGTCAATCTGACCCCGTCTGTAGAGGCTTCCTATGGCGTACTTGACTTTTTCGACCATAATGACATTGCTTGGCTTCCAAAGCCCATATATTCTCATTCAGTTTGGCTGGTTTGTGTCATGGATATACCTCCGCTTCTATAAGCGCAGTGTTAGCGACTCCCTGGGAGGGGTAGTGTCATACGGAGACCGGAGCGAAACGTTTGCTTTGACAAGCTGGTTCCCACCGTTCCTCCAGTGAGTATTTCATTTCATTTTTTTTTCCTGCAGATACCGATTTTTTCCTAGCACACCGCTATCAATGCTAGGAAACACAGTATACAAACTTGCAACACGTTTCCACCTTCTTCCTACTTCTGTGCCTCATGACATCTGAGTCTGGAGGGTACGGTCAGGTGCCAGGTGGAGCTCGAGCCGAAGCTGAAAGGCGACGGTCAGTAATCGCTTCCGTTGTCCAATCAACCGTGTTAACTATTGTTCCAGGGCACTTGCACTGAAGGCACTTGACCAGCGACTGGCCAACTCCTCCAGTGGTTCACCAACTCAGAGCGGAATATCTCAAGCTCAGCCTTCAAGACCCTCACCTGCCGCGCCTGCACCAGCACAGAATGAAAGGAAATCTAGCCCTGTGGAGATGGACGTAGCAGACACGTCAGGCTCTGATGATGGGAGAAGATAGTGTACGGCCTAATGATCATCTTCAGTAGCTTATATCCATGGAGCGTCTTCATTTTCATTTGTCTAGCTACATAGCAATAGCCTCCTGGTTACGTAATATCCCAAGTCTGTTGACGTGTCGGACTGTTTTCCGAGTCCACCAGCCAGGTCCAGCCTGGTGAAACATATAGTCGGACACTAACGCCTTGTATGTATGGCTCGGCGACCATCTACAGTGTCGGTCGCATCGTTTGGTTCGATCAAGAGCCTTGCAGAATTGTCCCATTTAACTTCAGTATCAACATTCGCGCCGTCTCCTTCAGCACTGAAGTTCCCTCGTTCAGTCCCATCCACTCATTCCTCGAGCGTGCAATCCACCAGGGTACAAGATGAGACCACAGACATAGACCCAGATGAACTGTTCGCGAAATGTACTATTCCTGAGGTTAAGGCGAAACAAGTTCAGCTAAGGTGCGTCACGACCTACCCGTGTTGGTCACCTTGGCTCAAAACGAGATTTCAGATCGGACGCTGAAGCCAAGCAGGAGGAGCTTCGTGTTATGGTCGGGTGCGTGCTCTTGCCTGAATGCACTTCGCGCCTTGACTGTACTTTGAAAGCGCAGGGAACGGTATCGCGATCTCCTACAAGCCTCAACGTCCATAATCTCCATGTCAAAGTCCGCAAAGCGTGTACAAGAGGCATTCCAAGAAACTAAAGATGCTATTGCGTCTCGGCAACAGCCATCCAGGGAAGATCGTACATCGAATGTAGGCAAGGAAGGTCAGTACTAGTCTGTCCAATAACACTCCATTACTTCATATTCATATTTCAGACTCGCATTTGCACACATTACAAGTGCTCTCTGCCCACATAAAGTTACTTCTTGATGCCCCAGAACATCTATGGCGGCTTATTGAAAGAGAAAAGTATTTCCATGCCACCTGGTTATTCATGCTGGCACGCGTCGTGCACCGGGCACTTTCTCGTGACGATGACCAAGATGAGGATAGTTGGTTAAACCAAGGCGTAAATGTCGTGGTAAATTCTGCACTAAATGTCTTTCTTACCTCCTGACGTTTCGCATTCAGGAGCAATTTCCACTCATCCAGCGACAGTGGGAGACTATATCTCATTTTCGCTCTCAGATTGTCCATAGAGCCACATTATCTCTGAGAACACACGAGAAGTCACCCGAGGTCCGCTTTGTTGTGTTGTGCGAGTTGTCTTCTCATGTTTTTAATCTAGGACACCTGCGCAACCATTCTGACTCTCCATATCCTCGAGTCAAGACCTTTGACAGACACTTTGACGACGTATCTCTCCCAAAGAACGCGGACCATGCATACACTGGTTTCCAGAAACCCAATTATCATGACAACTGCAATCCCCAATGGCGTTCCTACAATACAGACGAACGGTCATCCTCTGGGAGCTTCCAAGCTGGCGCAGTCTAAACACATTCCCCCCTGATGACAGACTTCAAGAAGTGAAGTCCTCACTGCTAATTCTTGTCGAGGTGGTATCAAGGACCGTAAATTGTGCTCGACACGTATTCCAAAGTCGGAGACCCACGCAGCCAGCCCTGGCAATCCGCGTACTGGAGCAGATGCATACTGAATCGCCCGCCGTGTCTGACCCAGAGGCTACACTTCCTTCTGAACTGGCTTTGAGTACCCAGACGATTCTTTCTGGACTTCCGTCGTCGTCATACTTTCACTCTCCTTCCAGCTGGCATCAGGTCATACAAACCTTATGTTGAGTTATCTTCCGCTTCGTCTTCCGTACCAGAAAACTTTCTGGAGGATAAACTACAAACTTGGTTTGAGCAGTCCTGCTCTACACTTCAGGATTATTTGGACCGCCAGCTGCTGGAGTTGGACAGTGTGAGAAGCATCTGGAATGTCAGGTCCTCCTTGCGCAAATGGCTGCTCACATCGGGGTTGGTGAAAACGGAGCAGACGGCACTCAATACTTTATTTCGAAGAAGCTGTCAGGAAACGAGTTGCTGCTATATGGACCGATACCATTAACGAGGCGAAAGAGCTGTTCTTGAAGGCGTTGTCTTCACTTACTCCAAGTAGTGAGGTTGTTACTGAAGGTATGTATCTTAGTGCTCTCTGTGAAAACATGATTCAGAAGGTCCGCTCGATTATCAGAGTTTTCTCCTCTAAACAGCATATATGTGCCCCAATCTGTTCCACCCCCGCCCCTAACAGGAAGTGGACCTTCAGCGTACGAACTCCCGTACCGAACATATAGAACGGCTTTGCAATCACAACTTCGTGGTCGGACACCTCGCCTGCAGGCTTTTTTAAACATTCTGGAGGAATCTGCAGCTTCACTGCAAAAAGACTACGCCCGTATTAGTTTGGACCAGAGCAGCAAGTGTGTTCATATCTTTGTTTCACTCGATGATCTTTGATCAAGCTGCGGCATCTAGGAGGTTGGTCCGCAATCTAGTTGAGGCATATCTCCCAGAGGCGAAGGCTTTTTGTTCTATGATCGCCGTCGTTCTTGCTTCGACTACTGATGAGTTGATGAACCAGTCAGGTAAGACGACACTTCACCCGAATACTCTCCTCCAAACTCACCAGTCGAAAAGACACCGCTAGGGCGATGAGAAATATGATCTTCCTTAGTCGAGTGGCGGTCGAAATATCATTGACATCGCCTTTCCTTCACAATATAGGTTGTGATGAATTGTTGCACTGCGTATGTTGATCATATCACTAAACATACATACCTGATTGTTAACAGCTGAGTTGTTTAGAATTTCGAGACAAAACCGGTTTGCTATTTAACCGGATCATCAACCGGTGGAAGGAGCACACTATTTCTTCTGTCATCTCAGTATATGACAACGCGAAATTTCATTTAATACTTTCTGGTCTGTACTCTGTTTGCCTTGCAAAACATTTTTCTGACACTGTCCACATACCTGTAACAGGGCCATCACCAGCCCTGATGGAAAGCCTACATACTTTATCGAATTCCTTGCACAGCTTGGGTCTCACGCACCATCCATCACAACTCACCAGCATAGCGTCATCACTCCTTAGCCTATTTGTCGACACATTCACCCGTGATATGCCGAACGGCGATACAGATCGGAATGTGCAGATATTAAATGATGCAACCTTCCTACGATGTCTTGCGTCAGCCTGGCCTTCCGAGGCACTCGAGACATCTTCACTTGACAAACTATCGCCGCGTTGCAGTCGGAAGTATGTATCCTGTCATCGTTGTGATGCAACACCTTAACAATGGGAAATTACAGGTTCAGTCTTCAAGCCATCTACAGCCCGATCCAGAACAAGCTGCCAAGGAATACTTGATGAGGACTCAAATGTTACTTTCAGCGCTTCTTCCGCCTTCCTCTTCAATGCAACCCGCAAAGGAAGGTGCAGATAAGACGAGTGCACTACTGACCTATGGTGTGCCTGGGGCAGACACTACATTTTTGTCAGCTGTGGAGCTTGTCAAGGTTTCTACTCGGTTCCCTTTACTGCTGGTAGAGACTCGATAGGGGAGTGGATGTGTTCGTGGCTATTTCTACGATATGGATCTGTTTCGACCAACACATTGTAATATTGTGCTCTCAGGATATCATTCGACGATTGTCTGCATTTGCTCGTGTTTGGAACCACCTCAAACCCATTTCCGAGTTCTGTGAATTTCTTGCAAGCGACGTCGTTGCAGCAGTCGGATACAATGTTGGAACGTACGTAAATAACAAGATTCAGACTTGGCCCAACAGCGGGCAGGTTGCTAAATCCGCAGGATATCAACAGCTGCACTGGCTTGATATTCGAGCCGCAATCCCCCCCACTATATTTGATTATTAATGGAGCCTCGCTGGTTGATTCACTGGCCATGCTGATTATGTATTTTTTGAGTTCCTGCAATGCTAACGTTGTACAGGTCACGCGGCAGACTCTTAAAGACCGAGCATGGGATTTTGCAAAGTCAGCAGCTCCTCCAGCCATCTGAAGAGGGTGTCGAGGACTGGCTACCCTCGTGATTTACGTGCCTGGGTTAAAGTGATTAGTGGGAAGCTTCACGGAAAGCATGATGTCATTGTTACCTTGCTCGTCACAAGAAATCTATCTCTACTCACGAACCACAGAATCTCGACCCGGAACATGCTCAGGACATAAAACGACTGTTAAAGGATACTTCAAGCTTTGGGTGGAACTCGATAAGAAATATAAAGAAGGTTGACGGGGAGAAAGCTGCCCAGAAAAAAGCCGAAAATGATGTTTGGCTCTCGTGCATCGAGGAAGACATCCAAATGAAGGTGTTCGCTGGCTCTCTTTCGCTACCTAGAGATGGGACAATGATTGAACTGACTGCACGAATCAAAGAACATCTTGCATGAAATCCCGACTGTGCCAGTCAGCCAAGGTCCGCAGGACTTATTGGGGACGAATGAACGAGTGCCGCCACAGCGTTGGTAGCTTCAACTTCAAGCCGACTGCAAAATTTGCCACCAGAACTTCCTGCAACCTCCAGTTCCTCCCAGCCTGGGCACACACAGCCACCACCTTTCATACATCTGTCATCTCACACTGGTTTCAGTATTCCCGCACCACATTCACCATATTTTTTTTGCTCAACCTCCACATCCGGCGAGTCAGGACTTCACAATCCATTTATGTATTAATACCCACATACATTCCCTCAGCAATGCTTTACACAGCGTTAATGATCTACATTTAGCTTTATACCGTAAATTCTCCGTACATATTGCAGCTCACAGAATTACTAGTAGCATCCTAATCAATCGCTGTTGAAGTTCTCGAATCGCAAATCTAACGTCTGCCGAGCAGACTATAAATTCGGTCAGTGTGACTCACGAAATGGTAGACCGTTACCGTATTAACCGATGGTATGATACAGACTGCGCCTGTCCAATACGTAGTGTTGCCGTCGAGGCGAGTTATGTAAATTTAAACTGGATGTGAACTCGGCTCGCTTCGAAAATGACCAAATTATAATTCGCTGGGTTCGAGATTTACGTGTACTTCATATCCAGTCGCGGCCATACATCGTAATCCCCCGTGAATGGCTCCCCTGGGCCCATGTGGATATCTCATTACTTACGATGAGCTGCAGTGGACTCTGCTACTACAACATCGGCCCGGGCCCCGCCACTATCCCTCTCTCACTCTGAGCCAATGATGCACTCCCCCGTTAACTACGGAGGAACGCTTCTGCGAGGAACTCGAACTGGTCCATAGGAATGATGCCGAGTGCGAGTTTTCTCGTTAATGCAGGTATACTACTTGAAGGAGCTGAACGTGTCGTCATTTCTGGTATGTCTGGCTGCAATTTCATAGGATCAAGTGGTATCACGTTAGCAAAAAGAATGTACATTTCCTCTTCTATTCTGCATCGCTATGGATGTCCTGCCTGCTCAAGCTTCATCTGTGCCTTCCGAGCGCATATTTCCATCCAGCAAAGAGACCTGCACTCTACGGCGCAGTGACTTATCTCCAACCACGCTCGAAGCACTAAGTATGATGTTTTTTACAAGCAAGACTGCCTCAATTTTACAGAGGACCCTGGTGGCCGACGAGCGGGACTACACAATATCTGAACCTGTGGCTCCCGGAGCAGTCGACGAGCTGACGGCTCCTGGGAATCTTCGCAAGCTTGAGAATGCAAGGGACATTGACTGTAATTAGTATATCTGCTGGTCATGTATTAATCACTTGTAAATAATGCGGCGGCGGCATACAGAATCCCTAGCTTCTCATAGGCTGAACTTCCGGTCCATATCACTTCTGAACTCGTTTCCACGGCGCGAGACAAACGAGGTACACTTCGTTTCAATTCGTTAGCGCTGAACTGTGTCGATTTACCAGAATTTTCCACCTCGATTCAATTCAATTCGCATCTGCGGCAACACTACTGGCAGTGTCCAACTAAGCCGGAGGTATATGACACGCGAGAATGGGACACATATTAACGAGATGAATAGGTCATGCCCCTCCGCTGTCCAAACATGAGCACAGAGGAGCACTTTAGAAGACAGTAGCACGTACACAAGAATGTTATTTCTAGAAGAACGACGTCAGTTTGCGAAGTATAAGGGACAACGTGTAAGACGCACATTGGGATGTGGATGAGTTTTACGAAGTATCCAATGAAACCCATAACAGCAAAGCCAACAGCGACTGCCCTACAGATCTGAATGAACTCTGTAATTGTACTTTCAGTATCATGTCATATGGATGAAACTTAGAACGTACCTTTTTGCGATGGTTTCGTGCAACGTGTAAGGAACTGGTAGGCAGGACAGGTCAGCAAACTTCACACATGATTCAGAGCTCAGCAATACTAACCTGGTTGCCGTCGCGGACGAATTGCTGGGGAATGTCAATGAATTCCTTCAATTTTTCAGACATGGTAGTTTGCAAGTGAGTCTCAAATGTGTTCAAAGTGAGCTTATGACCACGTCTCCCGGGCCAATATATTTCCCACGACACTTTACCGCAACTAAATAAGTTGGTACGACTGGACTGAAGACATTTAGAATCGGACATTGGCTGACCGTATTCAATCTTACAGGCAAAACTATTGGCGCAGGTATCTGAGCGCGCATGAATGTCCCTTAGCCGCGCTGTTGCCCGGTTAGGATACCCTGCAGGTTCTTTCACCTGTTCCGTCTCGAGGCCACCCTACTTTACGTCGTGCAGCACCCGCCTTTCGCGTCAAGAGAGACCAGAGACGATTCTTGACTGTCAAACACGACCCATCCCTTTCCTATGTCCCAGATGTCGGTGTCATTGTTGACAAAATCCGGCGATGTATCCCTACAACAAATGTTGGCGCTCTACACCAGCAGTTTTACGGCCTATTTCGCGTGTTGGGCGAGGAAGGGAAAGATAAACCTACGGCCCCACCCCTCAAGAAGAGGAGATCCACGACGCGCTACTAGTACTAGCTGTGTCGGGTAGGCACCATGATTTAGATATGGTGATGAAAATCCTCGTCGACTTGCCCATGCTTTGCGGCGTCGAAGTGGGGGTGAAAGTGTACAATGTCATCCTCCGTGGCTTGATCACAAATGGAAACCCGCAAACGATTTTCAACTGGCTTATGAACATGCCTCAAAAGCCGAAAAATATGACGCCTACCCTTTTACAGTGGCACATGTTCTTCGAGTGGTGTGCTGAATCTGGCCTGGCGGGGGTACTTCATCATAGCGTCTCCAAGATGCATCGCTCTGGACGTCGTCCCACCATCAAAACATTTGAAATTCTATTCAACGCTCTCTTCGACTACTGGCTGCTCCAATCAAGAAAATTTACTGACGCTCTAGATATCATGGAACATACCTCATTGACGTACGATGAGAACTTCGCGAAACTTCTCTACGATGGTTTTATCAAACTTGGTCTTGCGGATCGGAGCGCAGGAGATGAAGGACAATTATTGGAAACGTTTTAGCAAGAGGTCGAGGACGACAGATCCCCAAATGATCGAGTGGACAGAGAGCATAGAGAGAGAGGCTGAGAACAAGGGGAATCGCTGCAGCTGTAACTCTATGCAAGTCATTGCAGAAAGACGGTTTCAAACTCACTCCGCACACCCTCACACTTCTCATCCGGCGTACACACCGCCTCGACCACCTTCGATACGCGGAAGCCGAACTACACCTAAGGCATCCATAATTCAGTGGGCCATCTTGATCAGTAATGCTGTGCGTATCGGCGACCTGACAGGTGCTCTGTCAATCTACGAGGAGTCCAAGTCTACTGGGATTATTCCCGGTACGCCCTTAGTACACCCACTAGTCAATGCTCTCTGCACCACTTCAAGTACTCTTGATGATGTTGCAATTGATCGAGCATTAGAACTCTACAAGGACCTTGCTGAGGCCGCTCCCATCACCCAATCAAAACAAGAACTACCAACCTCCAGGGCGCCGGCATTCCTCGGGCCCAGATGCCAATCTCTTACAACATCTTATTTCGCGCATTTGGCGCTTCCAAGAACGTCAAAAAGTACTATCCTATTGCGTTTTCCCTCCTTGAAGACATGGAGGCTAGGAATGTTGAACTCAACAGCCCGATGGCTGTTCTCTTCCCTGGCCATCGTTGTCATGCGGTGTGCTTCCAGCTTCGATGACTGCATTGAAGGCCTATAAGCGAATATGCAAACGTCCCAATTCGCCTCGCCTCGATGCCAAAGGCTACCAAGCAATCCTTCACACCCTGACCCAGCTCTCGTTTGGAGACCACGAAACATTACCGTCCTGTCTGGCACTATTTCGAAGTAGTGAAGGACATGCAGAAGGCAGGGGTTGAGATCACAGCTCCTGTGTACACTATCCTCCTCCGGCATCTCGCGTTGCTCTCAGCGGAACTGCCGCCCGAGGAGCGTGATGCCCTTGCAGCGGCTGTGCGGAGGGCACATGATCACCTGACGCTCGACCCTTCCTTTACGCCCGATACAGTACTTTGGAACCAGCTGATGGACAGCTATCAGCGCGTTGGGCTATTCGCGGAGGCATATCGCGTTTGGGAAACGCTCTTTATTACGGGGCGCTTCAATCAAGCGAGCGTTGCAATTATCATTCGACGCATGTGGATTTGCGAACGCCTGGCCCATGGCTGCACAGGTGTGCCTGAAGTTGACCAAGCTCGGGTTCAAGTTCAACTTGCGGACGTGGAATACGTGGATAGAGTGCATGTGCCGTGTTGGGAAGCTTGATGATGCGCTCAAGGTTGTGTGTTTGGAGATGGGGAAAGATCAGCCGAACATTGCGCCTGATGTTAACACGGTCAAGGTACTTCTTTCGTTTGCTGCACGGACAAACCAGCAAGACGAGGTGATGGACCGCATCAAACGGTATCTCCCTCAGCTATGGCATACGTTACCGAGAGAACTCGACGGATATTTCATTAGAGAGCGGGCGACAGTAGTAGACCCAAAATGATCATCGTAAATCTATTCGTGATGGTAAATACAATAATAATGGTATGAGTGTGCAGAGCGTGTGGTTGAGCATTACGCGTGACAAGTGTGTGTGTGTGTGTTCTAGAGGAGTAGAAAAACAGTCGAGCAAGAAAAAATATCGAGATGGTTGTAATATGATAAGAGTAGCTTACGAGGACGCAAGTTCCTCAACTGTTGGGCAGTCACACTGAAAACAGGAACGGTCAGCTTGGAAGATTAATGAGTTGATTTGCTTACAATAAGGTTAAGGTCGCCGTAGGCTGGATGATGAAAATAAGCCAATGCCTTAGATATCACTCGCGAGGCAACTCACCATCGTCTATACGAGAAACAGTTGGCCAGAACTTCTTCTCGCGGAGCGATGGCATGGGATATGCAGCCTCTTCGCGCGTATAAGGACTAGAAGGGGCACGTCAGCCATATCACGAAGCGCGACCTTGAGAAATCACCGACCGGTTCCATTCCTTGTCAGACGCGACCATGAGTGAAAGCGGATGGGGTGCGTTCTTGAGCACGTTGTTATCCTTGGGTTGTTTGCCAGTAATGATATCTTCCGCTTCCTTCCGGATCTGAATCATAGCATCGCAGAATCTATCGATCTCTTCGAGTGTTTCGGACTCGGTAGGCTCGATCAGCATACAAGTGGAGATAGGCCATGAGCACGTAGGAGGGTGGAAGCCGTAGTCCTAAATGCGCCAGTCAGCAACAACGACGACAACGCCCAATTCTAAGAACACACACCTGCAACCTTTTCGCGAAATCCGTCACCTTCAACCCTGCAGCCTTATCAAACTCAGCAAGATCGATGAGCAGCTCGTGAGCAACTCGGCCGTTCTTATTCTTGAACCGAAGGCTGTAGTGTCCTGCAAGTCGATGCGCCATGTAGTTGGCATTGAGGAGCGCGATGTTAGTGGACTCCGAAAGGCCGTTGCCGCCGAGCATCTTGATGTAAGCCCATGAAATGAGGAGGATGGAGGCACTGCCGAAGGGGGCAGCTGAGACGGCATCGATGGCGGCATCGCCGCCAGTCTTGACTAGGGGATGCGAGGGAAGGAAAGGTGCGAGGTGTTCGGCGACGCAGATGGGCCCAACACCAGGTCCTCCACCTCCGTGGGGACTGTGTAATGTACGTGAGCATATACCGATGCAAGTCATCACTTGCACTCACATAGCAAAGGTCTTGTGCAGGTTGAGATGGCAAACATCGCCTCCGCAGACCGCAGGGTTCGTCAGTCCAACCTGTGCGTTGAGATTTGCACCGTCCAAGTAAACTTGTCCACCACAGTCATGAATGATCTTGCAGGCCTGTGACGTATAATTGAGTACTCCAGATCAGCGTGGGAGACAAGGATGCATACATCGGCAACGCCATCTTCAAAGACACCGAACGTCGAGGGGTATGTAATCTGCCCTGGAATAAATTTTAATCCTAATTAATATGAACAAAACTCACCATAAAGACCGCAAGGTTATTTTTGTGTTTCTCAGCCTTTGCCTTCAAGTCTTCCAGGTCCAGGTTCCCATCGGCATGTGTCTTGACGGGGACAACTTTCAAGCCCGCCATCACAGCCGACTATCGCCTCCATCAGTTTTATTACTAGACCGAGGACAAAACCTACCGCAGGATTGGTGCCGTGTGCACTAAGAGGTATCAAGCACACGTCACGGTGTCCCTCCCCGCGGGATTCCTGATATGCCCGGATGACAGTCAACCCAGCATATTCACCCGCAGCACCTGAGTTCGGTTGCACAGAGCAAGCATGGAAACCAGTAATCTTGCAAAGGTCGTCTTCCAGCTCCTATAAAGAATAATTAGTACCTTTGTCCTACTACGGCTCAATATCACAAACCTTGATGATCTTCCTGTATCCTTCAACCTGCTCGTGTGGCGCAAACGGATGGATACCACCAAACTCGGGCCATGTAAGTGGGATCATGCTGCTCGTGCTGTTAAGCTTCATCGTGCAGCTGCCAAGCGGGATCATTGCATGCACAAGACCGAGGTCCTTGCTCGCAAGGTGGAATATGTACCGGAGCATCTCAGTCTCGCTGTGGTGTTTATTGAAAACGGGGTGTGAGAGGAACTCGGACTCGCGCACGAGCTGATGAGGGAATGCAGGTTCCTTGGGAGCGGGCAGGTCGGCGAGATTGGGCGCTGGTTGCGAGGCGGCGATGTGGAAGGCGCGTATGAGGGATAGGAGGTCCCCTTGGCCTACTGACTCGTCGAGAGTGACACCAACGGTATTCTTGTCCACTCTTCGGAGGTTGAGACCCTGCAACGCAGCAGCGGCATGCATGACTTCAGCATTCGCACAATGCTTTGAGACATCGATGGTGAGTGTGTCGAAGTAGGAGGACGCGTTGATTACGCGGAATCCGAGGCGCTCGACAGCAGACTTGAGGATCTGCGTGAGGAAATGCACTTTCTTTGCGATGCGCTGGAGTCCTATGGGGCCGTGGTAGACAGCATACATAGCGGCCATGTTGGCGAGAAGGGCTTGCGAGGTGCAAATGTTGCTAGTGGCCTTTTCACGACGAATGTGTTGCTCTCGGGCTGCATGTGATTGATGAGAACACGAAATAGAGGATAGCAGGGAGGACCTACTCTGCAATGCCAACCTATATGCGGGGTTACCCATAGTATCTTTGCTCCGGCCAATCAAACGACCAGGCATTTTACGCTTGAGCTTCTCTGTGACGGCAAAGAAAGCGCCATGAGGACCTCCATAACCGGCAGGAACACCAAATCGCGCAGAGTTGCCAAGAACGATATCAGCACCCCATTCACCCGGAGGCTGAAGAAGTGTCAAAGCAAGAAGATCTGTGGCGACAATGACCAGTGCGCCTGCTTCATGCACCTGCTTCGCGAAATCACTGTAGTCGGTGACGAGGCCATTCACGTCAGGGTATTGGACGAGGACACCGGCGAGATCAGCGCGTAACGCGTCGTGTTTGAGTGCGTCAGCTGCGTCGCCGATGACAAGATTTATACCAAAACCCTTGGCACGCGTCTTGAGTACAGAGATAGTCTGGGGAAGGACTGCCTTGTCGACGAAGAATGTCTTCTTCTTCTGGTTGAACTGCACGTATGCCATGACCATGGCTTCTGCGGCAGCGGTTGCTTCATCGAGGAGGGATGCGTTTGCGATGTGCATCGATGTAAGGGACGTGATCATCGTTTGGAAGTTTACCAACGACTCGAGACGACCTGGTGACATAATTAGAAGAAAAACTAGTGGAAAAATTGACAACGAACCCTGGGCGATCTCAGGCTGGTACGGGGTGTAGGGGGTATACCACGCAGGGTTCTCAAATATCTATGGACACGATGAACATAATGCTGGGGTAGGTGAGAGCGTGACATACATTGCGCAAAATCACAGGGGGGACGACGGCATTATGGTAACCCATGCCAATGAAGCTCTTGAACTGCTGATTCTTCCGACCTAGCCTTTTCGCGGTTGCATGAAGCTCTGACTCGCTCAGTGCTGGGATGGACGCATTACTGACGGTGGAGCCAGCAATGCGAATGTTCTGGGGCACGGTCGCGGCTAAAAAAGACTCCATGGAGTCAAAGCCCAGCTTTGAGAGCATGAACTCGGTCTCATTGTCGTCTGGTCCAACATGCCTGTCAGTAAAAGTGTCCAGTGACTCGAAAAGATTTGCTGGAGACTTTGCAGTCGCGAGCCCGCGAACTGAAAGGGATTGATAAACAGAACGAGCTGCAGACTGCTTGAGACGAGTCGAGGCGATACGCAAGGCGGCCATGAAGAGGCCAGATAATGGCTGTAAGAGAGAAAGAGTCACGACGGGTGAGTACGGAAAAGAAGGAATGAAATGACACTGACCTTGTTCACCGAGCCAGATTTTCATTCACCGAGTAGTATCGTTACGCGTTTGAACTTTGCGGGCATCTTATCGATAGGTCTGGGAAAACGCTGATAAGTGCCCGACTAAACGAAACGCTTACAATTTTCGTGTGAGGCATTTAAATTGTCCCATCGATCCGACCGCTAGCAGTCAAGCGTCCTAGTAGATGGGCCAACAACTTGCACTATATTCATTGACGCCCTCTATTTCAATCATTTCGATGATGGGGCTCGGGGACCCCTCTTAGTCCCATTTATGGTTACTCGAAAAAACTTTTTAACCTTTGCACGCGGTTATCTAGACGCTCAACTAGACAACGGAAGCGGAGTCCCGCCCGCTTTCCATATAATTTATTTATCCGCAGGGTGAAATAATACGAAATAACATAGAATTCTACGCTGTTCATGTGAGTCCAATTTGCAAACTAACAAACCTTAGATTTACAAATTACAAGGGGGGCCCCAGCGGGAATTAATAAACGGTTGACTACCCTTTTCGGCCACTAACGCCACTGAGACACCGACCTGCTCAGATCATCGATTCATCTGGCACCCATTCCAAGGAACGGCTCAACTCTGTTGTCATCTGGTTCTCTAAGGGTCGTTGCCTGTCCCACTCGTATGACCCAGGTCCCCCCCACATGACAGTCTTTTCACTTGGTAATAGTCACTGTGATCGTAACATACAATTGCTGCTACCATTCTCGTGTCTTTCTGCTTGATCGAGAACTCTTCATCACCGGCCGCTGTAGGCTACGTAGCAATATAAGGTCCTTGCCACAGATTCCGTATTATAAATATTTCCATGCTTTATAGTTTTTTTCAATACAGACCAAATTTTTTTTTGAAGTCCGAAATAATATATTCTGCATTATTTTGCCATAAAGGATAGTCACCCATTTATGAGGATAAATTTTATTGTGCTCATGTCATCAGCGCCAGGCCATCTGCGCACGCAACACGAATGAAACTGACGACATCCTCCGCATGTTTCCTTTCATTAATAACCAGGGTCAGCATTTGTTGAGAAAGAACATGCAGGGCATGCGTACGGTGGGTCTGTGTCATCCGCATCGTGCGCACTGTGTAAGCCATTTTGCTCGATGTCTTTTGAGACAATCCGGAACGCATCCTTGGCGCTGCGTGTATCAGCAGAAGCGAGTTTCTCCTCGTAGTAAGCAGCTGTGGAAAGAACACGGGACAGGGCCTTGGACACGCTGTCAGAACGCAGCGACGCCCCACGGTCTACAGACGTGGGTTGTCCTAGCGATTGTAAAAGCAGCGATTGCTTCCTAATCACCGCGGAGGAGCGGACAACTTCATACTGAAAAACTCCTATGAATTTATGTCATTTGATTATTTTATTGACTTACGATGAACTCATGAACAGCGGTGGGTGTGGGCAAAAATAGGTCTGCTCTGCGTAGCGCAAGGTCAAGTAGCCGGACACTCTGTCGATTACAATCAATTTCACTTCAAATGTACATTGAACACATCATACCTCTTGGACTAGCCGCTCGATGCCTCCGGTGGTCACCAAACTGTCAAGCTTACCGGAAAGAAACCCAAGTAAGTCAACAATGGCCTTCCACAATTCAAGCCAGTCGTATTCTGAGTAAGAATGCCGTGTCAGAAATTAAGAGCAAGCAAATTAGGTAAAATCGCCTCGCCTAATCGCATTCTTGCCTTCTGTAGATACCATATGATGTGATGGCACGTCCAGATACACGTACTATCTCACCATCAACCGTAAGTCTTGGCAAGGAACAGGAAATAAACGAAACGCACGTAAACGTGTACACCTCGAGCCGCTTATGCAGATTATGGCGTAGCCATAATACACAACAATCCAGAAGTGCGCAGATCGGTGCACGCGTAGGCGATGGCACTGGAAGGAGCGGAAGTCTCTGCATTCATCTCAGTATTAGTTGTGAAATTGGACGTGTACAAGCAATGACCTGCCGACACAGCCTGACTGCCTCTTTTGAGGAGACAGGCTTACAAAAGACCGACATTATATGCGCGTTCTCGGACATCACAAGAAGTGTGTTCAGTGCAAGGTTTGCATAAGCTAACATGCGGGGGTGACGCCGAAGACGAGGCATGAGTCAACACATAGGATGACAATGAGATGATGTTATATGCTAGCGGGGGCACCAGCGCGCTCTTCTTGCTGTCGGATGGCTTGGGTATCATGTCTACTAGCACCTGCGGAAAAAGAGGATTGAAGAAAAGGAACTCGAAAACAGGTAGAAGTGAAACAGTCGCTTCGATGGGTCTGTTTGCTCAATAAGAGGAATGCGACATGAAGCTTGATAGTTTCACGTACTGAGTCTTAAGGAACTCTCGAGGCGGGTCGAGTGGCTGCATTGTCAGTGTGCGATCGGGTAGGAGCGAGGTGAACAAAGTTCCGACGCTCTTTGCGAATGTGGGGATCGAATCGTCCGATATTTCTTGGTATGCCCTACCACCAAGTCAACTAAAAATCTTCTGTGAATGTCCAGAATTGAAGGCGCACTTCACAGCAGCATCGAGTGCAAACCCCGTTGCCCAACAAATCTTGCGCATGAGTTCTGTGTCTTGCGTATCGCGTATGCGCTGGAGGTATGGATTAAGTTTCGCTGCATCAGATTTGTGAAAATTCGCCAGAATAGAGAGGAGGAGTGACGCTTCAAAAGTAAAGCGTTGGGTATCTGGGGATGTGATGACCTGTCATAACAACATCATTCGCTCAGGATCGATGACAAAACCATAAAACAGTAATCTGTACCTTAGCGATGCAAGGGAAGAGGTCTCGACGCAGGAAATATGCGCCCGGGCTTAACTGGCTGATGCTACACGTGAAGACAACAGCCAGTTGGAGAACCTGATGTCGAAGAGCCTCTAAATCACGGTCAGTCAAATAGGCCACATCAATCATTTTCAGAGCGCACCAGGAGCATCATCATCATCAAGTACATCTGAAATCATCCCAACAAAGTCCTATATGCGTCAGTGAGTTTATAATGGAGATGAATATTTCACATCGACCGTACCATGAATACCCTGTCGGCCTCATTCACTCTGTTAGCAAAGATTTCCATCACCTCCCAGCCTGCTAGGTTCTTGGCGAGCACAGTACGTAGCATGATAGAGAGCGTATCGACGGCATGGGCGCGCCGGGTCTCTGTGCCCTTGCGGTCGGCTGCAAATATGATGCAAACAGTAAAGAGGGCATGGAGCACGAGCTACTGGCGAGGATTGGTCTGTCGGTACGGTAGCGCCGGATGTTGGACAATGTGGATGACAGACCTTGTGTGAACTGAGGCACTCGTCCTTGGAAAGTGTAGATAGGAGACGCGTTAGAAAGGCACGTTCGGGTTCCAGGGACAGCAGCTCTTGCCAGAAGCGCTCTTCGTCGTGTCCAGGAGAGATTTGTGCTGGACTGAGACCCTGTATGTTACTACGTCAGGACTTTCAGGCTGTACCGTATGAGTAGTACGTGTCAGTGTTCACTTGCCTGAAATAGTTTGTTGATGATGGTCACATATCTCGAACTGATAGTCCAAGAGCTTCGCGGTGCATTCATGAATACCTGTACAATGGTGAAAGGATAGTTTGTGACCTCTCGCGTCGATAGTTATATACAGAGATGGTACAGTGGGAGTGATGCGCAGCTAATATGGGCGCTCATATTTTGGCATCGAAACAAAGTTCCCGGCCACATACTACGACCTAAACAGCCCATCATACGCCGCATAAAGCCATTTCAACCATCCAACCCATCAACGTCTCATCTTTCATCCTCACGTCTTCCATCATCCTCCTAACACCCACAAACGCCCGTCGGCCCCTCCGCTCGCCCTCTAGTTCGCCCCCAATATCCTCCACAACATCGTCGCCCTCGTCGTCTTCCACAACACCAGGAAACCCAAAGTGCTCGCCATCCACACGGGGGGCAGTGTCCGTAGTGGCGACGAATGACGAGCGGAAGAGGATACGGATAATGAGCAACGCGGTAAGTGCAGCCGAAGGAGGATCGGCGACGGGCCGGGTGTAGGATATGTTCGTTTGCCTTGGAGGAGGGGGCCGTCGCTTTGTGGGATCTGTGAAGGGGTACGATTCTCCGTCGGCGGTGACGGTGATTGTATCATCTTGAGAAGGATGTTTTGCGGGCGGCTGGGAACTTGAGAGATGAGTGAGGAGATGGGGTCGCAGTCGTTGTTTTGATGTCGATGGCAATGGACATGTAGCCCAGAGACATGGCGGCTCTGGATTCTCGGACGACTCCAAATGTTGAAGGAGGTGGTCGTACAACTCGCCGGGGGCCTCAAATGGTGGAGCTGAACACTGGGAGCGCTCCCACAAGCACTTGAAACGAGGGGCAGCTTCTGTATCTTTACGCCTGTCCACACCACGTACGACAAAGCGCTGTGGCGGCCCAGGAAGGACCATCGCCTGAGCCTGAGGAAAAACGACATTGACGTTTTTTATTACGTCTGATGCGACCAAGACGGGATGGCGATCCGCAAAGGGTGTGAAGGCATCTTTGTAGAGAGTCCAAAAATCGACTTGAGTAAGCTCTCCGTCTGGTGTTGAAACGAACATAATTTTCATCCTACGAATAATGACTTTATCACATCATAATACAACCTGCGTAACGTTGTACTCACCACTCGTAACAGCGCTGGGGTTCAGGCATGGTAACTAGGGTCTCAAGCTCCTCCTTGGTAAGGTCATGGACGGGGACTACGACCGTTGTTGCTGGGATGGCGCGAGTGACTGCACTAATATCCAGATTCACGGTCTCTTCTACCTGTTCAGATAGAAGAAAGCTAACAAGCACGCGAAGGGTGCTTGGCATGAGAGGATGGTGCAGAAAAGCCTTTACCATTGGCGGATGCGAAAGGTGGGCATATAGGTAGTTCAATGAAGCGTCTACCAATGCTCGATCGACAAATAAAGGCAAGTAACGTATGGAGGCAGCAACCGCCGGCGAGTTTGAGTCCAGACGACGTGTGTTTTGTATGTTAGAAAAAAGTTGAGCCAAAAGGGTCAAAGCTGAAACGATAAGGGAGCGATTTGATGAGTATCCTGCAATTTGCAGCAGAGTGGGGAGGGGGTCTTTCTTGTTCGAAGCGGGATCTGGCAGGATAATACCCAGGGATATGGCCTGAAGAAGTTCTATGGCGTTGAGAACAAATTCGGCATTCATATCCGTGTCTGGAGCGAGATTGGTGAGGGCGTTGAATAGTAGTGGGAGTGTTCGGGAATGATTAGCTAGCTCATATGCATTGGGTTCATTCGTGGCCGAATTTCGGAGGATAAATATGGATTCTAGGGCATGCCGTCTCCTTCTGTGTTCAGCATCAGGCATAGCAAACAGTCGGTATTGCTCTGCCACTAGGTATCCTTCTGTCGCATACCATTCCGGCCATTCGAACAGTGCGTCTGTTAGACCAGGAATAGTTTTCAAGATGAATTGATCATTTGCACATAATCGATACAGCCTATCCAGTGCCCATGCAATCTCCGAGTTTATGCCGGAGCGTATCGATAAGACCATACGATTGCTTGGTGTCGCTTCGGTATACCACCCTGAAGTTACACATTAGTCAGTGAAATTTACATGCAAACAGGTACCCACTTTCATAGTCATCTGTAACATTTGGTCCGACGCGCTGCACTGGATGCTGCTGGCCATATTGCCTGTAGACGCCAGGCGTCGTCGTCCTGGGTGGGATGGCCATGAAGGAGAGCTTGGAAGCTTAATTTCGGCGCATTAGTTACGCGCAGTCACGCGTCAGTCACGTGTGACGCAACGTCGGCCATCACACAATACGTGACGGCTTTGCCGGAATCTCATCTCCTCATCCATCTCAAGCACTATTACTCATGCCTTTGATCGAGGTATGTTCTGCAGTTCTGGAAGGGGATCACAAACACTCACTTAACCGAAGGTGATTGCAAACGATCGGCTGGGCCGGAAAGGCGAGTCCACACAATTGCATGATCCGAATCCTAACTCAAGCAATCTACTAGTCCGAGTCAAGTGCAGCCCAGATGACACTGTGGGCGACCTGAAAAAACTCATCGCCGCTCAAATCGGTACAGATTTTAAGAAGATTCAGCTGAAGAAATGGTGAGCTTCCGCTAATTGCTACGATGCTCTCCTTTGACGCAGGACTGTGCCAACAAATCATCGTATGCGTCTCCTTGAACACATACTGATGACACTGTTCTTCTTGTTAGGTATACTATTTACAAAGACCACATCACGCTCTCAGATTATGAAATCCACGATGGTATGAGTTTGGAGATGTATTAGGGTTCAATTCCACTCCCGAGAGTAGAGAGGATGGTCGTGCAGAAGCAGACATAAGGCCGTTAACTGTTTTTTTGTTGAGTCGACTTCCTAGTGCTATCATCTACAATCATATCATGTATCGCTCAACATTTCTTATCAGCATTACCGACATGTATTAACAGCTTTGTGCCAACTAATCAATTAATCACTTGTTGGAGAGTTATATCATCATGTGACGAGTCAAGTTTGGGCTCTGCTACACTATGTCCCTTCTATACGAAAACTGCAAACCACTCACGGATCATGACGGATCACCTTCCATCATACATGTCGGTTGCGTGGGAGCAACGCTGATGGCGTTGGACGTATTGCAGGCTCATCTAATATCGCAGGGTGGTCTGGGAAGGATCATCGACGAGCTCCCAAAGTTCGGGATACGTGACTTCTGCGTCTTAATCGCATCTGCTCGATGTTCGGTAAACGGCTTGACGATCACCCAGCTTGCGCCTGGACTCTGCATTCGCTCCTCAATGCGACGAGAAAGGAACGTCGTGTTGGGCGTGCTTTCGGCCTGGGGGGGTTGGAGCTGAATTGGTGTTGAACGGGGTCCTCGGGGGCGCGCAAGGATATGAGGTTCTATCGCACTGCTTGAAGCTGTTATATGTCTGGCGAAGCCCGCAGTGCCACTGGGTGTCCCCGGGTCTTGATCGATGTCTTCCTCGGATACGGGGTAGAGAGGGTTTCCGATGGTGTCCGCAGACTGAGAAGGCGGGTAAATAGACGCCGAATCTGCACTTGTGTTCGGGTCTTGATGCTGTTCTTCACTCGAGACGGGCACCTCATCGACATTCTCTGGTTCTGTGGCAATTGTTATGTCCCTAGTATACTTCATACCAGGGACTGTCTCGTCAGTCTCTACAAGATCTCCGCTTATAGCACGTGACTTTCGGTACCACGGTTCGCGCTTCGTAAAGTCTGGCAGGGGGCGTTGCTTGCTTTGAATGTGGAGTGGCGCCGTAGGTGGAGGGTCGAGCGAAAGAAAGTTGACGATTCGAATTGGTAGGATGACGTGTACGTCCGAGGAACATCTTCCGATGCCTACACTTATGCGAAGCGTGTACTCAACCTCCAGCAGTCGCGTCCGGGTAATAGAGTGAACGTCGGGCTACAAGAATAATCATGGTTCAACTACCACAATGCAGCCAGAAAGAGATCGCGGCTTACTGGTAATATTAAAGAGTGGTCGAACTCGCTCGTCTGACCGGGAGCGACACCTGTCCACCACCCTTTTGCATTCCCATGTCCCTTAGAGCAACGCTGTCCTAACTCAAGGACGCTTTCCGTTATCCACTTTTCCTTTGTTGAGGTTTGACAAGCATCCGGATCAGCATCCCCAGCATCCAAGTGCGGTTTCGGTTTGAACACGGTTAGTGTCCGTATCAGCGCAATGGCGGCGCCTTTAACCATTTTCTTGCAGTCATTGACCACTCGAAAATGAACGGTGCAACTTTGGCCAGCGACCCAGTAGAATCGGTGGATACGGGCTGACAGCCTTATTTTTCCTGGGCCACCCATGAACACTCTAGTGGCAACCTCTGCGACTAGTGGGCGGGAGTTTGTAGCGAGCGTGGAGACGACGTCTAGACGTGGCCATACCTCACAGTCGCGGTAGAAGTGAGCGATGGATTCTTTGGATGTTGCTGAGTCCTTGACTTTGATCTCTCTGACCTGTTATCAACCAATGGGTGGTAGAACACAGAAGCTCCAGCACTTACGCCATAGCAACGTATTTAATCGCCACTCCGGAGTTTATTTTCAAAGCCCCTTTCGCCATGCCGTAGCCACCATCTGGAGGAAGGAGCATCGCGAACGGAAAGACGTGGACGCCCTCTTGCGCTTCGGCCCAGTCATCGTTATCGGGTGGTGATTTGAAGAGACCTTTCCACAATGGAGCAACTTCTGATAGAAGAGCTGAGTATTTGTAAAACGTGCACCTGCTATCCTTTTGCGGTATGCACTCAAATCCGACGATCCTGACTTTCCCCTGAGAAAGCAGCAATGGTGCATCCTTCTTGGAGCTTTTTTTGATGTGGATCTTGACTGACCCCTTGAGGTAGCTGCCTTGCACGCAAGTGTGGTTCTCGAGTACGATGTCCACTTCTACACGCGACCGCCACTTCGCCTTTTCTAGCGCAATGGGCTTGAAATCGGTGCCAAGATCTCCACTGCTATCTGCGTTGCGTAATGCCGGGCGTAGGTGGACGGTGACACTGGGATTCAGTCTGGGATTCGAGTTTCCGAGGAGGGCTTTGATTTCTGGTCCACTCTGGACAGGGGCGACGTCGACGTCGAAAAGAGTCGCGCTGGTGGCTAGGCTTGCCATGCTTCCGACAACAGGGCCTGGGGCGGAAAGGACCTTTCGGGGTGGTGGGATAAATTTCGAGCTTCCCGGAGGCATGAGAGACTCCGTTGCTATGCGTTGGCCAACTCGATACCCGGATTCCCCAGGCTTGCCGTACACGTCGAACTCTACCATCGAATCCCCGACTTCTGCGAGGAGGAGACCTCTCATAGCACTCATTGAGCGCAAGGCTGGAACGGCCATCTGGCTATCCGTTTCAGTGCTGGAGGGCGGCACGCGGTCCTGTTTCAACGTTGAGCGACTGGTGACTGCCTTAAGCTTGAGGGATGAAGTCTGTGACTGAAGGGCGATATTAACGCCTTGAGGTTCGTGCTTGCTTGACATTGGCATTCGCGAGTGATTGTCCCTTGCAGACACAGTCACAAATCCATACGGACCACGATGCTGACATCTCAGCTTTGGAACCACTTCAGTTCTGACCACCAGTCTGATTTGAAATTGGCGTCAGGCGCAGCTCCTTCATTATCACCTAGGTTATAATAAAAAGGCACTATAGATGGAGAGGTTAGTATCATGCTCCGAAAAAGGGTGCTTCGGGTGATGTAACAAGGATAAATCCACCGAATTGTACAGTTTCCACCTGAACCTAAAATCACAGTGACTGACCTGCTCACAGATAAGTGTCTGCATGATGGAAAATGTGAAATATGTGGATATCACCCGTCAGCCACAATGACGTGGAGCTCTAGTTCTGATGCACAACCCCTTCTCATTGTGACAAGTCTGTCCATACGGTGCTGCAGATCTATAATAAACATCTTCTCCCTTATCTGCAGAGGGGGAGACCAGTACTCCACTGGCAGATCGGCACTTGAAAGTCGCGGTGTTCTGCTGTCAACGGGATTCTTGAAAAAAGGTTAGGTTCGCACCACCGCAAAATCAATACCAGGAACATCATCAACATATTACATAGCACCTTTACCTCGCGGCTTATCGTTGAAAATGATGGAATGTAGCCGTTGCTCCGAGGCCATGTCATATGGTTCTGGTTTGGGCTGGTTGATGCTGTGGGCAAAATGATGCCGCGCTTCCGAGTGACGCAAGGAACAAACGCATTGGCACTTGGTTTGATTGCAACGTGTTGGCAGCCAGGGAGCTCCATGCTTTGCTGTAGATGTTAGTCCCGAAAGGATTATCATTGAATGACTCAAGTCGGAACTATGTAGACAGAGTAGTGGTAGACGCTCATACTGCCAAACAAGGACACAATTTGACGTCAAGCTGTGATGTTCCGAGTCCCGACAACCTCGGTCACTTCCAATGATTGAACTTTGGCTTTAGACGTCTTTGTACACAGCTCAGCGCTCAGCTTCGTGCATTGTCCTCGTTGCAGGCGTGAGGCCTCTCACAAACCCAATAACAGCTTGGTTGCCCATCCATCATTGGTATAAAAACCCTTAGGCTTATAATTTAAATCTGAATCATCCAGACTTCGGTACCACAGCACTCGTGACTCCAAAATTTACCCTTGTATACATTCATCCACCGCAGCACTTACAAGACTCAGTAATCATCATGTCTCTTGGACTACCACCAATATCAACAGGTCTCAAGTCTATAGCGCCGTACCTCCAACGCGCCGAGGAACTGGTCAATCAACAACCAGTCGTGGCATACTGGTGTATGGGTAATCTTTACGTCTGAGCACATCACATAGCTCACGGAAGTGTGTAGGCGCGTACTATGCAGCCCAGCTTGGTATCAATTTGAAAGTGAAGGATGCTGCATCACGCACACTGCTTCTAAATCTCCTGAACGCACTCGAGCGCTTGAAAGCCCAGATTGGCCCCATTGACACCATAGATAGCGAGCCGGCGAGTGCAGCGTTTGTCGAGAACTTTGCCCTGAAGATCTTCCGTATCGCCGATGATGAAGACCGTGAAGGTCATGCAACAAGGTATCCGACCATCATTATCTTAATTTCCGGTAGATTAACTCACATCCAACTAGATCAACTGCGAAGAAGTTTCTTGCCGCAGCAAATTTCTTCGAGGTCTTGAAAGTATTTCCAACGGCAGATATCTCCGATACGGTAAGCCGTCGTGGTGTCATGCAGCCTGACGACATTTGTCTAACATACATTCACAGATAGATGGCAAGATTAAATATGCTAAATGGAAGGCAGCTGATATTGCAAAGGCATATCGGGAGGGCAGGAAGCCCATATCGGGTCCTGCTGGGTCTCAATTTGACTTGGAACCCCTCCCTGATACTTCTGGTGCTTCAGAGCTACCTCCGCGAGCTGAAAATCCCAAGACCTCTCCTTCAGCGACGAGCCAATCCCCCACACTGCCTCAAACGTCGCATTATCGGCAGACGCCATCTCCGAAGATGAGTCCAGATGATATCACTCGTGCCAATCTATTGCATCTCCCTCGCCATGATGATGAGTCGCTGAGCCCTGGGCGTTGGAGTACGACAGCGACTCCAGGATTCGATCTTGCCCAGGATAGCAGCAGCGTCAGTTTGGATCAGGCAAACAACTGGCATGAAACCCCTCTCAATGGCAGAGGGAGTCAACTCCGTCAGGCCTGGGTTAGCACTGACGTGGAGGGCGCGACTGGCGATGAAGAGCTAGTCCGAGATCCGTTACTTAATGGATCATCCCCTAGTTGGGTTCCGTTCTCGTCATCTACTAGCGAATCTCAGCCGGTCGTATTCGAGTCCTCATCTCCACCTAAAGAGCGGCCTGTTATATACACACCAACAACCAGAGAGTATGTGCCCCCGATCCCTCAGCATTCTACCATCCTCCCTCAATCTCCCCGCCGAGAGGGTCACCACTGCAAACCCGTGCTCGTGGTCCTTCAATATCCTCTCAAGAACTTCCGCTTGGGTTTGTACCCTCAACTCCAGTACCCCCGCCCCATGATTCCCCCTCCACCCATGATCCCTCCTCCACCCATGCCCATACTATTGCACCTTCTTCACCTCCTCGCATGGCGCTCCCGCCCCCATCTTCACCTCCTCGCATGGCGCTCCCGCCCCCAGCTCCCGCCCCTGTTCCCGCCCCTTTACCACTGAATGATTCTCAACTTACGCCCACTATCATTGCCAAAGCACAGAAGCACTGTCGCTTTGCTATTTCCTCGCTTGATTACGAGGATGCTGAGCAAGCGAGAAAGGAACTTAGGGCTGCGCTGGCTCTCCTCGGAGGTTGAACTGATGATGAGAGCATTGATGTCGATTGGTCATATTATCCGGAGCTGGACTCTTTCCTGAGGAAGTAGGCTTTTTCACTGTAAAGGCTCATGTTTTTTCTTCATCTGCTTGTGATTTAATGTAATATATTAGCTATAGCCAGTGTCAACTATCTCGACGCTATTTGTATTGTAAGACTTGTTCCCAAACCATATGATGCATCCAGAAGGGTATGAAAGCTTACTTCTTGCCGCCACTGCGATCGAGGATGGTTTGTGGGGGATGCATGCCCACTGGGCTATCCACGTGTTGCGAGTCATCTATAATCGTCGTTACTAGTGGTTGTACTGACAAACGAGGGGGAGCTGATGTCGTCGGGGTACCCGCAGGGGCCGCACCAGTAGGGCGATCAGTGGTTACTAGTGGAGCATTGAAAGACATGGTGCTGGCACGAGAGGATGTAAGATCGAGTACTGGAGTGGGTAGCGCATGAAAGGCCTTGAGTGCGCTCGAAAGGTTGTCCAACTGGGCAAGTAGTAAGATTAGACATGGACAGTGAACTGCAAGAATTATATACCTTATTCATGACGGCGTCAATGGAAACTTTTCTGTCCGCAAACCGCTCCGCCAGTCTTGTAAATTGTTCTTCCCGTTTCCTCTTCCCAAATACCTCGTCGTTGTCATCCGAATCTTCTCCTTCGGTCACTTCATCGCTCTCATCATCACCTTCCTCTTCTCCGAGTGTATCACTTCTCGTCCTGTTCTTCCTCGTCTCGCTCCTGATAGTGCTTGCCTTTCCTTCGCGCTCAGGGACAACTGGTGCATTATGACCTCGTGCAGTCCGCAAGCCGACAGTCTCCATATCAACATGCATCTTTGAAATTTCACTCTGGAGCTCCAAAATATGTGATAGATGGGACCATAGTTCATCGTCAGTGCCCGAGCGCACCGGCGTGGGTACATAGTCATGTAATCTCTGACCAGTGGACGGTTTCGTACATCATCTCCTTGGCAGGTTCATGATTGGGCAAAGATTCGGAGGAGAAAAACGAGTTCTCAACAACGCTTGGGCCAATGTTGAGGGAAGATCCTAGGGGAGCATCCAGTCGTAGAGATTGCTGCTCTGCAGCCTGATGACCACCCGAGGGCAAGTATCCCTGGAGTTCGGTGAGAATATCATCATGCGGTGTCAGAAACCTTGCTGGCTCAGTTGAATGTCCCAGCGACTTCGAGTCGCTTGATGTACTAGTACTAGTAGCTGATGGATTTGGGTTGAGAGCGTCCTGTTCAGTTGGGGCAGAGTATGTGCTGGGATCCCAGATGTGTTCGTGGACATCGTTGTGATCGTCGTCTGTGATGGGAATTGCAGACTGAGATGAATTTCCAGTTAGTTCCACTGTTGAATGGGAAGCTTTAGATGTGTGATCTGGTTGGTTGATAACCTGTAGATTGTTGGACCTTTTGCTCAGCCATGAGGGGAGCATGCTCTTGGCCGCCACTGGCGCTGGCTGTTACACTTTAGTTCAATACATGCAAGCTTGTGTGACACTGCTACCGTGTTCGAACGCCAAGGACAAACCGAGACCGAGCCAACTCCAGCACAGTAATCGATCTGATCTGAGCACCCAGTTCAAAGTTGCGGACTTTGAAGCGAACTTGCAGGCTGTTTGATCTGGAAGCTTGACATAGCCTGATGGACTGCGGTGATCGGAGTCTAATTAATATTGTCACGGTATGATACGAGAACTCCGCATGGTCGCCGTGATGTCATTGAACAGTCCATCCAATTCCAGTCATCAATATCAAGCTTAGCAGATCGCCTCAGATAGCTTAAACTCCCGGGTGATAGTAGTCTAGTACAGCTAGTATTCAAGTTGATCATCAATCGCAACGTTGTTGCAGCGCTGGCAGGATAGTTGAATGCAGTCAGACAACCGACCTTCAATCAATCATCTATCGCTAGTACACCGAAGCGACCAACAGTAACAGACTTGAAGTCCGCATCCTGGTGTTCTTCTTCTTCACCGGTCAGATTTTCATCTTTATCACCATCGTCATCATTGCCTTCATCAGGACTTTCGACCTCGTCAGTTTCATCGCCTGATCCTCCCTCATCATCTTCATCTAGTTCTTGGGCGTGCTGATCTGCATCGCGTATGAGCCAGATTCCGTTGCCCCCACTGGATCCAACAGTCGTCAAGTCGGTTCCCGGAGGCCAGAAAGCCCATGCTATCTTGCCTTCCGCGACGAGTCTCAGCACTGCCAATGATTATTATTAAAGATCTGAAATAAATAAATTCATTCCAAGGATACTCACTAGCGTTGCCTGCACGGTGGATATCTGGTCGGCCTGCCTTTGCGGTAACCCAGCCTTTCTTGTTCGCATATGCGGTCATGATCTCCGTCGCTGTCCAGTGCGTCTTGTTGTCCTTCAATGAAGGTTGCTTACCATCGCGCCAGGTGCGTTTGTCCTCAACGGGTGCGTTGTTCGCCAAAGGGTGTGTAAGACCGAGAATAGTCTCGAGCGGGAGAAGTTGCCCAATTTGGTGGATGCAAAATGGGATGGCGGAGACACGGGATATGGGTAATATTCCGCAGAGAACCTGAGTGTCCATTGGTGTGAGGGCGGGCATCACAAGCCCTGGACAATCGACGAGACGGACATCACGGGTCCAAAAAGAGTTTGAAAATGCTTTGTCTGGTCAAGTATGTAAGACGAGGCTCTGTATCTTACGGATTAAGACTATTTGTTTACCTTTCCGGGGGTCCGTGATGCTCGAACTTTATGTATTCCGAACAGCGCGTTGAGAAGAGATGACTTGCCAACGTTCGGTTGACCTGGGATGAGCTGTTAATTTTCAAGTGCGTGAAAGCACAAGAAAGATGTACCGATCAAACCGACAGTCAGAAATTCTGGCTCCTGCCATTCTAATTGGCCTTCATTATCACTGCCTTCCTGTTCTGGTTCTTGGGCATCGTCTGCGGTATCCTCTTTGCCCTTTCCCTTCGGCATAGCTGCGCCTCCAACGACACTCCCAACTTTTTTGCCATGAGCATGCAGCAAGCCATTCCAATCGATCTCGCGCTTGACTGGAGGATTCCAGCGCTTCAGCTTGGCCTCAACCGAGCGGACTCGCTCAGGGGGGATTAACATTTCTTCATGCACTTGCCGCATGGCGTTAACTAAACGTTCTCTGAAGGGAAGGGGGAGGTGTGATTCATAGACTGGACGTCCTTGCTCGCCCACTTTTTGCTGATACGCCTCGACTTGCACGATGGGTAGTCCTGGGTGACGCTTCTGAAGATATGCAGTCCATGCCTCAGCTCTTTCTGGACCTGCGATATCGACTTTTGTGAGAACGAGAATGACTTTTGCTTTTCGAGAGGCTAAATAGGACTCGAGCGAAGACGGGAAGTGGAGTGGTGGACATCTGGAGTCCAAAAGACAAAGAAGTATTTGAGATATTTCTGTTACTCGCCAGCTGCACACTAACTTGTGAGCCTAAAAATCAGATGCATAGAAATTCAGTATTTACAGTTGTCTCCAAACCTCGAGATTGCGCTCGAAATGGGTAGGAGGACATGGCATTTTGTCTTGAACAGCGGTGTCAGGAACACTTGGGCTAGCCGACCCTAGATCAATGCCCGACACAACTGGCTGATTATTTTGATTATACCAACGCTCCACAATGGCGTCTGTCTGAATCATCCATCTGCGAAAATAGCCTTGCTCGTTGGCATCTACGTCATCTTTTGACATGGTATATTTCCACTTGGGTCTCCTCGGGACATTGAGCTGATCGTTCACGAGATCGTTGCCTGACTGTACATGATCGACAACGAGGACGCATACATCAGCAGATATAGGCCTTGTCAAGGGCAAGGTAGCAGCCAAGTGCTTCGTGGTCTCCAGGAAGTCAGGATCAAGCTTCACGAACTGTGATTGAAGCTTCCTTGCGGCCCTAGATGCGTCATCTGCTAAAAGCCTTGCGTCAAGTGAATGACCAAGCTTCGGAGGTCTCCTGAAATTCTTCCTGCGCGGTTGTGCCTCAGGTGGTGCTACGTCACCACGTTTGACTGCGCGCTTCAGCTGCAGCTCAGCCTTGCGTTGCTTACCTGACCTGCGCATCTGACAAGGTTCAGAGTAGATTAATGTAGCTTGAGTGGTCCTTTGAATTCTAGTCCTTTCTGGGAAATGCCGAAAACTGACCTCGGAGTCTCACAGGGTCTCACGGTGTACCTAATTTTCAAGGCACTGTATCCTCTAATATTAAAATTTGGACATCGCATCACACTGCGGACTTGTCTACGAAGGGTTACAATCACCGATTTTCTGGAGAATGCACGACAATGGATAAGCCTCCAGCGCTCTAGCACTTGGCTATGTAAGCTTTTCGCGTAATATTGCTGACGCACTGCCTTATTTGGAAGAAATGGCTTCTTGCGATAGGTTCGGGCACTTCTGAATCTCGAACAAGCATCACCGAAGCAATTATATAAAAGAACGCGTTTGAATCATGTCGAATACCATTACCCGCAGTTCCTTAATAGCGCTAGACTCGCCACCACCACCATCACCACCACCACCACCACCACCACCACGAGTCATCCTTAGAAATGACCGGAAAGGCAGAACAGAACGTTGTCATTGTTGGCGGTGGATTTGCTGGATTCCAAGTTGCTAAACAGCTCAGCAAAAAATTGGACGCAAAGAGATACAACCTCATTCTTATTAACTCCCGCTCTTACGCCATTTCCCTCCCTGCAACCGTCCGTCTTGTCGTCGACGCAGAGTCGAAGTTGGAAGAAAACCTCATTCGTCAAGCTTGACAAACTTTACGCGAATGGCAATGGAGAGACAAAAGTCGGTGTTGTGACCAGCGTTGAGGCACAGCCAGGCGTCCCTGGGGGTGCTGTGGTCCTTGCCACCGGGGAACGTATATCATATGCAGTGCTTATCTTGGCTACTGGCTCAAAATGGACTGGTCCCTGTGACATCCCAGAGAACGAGGCTGATGTCTTGCCATTTGTCCATGCATGGCGCCAACCAGTTCGCCAAAGCAAACCACGTTGTGATCGTTGGTGGAGGTGCCGTTGGTATCGGTGAGTACGCGTGAGGTATCATCGTGTCGTCACTAATGCACAATACTTCTCAGAGTTGGCTGGTGAAGTGAAGGATCTTTACCCGGTGAATTTGTTTTTCTTTAATTATGTCACGCCACTGCAGTTCTGACGAATTACACCACACAGACAAAGAAGGTTACCATTGTTCACGGTGGTAATGAGCTTATCAACGCTACCTACGGCAGCTCGCTCCGAAAGGGATTGGAGAAAACGTCTTCATGTTCGCGGTGTGCAGTTCATGTTCAATGAATACATCGATAACATTCCAGAAGCGGGTGTTGTTGGTGTCAGTACGCGCAGTGGAAAGCACATTTCGGACGCCGACTTAGTGGTACGTGCGTTGTTGTATGTGCACGTTTACCTAGCTCACCAACATATGTAGGTATCTGCTCGTGGCGGCCGCCCCAACACCGATTACGTGACTTCCCTTGGTGAAGACGCTCTGAACGGACATGGCTTCGTTAAGATCAAGCCAACCATGCAGCTACTCAATCACCCATCCATCTTCGCTTTAGGCGATATCATCGACTGGACCGAGCAGAAGCAGATCGGTAAACTCATGTGGCATGTTCCCGTTATCGTGACGAACGTAGTGAGCTTCTTGAACGGAGTCACCCCGACGAAGAAATATACCGGTGCTCCTGAGATGATTGTGATCACGAATGGAAGGGTGAGTCAGAAGCCATGGGAGTTATTGTGACTTGACGCTGACATGGTTGTTATAGAAAGGCGGCATGGGCTACTTCGGGTTCTTCGGAGGGTTTACCCTGGGTGATTGGTTTGCCTGGTTGGTCAAGTCAAGAGATTTCATGGTTTCACACTTCAGGAAGGATCTCGGTTACTGATTGTGTTAGGAAGGGTTCGTTGGACTTTGGATAGCTGCATACCTTCTACCTAGCTTTGACTGGCGTATCGTACTTCGCTTATGTTTTTATAATTGCATTCTAGTCATTGCGAGCGATTGAAATTGGCCTTAAAGTACACGGCTAACTGCCGCAGATATCGCCTTGCTTGCAAGGCTGCCTTTCTAAGCTACCGAGGCATGAGGCTGCGTAGAATATAGTCTACATGCAATTAAGCGAGGTGGCGCAGCTTTTCCTGCTCTTGACCACCTCATAGTTGTGTCTCACTCTAAGTCCTAGCTACTAGTTCTCAGTCTTTTTGCATTCTCTCTCGTTATTGCACTGTTCCAAGAAAACCTCAATGAAGAGATTGTTCCAGACTACATGCTAGAAGAACATCAGCTGGCCAGGCAACAACTCATAGCAGAAGGTTTCATGGACAAACAGGCCGCCTGTTCACTGACATTGTTATGGACCATAACTAACAATGCAACCAAAAAACAGTGGGCCAACAGGCAACAGAGGTTAGAAGCCATGTGACGACAAGATGAGCAAGAGGCAGCATGCCTGGAGGAATGAAAAAAAAGAACAAAAATAAGTACACACCTATCAAGCACAGAAAGGTTCCATCTGACCCTAGTATCATACCTGCTGCCTATGCCATCAGGAAAATGAAAGCAGGTGATTTTTGTGAGCTGCACGATTTGACCAACAAGGGTTTAAGTGATGCCAAGGCCACAGTGCTTATAGCAGAACCTGAGATGCTCATTATGCTACCAGAAGCCAACAGGGCACACATTTAGGTCTCAGCAGCTGCTGTGGGGGACCCAAAAGCAGCTGCTGTTGTGAGAGATGAGAACCTCTCCTGGGAGGAGTTCAATGAAGTGACTTCTCACATGATCAGCATGATGAAAGTGCACAACTGGCCAGACAACTGTGTCGACATGCACATACACTTCTGGAATGCACTCCAAAACCACTGGTGGTGCCATTCACTGGACCACCTTAAGCAGTGTGCATTGCTATCATATCAGTCACAGCAGTGGCACCTCACCATCAGAACATCAGGAAACGGGAAAAAGTCTTAGCCATCTTATCTCCCTTAAACAGACTTAATTCAATGCTAAGTTCACCAAGTTGTCAAAGCAAATCATTCTGACTTAATTTCTGCTTGGAGAATTGTTCACCAAGGAAACACAATAATAGTAAGTAATGCATGGCCAGAATTAAGTATGATAATAACATTTAAGCAGATAGTTATATAATTTTAAAATGAGAACACATCAGATGCTGCAATTTAAGTACATGTTGAATTTTTAAGTGTGTTCAAGTGTGACAATATATAAGCACAAATAGTAAGTGCCAACTCAGTGACATGGCATCCAACATCTCTGGTAGACTGTGGGAACTTTTTTCATGAAAACCAATGTTGTAGCCCTTGTCAAGGAGAGTCTATCCATAGTCTAATGCAAGAGGTGTGGGATCGAGTAGTTCAAGACACTAACCTGTCGTAACTTGGGTACCCCCTACAACTACCGTGACAGCATGATGACAGCATGACCGATCATGTAATTTAGCCATATTAGGTAGTCATTCATCGCAAAATGACAAGTTAAAATGGATCGATTCAACTATTGCAAAGCAAAACAGACAGCTGCAGTGATATAATGGATGGAGACAGGTACGTAGGCGACTGGAATAGGTTTGTAAAGTAAGAAATCAAGCACTGAGTATAGAAACTGCAGTTTCAACGGTCATTTGGGCCTTCTCTGATGGACAGGATGGACCAGCTTGTGCTCCAGCACATTTGGATCCACGAGAAACTAACAGAGGCACATTCTCCTTGCCGATTTCGCCCAGAGGAATGTAGGAAGGTTGCCAATGAGTCTTTGGGATGCGTGAAGCAGTCTGCTCCAGGTCTGTGAGCCTCATCTCCTTCCAAATGCTTGCGGGCAGTGGTACACCAATCTCTCTCTGTCCCGGTACCACGTACTCCTCATGCTCCTGGAAGATGTGCTCATGCATATTGTAGTGCCAAACGGCCCTGACCGGGACAACAGGTGTCTTTCTCGTTGTCTTTCCGGGGACTGCAGGGAGAATAGGGTGACAGAGTTCGCACCTCAATGGAACATTGAGGCATGGTTGATTCTTTGAACTGCTGTCGGCAGATGCATATTGGAATTGGTGCTGGTATGCGCATTTGGTGTCCCAGGTTGTTGCAGCTTTTGCAGGCACGGTGATAGTAATGGCACACTCTGGTCGTCCGGAACGCTGTCTTACTAGGATGTGAAAGGCAAGAAAATCACCAAATTTCACAATCCTCCACAGTCAACAGTTCAGACAATTACCAACGGTTGATAACATGGTCGTTCGTGGGGGACAAGATGTGTTGAATTTTTCAAGCGAACGCTAGTGATGTAAAAGAGGCAAAGAACGATAGAAACAATAGTAGCACAAGGTAGTGCTATAAACTTCAGAATAATATGTTGCAGCTGTATGCAATGAGCTTGAACTTTAATATATATCCCTCTTGGATATATCTTACTTATACTCAGCAATGGAGAACAAATTCACTAGCGGGATCGTCCCAATATGTGGCCTTGAAACCAACTCTCTGCTGCTCAGGATCTCACAATGAGTAATGACGCAGTCCAGAATAGAGTACACCTTCTTGATGTAGTCTTAAGTGGGCAAGCTCTTAATATTCGTTGACAGATTGTAGGTCTTATTTGTGTCTACCCTAATTGATGAATAATACGTATAATTCTCCCCACAGAACTTTTCCTGTGTCTAAAAGAGAACTAGAATAAAGGATGATTATGTAATCAAAGATGGCTCAAGAATGTGGCCAAATACTTCTGAAGAATGTGTGAAGAATAATGTCAAAGATGTGGAGCAAATAAACTAATATTTTCTCCTAATAATCACTTGAATGTTCACTCAAATAGTAGGGGCTAAGAATCTTAGGGGCGAAAGAATGTTCCCCTGTGTTCCCCTATAAACTTTGTCTCACTCTGATAATACTTGGGAATGAAATTGATTACTTCACAAGAGGGGAAAATGAGCCCCTTATATACTACTAGACTAGTGGCTGTGCTACTGATTACTAATATACTATAGAATATTCCAGAATGTTTGAGAAAGAACAATAGAATCTTATAGAATGTCATAGAAGGTCATGGAATGTTATGGAATGATTAGTAAGATACTCATAGAATGTTCTAGATTACTCAGCAAAGGCTGTGTTCTAGGTCCTTCTAGCACTGCCTTATTGCTGTGCATTGATTACCAATCCATTCCAACTAGTTCAACTTGGTTTGGTTGGCACCACTGCCTTGAGTACATAGATGTAAATAAAGTGTGCATAGAATGTGTGTGTACATATGCTTGGCATAGGGGTAAATAAAATAAAGAATTATAGAAAGGATAAAGGGTACATTAAGTATTTAGTTTGAACCGCTAAGTCGTATCTTGATGATACATGCTCAGAAATGTCTAAAGTAAATTGAAGTAAGGTATAGAAAATTTAAGGGAAGTGTATAGGCTATAGTAAGGACTAGCATATGTCATAAATTTACCATGACCATGTACGAAACAGGTTTCGTGCGTGTCAACGCCCACAAAAGCTGCACAGAAATGTGTCGCCGACCTTGTACATAGTCATAAGAGTGAACTCAGAATGTAATAAAATGTACTGGTTCTTTCAATGTGACCTCCTCTGGTGAGTTGCTTAGTGCATGAAGGATATGTTGACCGATATGATTGCGCATGTTGACAACCCTCGACTCGCACAGGGGACACACAGAGATTCGATCCCCTTCGGATGCTCCAAGCAAATTACTAGCTTCCATAGAGATGACAGCGGGAGTACCTGTAAGTGAAAATGTACCATTAGGAACAAATTGGCAAGACAAACACGAAACACTTACCATCTGAATGTCTGTAAGGAAATTTGGTCTCGTCCAAAGGAGTCACAACTGCAATTGACTTAAGGGGGAGATTTATCTCCACTGCTTTTGCCCATAGCAGGTCACAAGCTGCTTGCAGAGCGTCTCGCGATATCTGCCACGTGCTCTGGCCCCCATTCACTTGCAAGAACTCATCCACATTGATGTTGTTGCATAGTCTAATGAAGGTAGGCTTGGGATTGACAGGCTCGACGAGAGAACCTGGGACGGTCACAACAACGACACGTTCTGTGGACTGCGAGGAACCTTGAATCACCGAACACGCTGTAATATATCCACCATCCCATAAGAATACCTGGGAGATGTCAGGTAAAGGGCGAGTAGAAATGATGCTGAGGAGTTGACTGGTAATTTTCACTGTGGTTCTTGAAGCCTTCATCATGCCTATGTTGATTGATGAGCAAGAAATACCGCTGAGAGTTGCTGTAGTTGAATGAAGTATGCCAATAGAAAGAGTCCAAGCGGAATGAAGGATGGTAAGAAAGATATCTCTGACGAGGAATAAGTTCTGTTTAGTGATACGCCCTGCTGACATGTCAATCCGTTTGTTGACTTTCGTATAGCCTGCATGGACGCACTCAAGTCGATTGAGCGATTTTGAAACAAAGTCCTTATTAACCACTAGACAGCAGACCGTCTGTTTGTGAATCCAGCGTCTGCTATACAGCAGATAGTTGTCGGGACGGATACCTGGGCCTTGTGGTAAGGGAGGGGACAATGAATCTAGAGTGTGAGGCTGGTTGGACTGAGCTGGGGGGGCATCAGTAGGCGAGTTATCAACTAGGGCCTCTTGAAACGTCAACATGATTTCTTCATCGTCATTCTCTCCCTGCAACTCTCTAGGACAAGTACCCTCAACACCATCCTCACTCAACACCGTTTCTAGTAGGCACTGTGAGGTAGGAGACGTTGTGATGGGAGGGGGAGGTCTGGGCACTTGGCTTGGGTCGTCGAGCTCGTCGTCTGTACCACTGATGCCGAGATACTTGTTTTGTCCAAACGGACATAGCATGTCGATGCCAGAGGTAGCAGTGAAGAGTTCCGCATAGGAGTAATGAGCCGGATTAAGCTGTGAAGTGGTAAGGATCAAAAGTGCATTGTCGCGACCTTTGCGCCACGATAATGGGAGGTCACATCGACCAGAGACGGTATCACCTTTCTAGACCTCTCAGTTGATGTGGTCAACCCCCTCATGACGAGTTAGTTTCAATTGTCGGTGACCCAGTGTCTTACTAGGATGCGAAAGGCAATAAAAACACCAAATTTCACTTATCCTCCACGGTCAATGGTTCAGACAAATACCAATGGTTGATAACGTGGTCATTCGTGGGGGTGCAAATATAGATTGTGTTCTCCTTGAGCAAATTTACCAATGACTAAAAAAAGGGGTGAGATATTTGGGAATCTTAGGAACAATGCCCGTTAACTGGCTTAATGCAGTACTTAGGGTTCTTCAGGGATAATGATGCGACAGTACACAGATTACGGAAAGTTACGTGAATTACAGTGATACGTGGTGAGTCAGAGCGATATCTCTGGGATACTCCTTATTCTCACAATCAGGGGAGATCAAACTAGGAGTTGGATACAGTTGAATCAATCAAATACTTGGCTTCGAAATCGACCTTTCTGCTGCTCAGGATCTCACAATGAGTAATGACGCAGTCCAGACTAGAATACACCTTCTTGATGTAGTCTTAAGTGGCCAAGCTCTTAATATTGTTGACTAAAGTATAAGTCCTATTTATCGTCCTCAATCGTTAAAGTACATGGATTTCTCCCCACAGAATTGATTTCCTGTGTCATAAAGAGAATTGCAGTGAAACTACACTAGACGACTAGTAACCGTGCACTAGCTAGAGTAATTTAATGTGACTTAGAGGTGGCCTCAGGTAGTCAGAACGTCGTGGGAAACAGTGACAAAAGAGTGGAGGGAATAAACTAATATTCACTCAGTATTCACACAGATATTAAGGGGTGAGAAACTTTCTGAGAGATACGCAAACTCTTTAGAAAGGGATCTTATTATTCAAAGAGGGAAACTATGTCCCTTTATATACTACTCTACAGGTGGCTATGCAACTACTAAATATGGAATAGTGACTCATAATGACTTGGTATGAGTCATAACGGAAATGACTCATAATGACTCCATGTGACTCACTATGACTCAGTGTCCAAATGTTCACTTAGAGATTACCGCTATTTCGGAACTGTCCAGAAACTATGACTAATCATTAAACAAAATGTAGATTACGTAAGAAGATTGACACTGCTCAGATGATGACTGCGCAGATGTTGAGATGTTAAGATGTTAACACGAATATGGCTCATTAGGTGGGAAAATGTACGAGAAAATCCCGAAAGGTGCGGGAATGTGCTTACTAATGAAAGGATAAGGGTTTTAACACAGTTTGTTGATTGTGCTAAGTACGTAATATGAATGATTAATTCATGTAGCTATGAAAAACCTTCAAGAAAATTATAGTAAATTGTAATAAAGCCATAAGAAATTAGAACTGCTTTTATTGGCAGTATTAGGTTGTACGAGAGTATGTTATGTGTCCGTGATCATGTACAAAACAGGTTTCGTGCATGTCACTGGCTACTATTGCCATTATATTATCAGCTATATCACACATTTCACCATCTTTTAGCTCATTATAAAAAAATATACCTCCTTGCTAGTACTTGTTTCTTACTTACTCTCCTTTTTTATTTCTGTGCTATTTAATCTCCTTGTCTGGCTTGAATGCAGTTGTTTTTGCTTGAAACAAGTATGAATTAAGTTCAACTAAGTGTAAAATAAGTGCACAAAATGAGGCAATCAACAATTGCAGTGCAGTTCATGCTCGAACAAGTGGTAAAAAAGCCCAAACAAGTGCGCAAAAGACAAAAACAAGAGGAGGGGATCTGCTTTTGAGCTTGTGGCAGCTTGTGACAAGGAGGCGTTATAGTGGGGAGGGGCAACGCTCAGTGAAATTCAAGGTCTGACTGTGATTACCTCTTACAGTGTAGCACCGTAACAGATGGTCAAGAAATGTATTGTCTGCTGTAGAACGATAACACAATTTTGAGACAGGGATTATAATGAGAGATGTGCATGAATTTACTAGTTGATGGTATTCTAGGAAACAGAATTCTAAAAAACTTGCTTCTGATATGCCACACTCTCAATAGAAGCATTTGGACAGTGAAAATTTTATTCAACTTTACCTACAATACATCTAGTGAGTAATGCAACTGTCATCCTGGTGGTCATCTCCTTTGCAGTGCTCCGTGGTAAGAGGCCAGTGTAAAGTCTTTGAATGCATGGAAAACGTGATTGGTAAGCACAATTGACGTGTTATATTGCATACTGTAAGTCATCCCACAGGCTGATCATGTCCAAATACTCCAAGCACAATCACTGGAAACCTTCCAAAAAATGCTCTGTATCTCAGCAACAAGTCACTGCACAACTGAAGGCCCACACAACTCACCAGCACACACAAAATAAGGAGAATATTACTCCTTTAGCCACAACTATTTGGTCAATACTAGTCGCAAGGCTCAAGCAAGAGAAGAAGTGCAAGATTATATACCAGACACGCTATAGGAATGAAAACGATGCCATGAATGCACAAAAACCTGTACCAACAAACTCCAGTCAAGTTTCAATGATGCACGAGCATCTGCAACTGAGGCATCCTTGCAAGTGCAGACAACTCAAATTGCTCTCGTCACTGCAGAGCATGAGTTGAGGTACTTGTGAGAACGTAACGAGGTGCTCACCAGGCGCAATCATACTCTTGCTATGCGTGCTTCTCGTGCCCCTCTTCAGAAAGCATGGGCTGTGAATAAAGCACTTGCATGCACTGCAGTACAAGCAGAGCAGAGTACCTTTTCCCTGAAGGAGAAGAATGTGATTAAGGACGAGGTCCGTGACATGATTTGTGAGCTTGTGGCAAAACATGATGTACTGGTGTCGAGTGTTCGAGACATTATTAGTGCTGTTGCCAACTGTCTCGGAATGGTTGTTGAAGGTGACATTAGCACATGCAGTATTCGGCATGCACTCCAGGAGGCAGAGGTTGCAGCAGAGGTTCAGATGGTGGGCAAAATTATGCAAGTTGATGGTAGGTAATTTCTGAAGTAGTTTGTACCTCGGGCTAAAATGATTATGAATGCATCACGTTAAGCGGCCGATGGAACATCTCACAAGAATATCAATTACCAGTCCCATCATACAGTGGCTCAAAAACCGTCCGTATGTTTTGGCATTTTTCACTATCTATAATATTGTGTGAGAACAAACAAATGCCTCAAAAACATGCTTATACCACATTGTAGTATGGCTTCAGGGCTTTCATTTGAGCCCTACAACCGTGGGAATCGGTGGAGATATGGTGGAGATACAAGGCTCACAAAATGGTGACTCATGCGGACAGTTTTTTGACTCAAGTATTTTACAGTAATAACCAGGTATTCTAGTATTTTGTATGACCTCCCTTGGCTTTAATTACTGCCTCTATCCTTCTAGGCATACTCTCAATTAATTTCTGGCAATCCTCAGCTGTGATCTTCCCCCATTCCACTGCTACTCTCTCCCAAAGCTCCCATACTCCTTTAGGGGGGTTTTCATAGGCTTGAAGCTTTTTCTTGAGTGTTCCCCAGAGATGTTCAATGACATTGACATCAGGAGACTGTGCTGGCCAGTCAAGAACATTGATGTTTATGTTCTTCAAACCATTCCCTAGCTCTTCTGGATGTGGTGCTTGGGATCATTATCCTGTTGGAAAATGATATCTTCTTCATCAATCCCTGATTCTGCCAAGCTAGGCAGCAAGTGGTCATTTAAAATGTCCACATACTGCTCAGCATTCATCTTCCCCTCAACCTCAGCAAGCATTCCCACACCATTCCATCCCATACAGCCCCATACCATTAAAGAACCTCCTCCAAACTTGATAGTCCCATTAACCTCTCTGTCTGTTAGGCCATCTCCCTTCTTTTTCCATACATACACCTTCCCATCTGACCATATAACATGCTTCCAGTCCTCTACAGTCCAGTGTTGATGAGCTAAGGCAAAGGCTAGTCTTCTCTGCCTATGTTTGATGGAGAGAAGAGGCTTTTTCTTCTTTGTTACTGCCTTGAGATGAGCTGCCTTGAGAACATTCCTCACAGTTTGTGAAGAGACAGGGGTAGTGATGGTGGAATTGATATAATGGGTGGCTTGGACAGCATTATCAGCCTTTCCTGTAGTGATATGTTGGATAATAGCCCTTTTGTCAGTAGAGGTAAGCTTGAATGGACGTCCTCCACAAGAGTTTTCCTTGTCTGGGTGGCTTTCTTTGATGAACTTGGCCACAGTGGACTTGCATATTCCAGTTCTAGAGGAAATTTGGCGAGCAGAGAGGCCAGCATAAGACAGAGAGAGGATATTATCTCTTTGAGCAGAGGAGATGGCTTTCATGGTGATTATGACTATGATACATGAGATATTCTGGTTTATATAGTTAGATATAGTCATAAAATAACATAATGACACCACTTTATAATTTATATAATAGTGGCATGATTTTTATGGTTTCATAAATAATGATTTATATAGTTTTAATATACACTCAAAAAACTGTCCACATGAGTCATCATTTTATAAGCCTTATATCTCCACCATATCTCCGCCGATTCCCACGGTGTAGGGCTCAAATAAAAGCCCTGAAGCCATACTACAATGTGGTATAAGTATGTCCTTGAGGAATTTGTTCATTCTCACACAATATCATAGATAGTGAAAAATGTCAAAACATGCGGACAGTTTTTTGAGCCACTGTATCACATACACCGCCCATGACAGCACCGGGGTTACTCGCTTCACTGGTGTTCAGCACGAGGTTAATCATACCAGCGAAACCCAGCTGCAAGGCTGGAAGGACGTGATACACGAGATGTGTACCGTGTACAATGAATGTATGGTTGGTGCCACAGCAGGTGTTGCAGACCCAAGGGAGCTTGTCACCAAGGTGAAGGGCATGTTGACAGATCATGCTGAGGATCAGAAAAAACTTGTCCACCTCTTCAGAGAATGGAAGGAAGTGTGTGAGAGAGAAGTGCGAGGCAAACAAGTGCTGGCCACTTTACCCCCTGATGATGTTGTTGCCCTGTTATGGCAGACTACAGAAGGGGCTATTGCAGCTGCGGGAGGAATTGAAGGGTGGGAAGCACCATGACTGCCTGCTGAAGAGTGAGATCGACGCTCATCTGAAGCTCGCCATCAGCTTCACATCAAGATTGGCCAGGAGCAATTTTCTGCCCTTACCCTACCTGAAAAGGAGTCTGTAGATTTCTTTGTATGGGCAGGATACTGCATGCATAAGGACCTGAATGCTGTCAAGGGTGGAAATACTTGCATGCAAGCTTGGTGGGGACGTAATGGTGTTGATGGACTGGTTCTGTTGATGAACCGTGATAATGCAGCAGCTGCATCTGGGGGGCCCTCCACTGCACAGGCACGTGCAGTGCATGTTTCCCAAGGGGGGGCTGCAAAAGCACTCGCACTCGCAGGTTCTGTCTTCCGTCATAAAGACAACAAGAAGGGTCAACAAGATTCTCTTCGATTTTTCCTTGAGGCACAACTCAGTTACTTCTCGCCTTGGCCCGACACAAGCAACACCCGCTACCACAGTAATTGTGATGGAGCCAGCGAGTGGCTCATACATGAAAACTTGTATGTTGTCTACCTCAAGATCATCATGGACAGGAAGGATGCTCGCATGCACACAAACATCAAGCAAAATGTCTATTGTGCTTTTGAATGTGACAAAACGAAGTAGGAGATGGTATGTTTCAGCATGTGGGGACAGTGCATCAGCCACCCGTATTTTCGCACTGTCCGTAACTCCTCAGGAAACATCCTTGACCTTGGTCCTCTCCACAATTGGCTCATCACCCACATCAAAAAGCTTATCGATAACATTGAGCTTGTCTTCAGCATGGACGCCACTTATGAGACTGCCACATTTGATGGAAAACCATTCGAGCGGCCGGAATCAGTTTACATCATTTAGCAGATTGCCCAGGACAATACAAAATACCCTCACCTTCATTCTCTTTTTCTCGCTTTCCTTGAAGGAGCGCTCAAAACTCTTATCTGCTTCTGTTGCGAGTTTGCCACTGACAGTATAATTGCACACACATCACCAGAGGAACGCAAGCTAGCTCGCATGAATACCACCAATGATGTGAACAAGGGTGCATTGGGGACCCTTCAAGTTTCAATGCAACGTGCACCTCGAATGTCCCTGGCCCACTTCAATGCCCGTCTAAAATACGTACAAGAAGAATCAGACAGGAACATACATGAAAATGGTGCTCAGTCCAGGCACACACAAATACCTGCACAAAAAGGCTCATATCAATGACACTGCTGGAGCCGAGAAGAAACAACAACTTGCACAGGTGAAATATGACAAGTGGGTGGTACAACAGAACCGCGAGACTGATGCAAAGAGGAAGAAGCATTGTGAAGCTTCATCGGCAAAACTTGCAGCTGTGGTACCTCGCGTGACACCAGATGAAATCACGAAGATGCGTGTCATTGAGGTGGACTTGCAGATTTGGTGGCATTGTCAATTTGATGCAGAAGTGCCTGCAGCCAAACACCTGAAAGGAAAAAGTGAGTCGGAAAAGAAGGCTATTTTGGCAGCTGCTGCAGCTAGGTATATTTGTGGTGCCGGACCCAAGACCCAGGACGAGAATGTGCCACGGGAGGATGCAGAGTGCGCCATGGTAGATTCTGATGATGAAGAGGGCCTGTGGTAGGGTTAATATGGACTTTCAACACTCATATAATGCATATAATATTCTAATCGCAGTCTCGATACTCGTATGCACCTATTTTGCTTCATATATCGCCATCTTGTATGCCTTTACCCTCCTATGATTGTCTTGACCATATATTGGGACGATATTCACTTACATAATGTCACACTTTGTTTACGGTGGCTGCTCCTCCCCACATACAGGAGCTTGGAAAAGTAGAAAACAAATCATTGGACACAGGAGGCAACGAGAACAAGGTGCATGTCCAGCATCAAGCACAATGGCGTGGTATTGAATACAGCATACGACCTTGATCAGGCAGGCAGAGTCGGGGATTGGTGGCGAGCCACCGCTACGATTTGTATTAGGATAGCCAAACCAGTAAACCGGGGAAGCTCGAACCCGAGCGGGCCGGAACCGAGCTACGGCATTACGACTCAGCATTGACAATGCTGACACAAGGGCGAAAACCCACTGCCTTAATATTTGGCAGAAATTGCTTCTTGCAGGCACCTCTGAATATCCAACAAGCATCACCATTGTATCATGCCAGTAGCAAATACGATCACCCGCAGTTCCTCAATGGCGGTAGACGTCCTTGTTTCACCATCACCACCACCACCACCACTACTCATCCTGAGAAATGACCGGGAAGGCAGAACAGAACGTTGTCATTGTTGGCGGTGGATTCGCTGGGTTCCAAGTTGCTAAACAGTTCAGCAAAAAATTGGACGCGAAAAGGTACAACCTCATTCTTATTAACCCCCGCTCTTACGCCATTTCCCTCCTGCAACCGTCCGTCTTGTCGTCGACGCAGAGTCGAAGTTAGGAAGAAACCTCATTCGTCAAGCTTGACAGACTTTACGCGAATGGCAATGGAGAGACAAAAGTCGGTGTTGTGACCAGCATTGAGGCACGGCCAGGCATCCCTGGGGGTGCTGTGGTCCTTGCCACCGGGGGAACGTATATCATATGCAGTGCTTATCTTGGCTACTGGCTCAAAATGGACTGGTTTCTGTGGCATCCCAGAGAACGAGGACGATGTCCTGCCATTTGTCCACGCATGGCGCCAAAAGTTCGCCAAAGCAAACCACGTTGTGATCGTTGGTGGAGGTGCCGTTGGTATCGGTGAGTACGCGTGAGGTATCATTGTGTCGTCACCTAATGCACAATACTCTTAGAGTTGGCTGGTGAAGTGAAGGATCTTTACCCGGTAAATTGCTCTTTTTAATTATGTCAGGCCACTGCAGTTCTGACGACTTCCGCAACATAGACAAAGAAGGTTACCATTGTTCACAGGTGGTAATGATGCTTATCAACGCTACCTACGGCAGCTCGCTCCGAAAGGGATTGGAGAAACGCCTCCATGCTCGCGGTGTGCAGTTCATGTTCAATGAATACATCGATAACATTCCAGAAGCGGGTGTTGTTGGTATCAGTACGCAGCAGTGGAAAGCACATTTCGGACGCCGACTTAGTGGTACGTGCGTTAGTTGTATGTGCACGTTTACCTAGCTCACCAACATATGTAGGTATCTGCTCGTGGCGGCCGCCCCAACACCTGATTACGTGACTTCCCTTGGTGAAGACGCTCTGAACGGACATGGCTTCGTTAAGATTAAGCCAACCATGCAGTTGCTCAATCACCCGTCCATCTTCGCTTTAGGCGATATCATCGACTGGACCGAGCAGAAGCAGAACGCTAAACTCATGTGGCATATTCCCGTTGTCGTGACGAACGTAGTGGGCTTCTTGAACGGAATCACCCCGACGAAGAAATATACCGGTGCTCCTGAGATGATTCTGATCTCGAATGGAAGGGTGAGTCAGAAGCCATGGGAGTTATTGTGACTTGACCCTGACATGGTTGTTATAGCAAGGTGGCATGGGCTACGTCGGGCTCTTTGGAGGGTTTACCCTAGGTGATTGGTTTGCTTGGCTGGTCAAGTCAAGAGATTTCCTGGCTTCACGCTTCAGGAAGGATCTCGGTTACTGATTGTGTTAGGAAGGCTTCGTTGGACGTTGGATAGCTGCATACCTTCTACCTAGCTTTGACCGGCATATCGTACTTCGCTTAAGTTTTTTTATAATTGCATTCTAGTCATTACGAGCGATTGAAATTGGCAAGTGCGTGAGGGTCCGCGGAGGCAATTCGGCATCGAGGAGATAGCCGATCAAGTTGTCCAGGGATTGTGACGAGCGTGTATCAGATGATATCAACTATTAGAATGATTTGCCAGCTCGAACACCGCTTGTTCAAGCTTTGATGACTATAAGGAGGAAGGTCAGTTTGACTTTCCCTACCCACTAACGTTAGTTTCAATATCACAGTCTGTCCCACGCCGAGTCGCTCTCGGTCCCTCGCAATAATATTATATCCCTTCTTAAACACACGTTCCGTCTTCCGCAACATTCAACTCACGATTCCCGCCTACGCCTAGGATTTATTTCAGGAATATGAGTAACTTTCTCTTTGTTGCTCCTTCCATGCCCCCACCACGTCCAAGCACAGCCACAACAATGGCATCTGATTCTACCAGCGGCAGGCGTGTCCATCGAAACAGGGACTTTCTCGATAAACATGGTCACCGCCATCATTCTTACGACCCAGAGAAAGCTCCGTATCCTCTAAGTTATGATAGACAAGTCCTAGAGCTGTGAGTTGGTCTTGCTACTGTGTGCCTGACCAGGTGGTTAAGCCCGTTATAGGGAAAACCTGGACCACAGCTTCGTTATGCACGTCAAGAAATCAGTTTCCGTCGTCCAGTTTCCAGATCACATCTTTCCAAAACGCTCTCTTGATCTTGGTTGTGGGGTGAGTCACATCTTACATCACACCTTCTTTCAGTTACGTGACAGTGTTTGTGTGTTTCATCATTAGGGGGGGAACGTGGATACTCGATGCTGCGAAGGAATGGCCAGACTGCGAATTCGTAAGTACCTCCATTCTTGATACCCGAATGGAGTTTACAAACGCCACAAAGGTCGGGTTTGACCTCGTGGATGTACAAGTCCCGTTTTCATTACTGGAGCCAGATATTGCGAGTCGCGTCTCTTGGGTCCACGGGAACTTGTGAGTAATACTTTTGAACCAACGTGTAAATGGGTCTAAGGAATTCCTTGATGAGTCTGACGACGAAACTCCCGTTTGACGATGACGAATTCGACCATGTTCACATGCACGGCTTAGGCCGGGGTATTCCTGAGAACAAGGTATGTTAATTTTACTCACATTGTATCAATGAACACATTCTAAATATGCCGGCTCCAGTGGGGTGTTCTTTTTGAGGTGAGATCGTTCCCCTCTTTTGCAACTATATCATGACTGTCTCCCAAGGAAGTGAACCGCGTCCTACGACCAGGTGGCGTCGTCGAAGTCCTCGAACATGGTACATCATTATGTTGTCTATGTCTCCCTACTGATTACTCCCAGATATCCTATTCCCTACACTGCCTACCTGGTTCACGGCACCTTTGCGAGCACGCAATAAGCGTTCAGATTCTGTCCACTATCCCAACGGCTCGCATCACCGCAATGGCAAGACACCCTCGTCACAACCAGACATCTCACCCCTACCTCATGACCATGTACTACTCGAAAGCTTGTATTACGCTGTATTTGAGGAACCGATTTATCAACTTGCGACCAACAGGTAGGTTGCACTGTATGTGTGTGATATCATTTGCATCTGACGCGCATTAGCTATTCTCCCAATATATTTCACCTCGAATTTTCGTCGAGTAATATCTGCACCTATTGTCCATTTCCGCATGCCTGCATTACCCCCTTTACAACCATTGCCACAACCATTGCCACCAAATGCGCTTCTCATGGAAGCTTCGTTATCCTCGGACAGATCTGAAACCACCTCACAACCTCACGCGTCCACCACGCCTCGTCCCCTTGCCGTTTCATTCTCGTCTACTCACTCCTCTGCTACGAGTAAATCAGCGTCATCAAGGGAATCATCGTTATTCAGTAATATGGAGGGTTCTGCGCTCTCATGCCCAACAACAAATCCTGCAGATTGCTCGCCACATTCACCAGCGCTCTCGTGCGATACGGCCAACACTTTGAGCTCAGAAACAGAAACAGCTCATGTCATAAAAAAACCGCTCTATATAGTTGATAGTTCAGCGGCTGAGAGTACATCTATGGGCGTTGCAGCTTCACAGTCCTTGATTCCTCTCGACGAGATCGACAAGCTTGACGAACGTTCACTCGCTATGCAATTATACTGGTCGTATCAGAGTGTACTGGCATGCCAAGAGGCTATGTACGAAGAACTCTTGGATCGCACGAGGAATCGGACAGGGCAATTGACAGAATGGGGGTGGGACACCGATCAGGAGCTGTCCGAACTGGAGAGTCGGACGAAGTTCGAGATACTGATAGACCGCTATAAGCGGTGAGTACCACTTTCTCTGCTGCATGCTTATAATTGCTGAACCAGTCACGTAGTGATATGCAGGCGCGAATATCCTTGTGGTGCTCACTTGCTGAGCTGGGGTGGTCCGTTCCTCCGCGGGAGGCAATGTCGAAGGCAGAGCTTGTGGAGGAGGAGAGACTCTATCGGGCGATGCTTGAAGCGCGACAATTTGCCTCTGAGGAGGACCTGTACACACCTTCCCGGTCTGTGCGGATACTCGTGGGTTATAAGGATGTACAGTGATTTCACTGCTTCCTAGATTGATGTTTCTATTCTCATTCGTGTTAATTGCTTTGGTATTTATGTATATTCCTCTTGGAGCGTTAACTCTTTCGAGGTTTATCCGCTGCACATATGAGCTTAAAAGGTTGTTCTTGTAGCAATACGTATACGAGGTTTGTATAGGGATACCGTGTTCTGCTATAATAATGAACATGATGATTGAAAGTGAAGTCCCGATTGATTTCCTTTTCTGGATATATACCGGAAAATGCCGCCGAAGTGGCGGTGACATTTTTTGCAAGTCCTGTGAATGCTTCGCGATCGCTTGAAATCTCAGAACGCTCATGGCCGCGGTCAAGGTCATAAATCACACTCCTTTCGTTCCCCGTCTACCAAAGGATGTCCCTACTCCCACCAAGTCCCGCAGAATCAACGAGTCCGCCACCCCCGGTGAAGAAGAAAAGTAAAAAGAGCAAAACGAAAGAGAAGGATAAAGTTAAGGAAGGCGTGCAGAGGATGAAGAAGCAGGGAGAGCAAGAGAGGGGGAATGCGAATGAACAACCCGAAAGCGAGATGCCACAACTAGAGCCACTGAAACCTCTAACATGGACATCCCTGACTGATTCGAACTCCAATTCACATCCACCAATATTCACGAAGGACGGGAGGTGCGTAGATTTCATGGACATGTCACGTTTGTGATCTAATCAATCTGTTTATTGTGATCAGCCACTTTTTTTCTATCGTCGGGGAAAGAATCAAGATACATTCTACATCATCTGGCAAGGTCGTTTCTACATTACCAAGGCCACAGGATGATGGTCACCAGGATATCATCACATCTGCCATACTCAGTGCACATAATTCATTTCAGCTCATCACCGCATCTCTAGATGGCACTATCAAAGTCTGGGATTTTCTCGAGGGCATTTTGTTGCACACGATCAATCTCGAACAGCCTATCCATCACGTGTGCGGGCATGAAAAGATAAAAGATTACGTTTTTGTCGCCACTGCAAAGACGAAGAAGAAGGGAAGCAGTGATGGTGATGGTGAGTGATATGATCTGTAACGTACGACTAGTTTTTCATTTGCGGTGTAGAACAGCCAAAACCAAACCGGTCTGCAAAGGCTCCTTCCGAAGAGAGCTGCATCATCTTGCGTGTGTCACTCAAGCCTCAAAATCCTGCTTCAGGCGCAAAATTGCACAAGTCATCTCAGATCATACCAGTTGGCAAGACCAGGTATACGGCTGGACTTGCTGTATCTGCAAGCGGTGAATGGCTGATTGCGGTCGCTGGTCACAAGGCCTACGTTGCACAAGTGTCTGCACTGAAGTCTGGATTTACAAAATACGTTTCACCAGATCCATTGACTTGTTTGGCAGTCCATCCATTAGAGGATTATTTTGCGACGGGTGACGCAAAAGGTGTCGTACGGTTATGGTACTGCTTGAATCAGGGCAGGCCAGCAGTTGCTAATGTAGAAAAGCGATCGCAAACGTCTGAGCTTCATTGGCATGCCCATGCAGTTTCATCTGTTGCGTTCACGAGGAATGGGGCATATTTGTTATCTGGTGGTGAAGAAGCTGTTCTTGTCATATGGCAGCTGTACTCTGGAAAGAAAGAGTTCGTGCCCCGAGTTGGCTCCCCGATCAAAAGTGTTGTGGTGTCGCGCAGTTCTACTGCTGAGGAAGAATATCTTCTTGGGCTGGCGGATGCAAGTTTTGCATTCGTCAGTTCTGCCACACTCAAGCTATCGCGAGTTTTTTCTCGCATAAAACTAGGTGTGTCCTTTTCATGTGTTATACGGACCTACCTAATTGTATCGTGAACTCAGACTCCGTCACGTCAAGTGCCTGGGCATCCTCATCCTCTGCCACACCACTAGCAGTTCACTCGTTATCATCGACACTCGTTCTCCCCTCTTCCCATCCTTCTTCACTACAAACCTATTCTCCTTCGTCATCCATGCTCGTCGCAGAGCTGGAGGTGTCTCCTTCGAATCGAGTGTCAAGGCAAGAAGAAAAGATGTTAGAGCCCTCACGAGTAGAACGCGTGGTGATCTCGCCATCAGGAGAGTGGATGGCGACTATCGACCGGCGGGAAGGAAATGAGTCATTCCGTGGCGAGATATACCTCAAGTATATGGTGGTGGGACAAGAAGTCCGCTTTTTGGATATTGAATACCAGAGTAGACCGGCCACATGGCTTGAACAAGGTCACATCCATATCTTTTAGTCCTTCGGATGACATCCAGCTGGTGACCACTGGTGAGGATAGAAACGTCAAAACTTGGAGAATACGGAGTACGAAGGATAAGAAGGGCAATGTAGAAGGTATGTGCAGATGTTCATGCTGAACCTGCAGTTTGTGACCGCTTTTAGTTTCCTGGACCTCAAGATCGTCTTTCGGTTTCCGTCTGGAGATGCCCAGAGACTCTGCTTGGTCTCCGGATGGATCTCTTCTGGCCGTTGCGCTCGACGCCTTCTGTGGCGTTGTATGATTCAAGATCGAATGCACTTCACTTGACCATAGTGTGTTCAGAATGCCCAAAAATCTCGTCCATACACTTCATTGGGCATCATGGCCAGTATATCGCGGTTCTTGGCGGCCCCAATCTTGCTGTCTGTGATATTATTAATCGCTCTGGTGCGTCTCTCCGCTTGATTAACGATCTGCATTGAATTGAACACACTACAGTACGTTGGCATCGTCGACACAACCACCCTTATGTCAATCTTGTACCTCATCCTTATCAAGATACCTTCGCAACGATTCATCATTCATCATCAGACACGACTAATGGGCTCATGGTCTACTCCATCTCGTCGTCGACTCCCCTGCTTTCACAAACGTTACCGTTCGGGATACGGAATTTAGTTTGGTACCCCGCTCCAAGTCGCTTCGCTCGCAGCCGGATGTTTTCCCTTGTAGGAATTACGCACACTTTCGGTGTCGTGCTTCTAGGGCACGACATCAACATAGCCGATGAGGCAAGTTCGTCAACGAAGGCGCTCCAGAAAGGGCTGGCGGTTCCTAAGCGGTCTCTCTTCGAAGAGATGTTTGGTGTACCAGCTCTTACCGACGTCTCTCACAATCCCGTCTCATCCACAAGCGATACCTCCCTTCCCTGGAAAAGCAGTGAGACAGGAAGTGTCTTTGATGCCCCTGCTTACCTCATGCCGCCGATGGAAAGTCTGTTCGAGCCGTTGATCAACGGCTTCCTCAAGCTGCGGCTGAAGGAAAACGTGGACAAAGAGCATCAGAGTGGCATCCAGGGCGTTGCTGATGATATGACCGCTGAAGCTATGGAGACCGAAGAGCCCGCTTTTATAGAGATGGGCAGAGTATCGAATGATGACATCCTTGACACATTTATACCATTCTTCAAGGACATCACAGGTAAATGGTTCTCACTCAGTCATCTATTGTAAACGGTTACTCAGCAGATTTACACAAAGGTCTACCTGATTATCCGTTCCATTCCGACACCCGTCCGGTCGCATTGACACTCCCGACTACTCCATCTTCCCATCATGCGAAACCTGCACCCCGAATAGTTGCCTCCCAAAAGCCGAAACCCTAATGCATCCTCCAAAAAGCAAGCTTCTACGCCGTCCGTCCCCGCCAAAACTGGCAAAAAAAGAAGTAGACATTCTTTAGCTTGAATATAAAACATCTATTATTTGGCACAAGGTGTAATTCATCCTGCCGCGTGGATTTCTCATTGAGATTGTTGTTTCAGCCCATCACATTTTATTTTTAAGCCGTTGTTGCATTTTAACGCTCCTTCGCATCGCCAGTACCCTCACGCTTTGCATGTTGCCGATGTAGCCAAGTTTCCATACCAGTTGTCGATATAGAGGATGTTGTGTTGTGTGTCATTTCATGCTCGTCATAAAAATTAAAGCCTTCTCAACCTGCTAGTACTACACCCACTTCCTTCCCAGTGTCGCAGTCCTCTCAAGGAATGCTTGAAGTTCAACAGGAGGGAAGCTCCGTGCATCACGTCCTGTGAAGGGGCAGGACTGGCAGGCAAAGACGTGCTGACCTTCTCCGCAACCAATGAGAGTAACGAAAGTGCTGAACTGGTACGTGGATGTGACGACCCAAACGGCGGCCAGAACCTGCTCAAGCTGTCGGCGCCGCTACCACTGTCTCTTCCTGCCCGTCTGCGTTTCGTCTGTCTGTCGCAAGCCCACTCGAGTGTCAGGCCTCTCTTACTATATCGTGTGTCCTTTTCATCGTGGGTAGGGCTACGAACTTCACTTCGTCTGTCGGACACTGAGCTTGGAGCTGTCGGTGATGAAGGGAGGTGTTGCCATAGTTCCTGGACGCTGGTCTTACTTTCCACTGTCGGTTGTGCTTGATCTTTCTCGTGCAAAGCCTTTGGGTGATCGCGAAGACATCAATGAACCCAAGGAGTTTAGGAGAGGTTTAACCTGCAGTGACTTCTTCGGTAGATCATCGACATCACTTTCTTGTTCTTGCGGGGATGATCTTATGCGTGACTTCTCAGAACAAACAGGTGGCAGAATCACAGGCTGTAGAGTATCGTTTACCGATGGCGAAGAGACACGCCAGAGTACTGATGGGGACTGCACAGGAAGCTTGGTGATCCGGGGTTTGAGAAACGGCATTCCGAATCTGAAGTGGTAGGCAAGGTGCGCTCGGTTTGCTACGTTTTGCGATTTGGCGCTTATTTTGGAACCAGATCGTGATGGTTTTGTAGTCCCTGTTTATCAAGGTAAGTGGCCTGTGGCGAGATAGTTCGCTGACAGCCTCCTACATGCCAAGCTCGCCTGCAAGTTGGTTCTTCCTGTGCCTTGACGGATGCGTGTCTTTTTGATAGAGCGATTCCAGACACATCAGTTGTGTGGATGACATGCGGTGCCTCTTCCTCAAAGAATCGATCCGTACTTCTGGCGATGGCTGACTGACATCGAGCTGCGGAGTGGGTATCATATTTTCGTTGTGTTGATTAGGAGTCGGGGTCGTGGATCGCCGTGTTGAACGAGTGGCCCGGGTAGTAGATGTCATAGACATGTGGAATATTGAAAGTAAGATAGGCTGTGAAAGAGATGCGAGAGTAAAGTGATGGTCCAAAGAAATGTGTAACAGTGATATGACCTAGCGGCTAACAAGTCCAACGCGTCGCGGTCACGTGGACAAAATCAATCAAACGACCTATATTTAGAATTTTGGATGTCATTCTATGGCCAATGACTGGAAAAAATGGGCGCAACAATGAATAAGGATCATTCTATACATGCCATGAATTCAAAGGTATGATGTGGTAAAGCAAACATTCCATAGGTATCAAATAAAAACCGAATAAAGACTGGAATACAACAACAGGTTCCTTGGTAGATAGGTATTGCACACGAGGAGAAAGGTATAGATGATGAAATGTTAACGACGCGCCATAAAACCAAGGAGCGTCAAGGCAGCTTCGACATCCTCTGACTGATGAGGTTTGCTCAAGTCAGAAAACTAAGCCTTTGTTGTGTTCCTCTCCACCAAAGAGCAAGGAAGAATTGCTCTGGGGAGAGAGGTTGATGCTTCGGACGCTAGAATCAGGGGTGAGGGCTTCATGCGACCCATCATCTGAGCCTACTACCGTGACTCAAAGAGGGGAGACAAGGGAGGTCGTCTTCCTCCTCTTCATTGTCAACCCGCCTGTCTCGCCTCGCCTTGAGACAGGCCCATTCTAACGAACGCCAGGTCTTTGATCGTGAGGGAAGGCCAGCCAGTCTAGCTTCCTCAGCACCTGGGGAGGATTGCGGAACAGCGGGGGATGATGGGATGTGTTTCCATAACTCCGAGGGACTTGGAGACGATTGGCCACGGACGTTAGTAGCCCGTGGAGTGAAAGGAGTGAGGGGTGCTCGATTGGCGGATAGTAGTAATGACGGTGACGAGGGTCTCTCAGACAACTGAGCGATTTTATCAAGCGAAACAGAGAAGGAGGATATTGATTTATTAGGATGGCGTTGTTTCAGACGACGCGATTGAGGTGCGTGAATTTTTGGAGGATTATTCTCATTCCAGACAAGTGATTTTCTCTTCTCTGTCTGGCGTCTGTTTTGGAACCAGTTGGTCACAGACTTGAGCTCCCTGATGTAAAGGTCAGTTCAAGGTGTATTACTACTCGTATCGTATCAACGCACATGTCGAGCTCTGCAGCTAAAGCGAGACGCTGCTCCCGAGTCGGATGGGGAGTCAGTTCGAGCAGTTGCTGGAGAGCATTGAGTTGCTGTGGGGTGTTGCGTCGTCTAATATAGGGTACATGTGTACTAACAGGAGGGTTTGATTCCGAGATCGACGTGTCAGCAATAGACGTGTCTGAATGAGTTACAGTCGAGATCGTTGAGGAGGATGCAAAACGCTGGAGTGGGGGCATGGTGTTACAAAGAATGGCAATATGTACTTAGCACATACGTTTGCTGTGTGCTGATGGTGGTGACAGTGTGAAGGAGGTCATAAGATTTAGCCTGTTGTTAATTCAACACGCGTTTACGCGACACAGTACGTCACCACGTGACCAAAAAACTCAAGTCACGTGTGGCTCAAACGATGACTTTAAGTACGCGAATGAGTCTTGAGATGAATGAGATGATAAATTGCGATAGTGAGTAATGCAGAAATTGGTAAATTATGGTATACAGATGTTTCCTATGCATGTCGTTAGAATATATCATTCCAATAGGTACGGATTTTCCCCTCTAGATCGTCTCTCCATAACGGTCGCAAGTCGCCAATGCCCTCTCCTCGGGGGTAGTGGACCCCAGAGGTGCGATGAACAGACCCACGACCTGTTGGATCATCTCCGCTTCCTCCGCAGTTACCTGGCTGACATATGGAGAATTCACATAAGCCCTTCTCAGCGGGGCGCCTAGCTCCCTCCTCCTAGCCGCCCACTCCGCTATCTTCGTTCCAGACAATTGCTGGAACTCTATCGTCTGAAGTTTTGGACACAGAACTAGACGGTTCTGCGGGAAACGACTGAGTGACTGTGTCTCTCCCAAGTCCATATTCTCGAGGGTCTTCGTTAAATGCCTCTATGACATGCCACTTCATTGAGGCGATTCGTAGATAGCTGAGGTAAGGCATCGCGTATAGGAACTTCACCATCGCCTTCGTCCCCCCCTCTGTGGGACTAGTGTTGACCGTGTAGAGCGTCAGGAGTCGTAGCTCCCTGTACTGACCAGTTATGGCAATGATCATTGTCGTGTAATCTTCGCCTGTCAGGTTCATCAACGTCAGGTCGCGAACGTTAGGTGCCTTGAACTGAGATAAAATGTAGCACGAGTACAACATGCTGAAGCCGCCTATAACGAGAACCTTCAGGTGGGGAAGGTCAATTGGAATGTGATCGGATTTTCTAGCGCTGGGTTGCGGGCCTGCGCCGTCCAAAGACAACTTCTGCAAGCGAGGGCAAGCAAGGAGAACCTCGCGAAAACGATCCAATGTTGGCGCAACATTCATCGCAATTTTCCTGAGGTCAATAGTAGACAGGTTGTTAAGGGGAGTCGCGTTCCAGTCAATGTGAACGCCGGCGAGGCAGAGATATTTCAAGGCCTGAGTCTGGCCCCCGAAAAGCACAGCAGGTGTACGCCCTGGCCCGAGCCATACTAAAGGTTGTCCCATCCTATGGATTTCTAAACGTTCCATGTTGATGGCCTTCCCAGCATAAGCTGCTTCCTGCAGCTTGTCCAAAACTACGAGTGCAGGGGGCCAGTTGTCGACAACAAGCACAAGCATGCGAATCTGAGAGAGTTTGGCGAAGAGTTTGTCCATGAGCTCTTCCATCTGTTGGGTAGTAAACCGATGATCGTCCTCTTTGTACCTCCAATCATCATCTTTGGACTTCCAGTCGGCATCATGTTCATTGATGCGGATGTCCAACGGTGCACCGCCTGCCCTCTTAAACCACTCCAGCGACCGTTCATACGGAGGAGGATCTCGGAACCAGATAGCACTCCAAAGGGTGCAGTCTTCGATCATCAACCTGCGCCATTTGGCGCACGCCGAAGTGAGCAATAGGCGAACGTGCGTGCCTTCAGCTGGGGTAATAGTTGACCAAGCAGCGATGCGGAAGATGTGCGTAATGATTTCGGGTGGCAAGTCATTCATACGAAAATTGCGCCAGTAAAAGATGTCACGTTTGAAACGCATGTCGTCATAAAGGTAAATGTAACGGGGGTCATCATTCGCGGCCGAGCCCTGACGCTGTATGATGTGCTGTATTTGCGCCATCTTGTGCGCGAACGTTGTGGACAGCAACAAATCCTTGGCAGACGTGTCTATTGTTCCAGGCGCAGGAAGCTTCTTCAAATGGTCTCTCATGAGAAATTCCTGCCGTCTCTTGTAATCTGCTGTGCCCATGATGGCATATTTGGGCCACCGGTCCAGAGGCACGGTCATATGCATTTCAACGGCATCAAGCACAGGATGCTGCTTGCACACCTCGTAAGCAAGTCACAAAAAGACGATGAAGTTACGCACCATCGGAGCGGGTCGAGCCGGATTGAAGTCTGACATAACGGCGTCAACTGTCTTTTCGGTTGGTCTGGCGTTAGATGGACACGATGAAGTGCGGATTAAGATAGTTGGGATGGATAAAGGATTGAGAGAAAATGAGCAGAGTAACGATTTTAGTTTCTGATAATGTAGCGGTTGAAGAACGAGGAGACACAGACGGTGTGGTTTTATACGGTCCACAGTGGCACGTCGATTTTCTGGATATCATTGGCAATCGATATGTGACCCGGTTGGTGGCCTGTTTCACAGGCAAAGCGTGTTGTTTGTCCTTGTGGGCGCTCCAAAATCACTTTGTTTGTTGCTGGGAAAGCAGCGGATTATGCCTTTCAGTCTACAAGCCCACTGCCAAGAGAAAGAGCTCGGAAAGAGCTGCACTTGCCCGGCAAAGACGGTGCAGCGCGTTTCAAAGAGCGCAATGCGTGCCGGATGTCAGGAAGACGCGACCTGTATTCGTTGAAAGTACCACGATAATAAAGGGATGATTCGTACGTTCGCAAGTCTCCACTGGGCACCTCCATGATAACATAGCAGGTTGACACAATGTTATGGGCAAAGCCGATGCCGCTCTTCCATAGGTGCCCGTGATCACAGAAAGGGGAAAGGGCGCGTGCTCGTCACGGAACGTTCCACCACGGCGCGTTCGTCAATGGATGTATTCCTTCTAGTCAGCAAGTGATGGAAAAAAACCTAGTACAAAGCACCATGAGTGCTCAGGGCGTGTATGTGACCCATAACACGCCCGCACTGAGTACTCACGTTGCTTTGTGCTAGGTTTTTTTTTCCATTTCATGGAAGGTGACGAGGCTACAAAGCAACAACGTCGGCAATCGACGGCAAAATTTGTTTCCGTGAAACAATTCACGTCCGCAATATCATGGGTAACTTATGTTTGTTTTATTCGGAAACCGTGATCTTACTTATAAGTTTCTATACAATATTTCTTTGAAAATACTAGTTTACTTCAATTCTGTGTCTCAGGATCGACATGATTGGCACGATTGAATTTTATCACTGTATTTTCCTTCGTAACATCCGTGATCAACAATTGTAGTCCGTCAATTGTTCTTCGAAAGCCCCCGCAAGTCAATGGTTTGTTTTTTGTCTCATCGCGGTCTTTCAACATGATGCACGAGGTACGGCCGAGTGTTCCTCTGTTCACGGACACTCCAAATGCGTTATCACGAACAACCAGCGGCCCGCTATTGTCCGAAACGTTTGCAACGCGTAGATTCGCCGGGTGTCTGCATGAACATATAGTGGATTTTGAGGATAATGGTCTTGTGATTTACTTATTACCATCAAATTTTCCGGACTGTGACGTGTCTGTAAGATCCGACAAGACAATGATTGCCATTGATCAAGTCATAAAACCCAAGAATATCGGCCGAGGACATCAAGAGATAATAGAGTCACATACGTTGCACAAACGTATTGAATTTACAGTACTGTACCGATCCCATAACTTTGACATAACTAATCAGAATACAAGAACTTATGATACAACAGTCAGAAAGTCAGACTAAAAGCCCAGAATAGAGTCAAGAATCTGCATCACACATCGTACAACAACACACCTAGGCCCAAGCGCCAGGGATAGGCTCCCTAGAGCTGCTAGCCTGAGGTGTAAAAGCGGAAGGAATAAGCTCCTCAATCAAGTTGGTCACAATATCATCTTCGATGTCTTTGGTGGTGGGAGGATGGGCGACCATCTGTTCCAATACCTTGGTGTTCAATTTCGGATACGTGCCCTCAGTGAAACCCATCTACAAAAACTTCGTGAGATATTTAAGAGACAGAAAATAATAAGGAGCGTACCTCAGACAATTTCTTCATGATGCGTTGCCTGGAACGGTCCTCGAGGCCACGGTGTGCAGTGTGTCCAATGGTGTGGCTGCGCCTAGGGACGCTGAACATCTCGAGTTGGGGATACACGCCCCTCGCATTGCTTACGATATGGACCTGAGGTGTAGCAGGTGTAACAAGCTGAGAGGGCACAGGCGCGGCTGCAGGAGTAGGGGATAGAGGTACTGTCACCTGCTCATGGGCTGGGGTTGCCGCAGGAGGCCCTTGAGACACAGATGTATCTGCGCCACTCATGTTCGGCTCCGTCATGTCGAAAGCGGTAGGTAGCCCGGAAATATCATTGCTACAGATGCGAGTTAATATCCTCCTGATCAGAACGAAGGGAAGCGAAATACCTTCCACTAGATTCCTTTACTTGTTCGCGTTCTGCCAATCTTCTGCTGGCCTTAGCCTGACGATACCTCTCCTTGCGCATCTTATAGTCGGCTTTGGCGCGTTCAACATCAGCCCTGAGCTCCTCTTGGGTGGGTGAAGTGCTCCTGAATATGCTGGAGTCAGACAACCCACCCTGCACTACGGGAGAGGGTGGTACAACAGGCGCTTGTGGCGCAGCAGGTGCGTTAGAAGTGGGAGGCGGGTTGCCCGGTGCTAAATTTCCCAAACGCCGGTTGCGTGCCTCCGCCAACGTAGTGCGGATATCGCTCATCCTTGCACGGATTGCATTGTGATGATCCACATGTGGACCAACCTCCTCTTGGCGCCCGCCTGAAAGACCCCAAAAGGGTGGAGGGGGTCGGGGCCACCCATGACGGCGACCAGGCGGCGGCGGAGGGGGAGGGCCCCAACGATGATGAGGATGAGGCGGGAAATGACCTGGAGGAGGAGGTCCTGGATATGGGATAAATTCGCGAGGTCGGGAGCACTGAGGCTCAGGTGCAGATTCTGGGGCTATAGGTACATCTTGAGCGGCAGGTGACCGGAATGGCTCAGTTGTTGTCCTAGCAGTTTGGACGGCTTCGCCGAAGATACGGAAAATTCCACCAAGGGCGTCTGCAACTCTGGCGCTAGCCTCCTCTTCCGCATTCTGAATCTCTTCCACGGTCCTACCAGTTTCCTGTTGAATTTTCTCGGCAGCGCGAGAGAGTGCATCACGATGCGCGGTCCAGTATGTCCCATTTGTGGCATTGGAAACGATGTTACGAAGACCCTCTGATAATTCTGGGTGAGAGGAGACAATACCGGAAACTGTGTTCAAGAAGACGGCTACGTCATGAGTGAGAGACGATGCCCCTGTGCTGCCCGAGGCGGGGAGGGCAGGGTCATCAACGATGGGTGCGTTAGAATCTTCGGTGGATTTCAGCACAGCCTCAGGAAGAACCTGCCCAGAAATGACAGGAGTACTCTGCGCCTGAGCGGGAGTCACTGTCCCATTGACCGAGACAGGAGACTTGACATTACCGCCGAATGTGGAAGCTTCGTCGGAGTCATAAACACGAGCCTTTGGCTGCGGCGGCGCATCGTCGCCGAAAACCGAATCGGTAGACGAAGCATCGTCTTCAACTGTAGGCTGCATCGCGAGGCGCGACTTGCCCTTGTCTGCACGGAAAGTAGGCGTAGTAAATGTCCCGTCTGAGCGGGTAGTGTCTCCAATGGCAGATTCTTCGTCTGCGTTGTCAGACTTCTTGGAGACACTGACGTCACTCTCGAGAACCTCCACGAATGCGTGTGGACTCTCCGGAGAGTCACTGGACAAGAAAAGACTGCCCAAGTTACCAGGGAGACGCTGCCATTCGTCATCGACCTCCCAAACGAAAGGCAGCGAATCCTGTTCTCCGAATGTGTTACGGAAGTGCTGTGGGGGTGCGGTATGGTTGCGGGGGGGTGCTACATCAGTGGACCTAAGGGAGCTAAGGTCCTGTACCGAAAGTCTGATAAGTTTGAATTTGGTGTCACCGAGGGTACTATAGTAGTCCTGCAACTCCTCTTCAGAGCTGAAAGTTACTTCGTCCCCATCTTGGTCGAGGTAGGATACGCCAATATTATCAGTCGCAATACCGAATGTTTCATTAATCTTTGAGGATAAAGCGGCCCAACTAGGGTGAGCAGGGAATGTCAGGCGACGAGTGAGCCCGCCTTGTTTCGAAAGCTTGAATTGTGCAATTGTAGCCATGGGGGATGAAAGGAAGGCGCTAATGCAATATGTTACTAACTATCAGGAGATAAAGCCGCTTTGAAACTCCGACGGTGCTGCGGCCCCTGCGGCCGCACAGCAAGCAAATTACAAGGTCACTGCGCATGCAACAAGATCAGTGTTCTCGGTTCTCGAGCATTCTGGACAGTAGTATACATTCATTCTACACTGTTTCTACACTTCTATCCGTCACGCCTTTATGCGAAGATGGCTAAGCGACCATCGATGTCAGCGGGGTCATTTAACTGTGGAGCGAAAAGTTTAGATCAGTTGTCATATAAGTATCATCAGTGCGCGCGCACCCTGAGGTTAATATTCAGTGCACTCAAGGCTGCAAGCTCGGATGCCGAGAGGTCGAAAGAGTTGCAGTCCAAGTTTGCTGACAATCTGCCAAGATCGTTGGACTTTGGAATGACAGCAATACCTCGTTGCGTAGCCCAACGCAGCAAAACCTGAGCTTCGGCTGTTAATCATCTTGTGTCAGGTTTTGTCACAGATGAGTGGTATTGTACACCCACTCTTTCCGTGTGTCTTGGCCACAGCGGAAGTCACGTTGTGCTTGAGTAGCGAAGGAGCACCTTTGTCAACGCCAAGTTCGACGTAGGATTGAGGCCCAAACGATGAGTAGGCAGTCACGGCAATGCTGAACGTCTTGCAAAGTTTGACGAGAGCTTCTTGGGTAAGGTATGGGTGCAGCTCAACCTGCAATACCTGGGGCTCGTACTTGGCATACCGGAGAACAGTCAAGGATTAAAGATCCCTGGCAGTTACTGGAGGGTGTTCACAAAAACGCACTGTACAACTTAATTCGCAATAATCACCTCAGACCAATATTTTTCGTCAGTTTCCCATCGACGAGCTCCTCCATTGCACTCCAAGTCTCGTGCATAGGCGTGTTTTCTGAGATATGATGTCAATCTGAGATACATCCATCGTAACCCACTGGCTTGACTTACGGGTGTAGACCTTGCCATCATCACCGAACCACTCAGGGGGATAGCGGTGGCTAGGATCGACATATTTCAGTGCGATGGGAAAGTGGATGAGGAACAAATCGAAGTAGTCGATTCCCCAGAGGCCAAGTTGCATCTTGGCGATTTGTTTGACCTGATTCGTCGGTCAGAAATTATCTGCATTACAAATAACTAAAAATGACTGACATGATCATGGGCATGGAAGGTGTTCCATAGCTATAAAACAATAATTCACTAAGTTATAATCCAACGTGTGTGAGAAGGTATCTTGCCTTGGACGTAATGACTGATTCATGAAAAGCAAATCAATTCGTGAGCTGGTTCAAGGGCGAGAAATACTCACATAGGTCCTCTCGCTTGACGAGGCCGTCCGCAATAGCTCGGCGCACACCCTCACCTGCCTCCTTCTCGTTTCCGTAGTCACCGGCACCATCAAGAAGACGGTACCCCCGCTTTAATCGCGTTGTACACGGTCTAGAAAACAGGATAAGAACGCCTTATCACTTTTAAAGATCTGGAACTCACGTCAGCGCACGTGGATTTAGTTACCTGGACAGCACTTCAGCTCAGGTGTCCAATTTAATTTCAGTAGACTTGCCTTCCAGAGCCCGAAGCTGTAGGTAAATTGAGGTTAATGCAATTCTGATCCTGTGTATAATCGATAATCAGTACGTACCCGACCACGGGCATCTTTACGAATCCATGGAATCAGCATTTGATCTACACAAATCGTGTGTCACCGACCTTTTGTTGAGTTCTCTTCAAAACAATCGAGGCCATGACTAGTGAAATGGACAAAATGAAGTGGGAGTATCAGAGTAACAATGGGATCGCTGAGAGACCTTTAAATTTCTATCGAACGGTCCGAAACTTCACCTCGTGATAGAAGATTATACTTTTTCAGGAGACTCAACGTTCTCGTGACTAGAAAAGAGGCACAAATATAATAATTTAGGGTGCCATGCTAAGCTTCAAGCTCACAATGAGCGTTCGAAGGCTTGGCCGCCGTCGCCAATGCATTCGTCCTGGCACGTGGTCTCGCGGGAAATAGAACTTTGCCTGGGGTTTCCCCGACATTCATCCTGTCAACGTGGCAGGCGACGACGACGACGAACTCGAAGACGTTCTTTTAACCAACGTTACATGCACACACCCGTGTGACTCATTAATATTTCGTGGCAGTCATTCACACCACGAACTTCTCCTTCTCCCGTCGAGTGCGTCCGATCTCCTTTATTCTATAACGAATGTCACATGAACCTTTTACCGTCAGCGTGAATGTCTAGTTTGGCACCTGAGGAATTAATTAGTATCGGTGACATGCGTTTCTACGTGCTTGGGCTCGGGCCCATCGGCTGCCTTCTCGCACATAACTTACGATCAGCTTCTTCCACGCACGCACCCAGTCACTCTCATCCAAAAGACTGCCAAGCAGGCGTGGACGCCACAAAATGCAGCTGCGAAAATAACAGTTGAAAATCAAGGAATCCGACAATCCACAGACGGTTTCGATATCGAGGTGTTCGACAAGCATAGCGGATCAGGTGGTGGAGTGCGCTTCAATCCCAAACTTTCAAGGGAGGAGAGCGCCGGATTCACCCCCAGCGACGGAGATTTACGGACAGAACCTATCGACGCATTATTCATAACGACCAAAGCGCATAGTACTGCGCCTGCACTGTCACATCTGGCTCCACGCCTCACCTCTCGTAGTACCGTCGTGCTCTTACAAAATGGCATGGGATTATATGAAGACCTCGTCCAGCGGATATTCCGCAACCCGGAAAGCAGACCACACTTTATCTTGGCATCAAATACCCACGGAGCATGGCTCAAGTCAGCCTTCCATGTAGTTCATGCGGGAATTGGGGACATCACATTTGGGATTGTTCCAGATAGCCGCAAGCGCGATTTCGAAACATCCATGGCGGATGAAAGCAAGCCGCTGTATGAGAGATCACTCGTTTTGGATGACATCACACATCCAGATGACCCTTCATTCGACCAGTACCGCAGCCTACGCCATACGGTAGCCGTATTACGATCTCTCGATGCTCTTGGATGCAAATGGAGTCCTATTACAGAGGTCCAACTCGCGATGCGCAAGAAACTCGTGGTGAATGCCATCGTGAATCCGCTCACCGCCGTCCTAGGCTGCCGGAATGGCGGTTTATTCAAGGACGAGTCGTCACAGAATATGATGCGCAGCGTCTGCGAAGAAGCTGCTGCTGCTTTCTGTGCACAGATTGAAGCGGACACGCAATCATGGCTCGATTCTCTAGCTCCCAGCGTAGATAAGAGCCAGGTGCCAGTGGGGACGTGTTCCAAAAGAACTGGGAGCAGATGCTCTTGAACGCGAAGTCTTGCGCGTAACACACGTAACACGAGGCAACATGTCATCTATGCTCTCCGACATAAGGAAGAACAACCCAACCGAAATCGACTTCCTAAACGGCTACCTAGTTAGGCTAGGGGAACAATATAATATTCCTATGCCAGTCAATAGGGCCCTTGTTCAATTAGTCAAGATGCGGTGCTCCATACCCATCGATCAGACGTTTTAGACTCTTCTGGGGTATCTTGAGTGGGTCTTACTGTCTTCTCGTCCACCTGCTTGCTTACTTCTGCATGATTAGGTTGAGTCATCTGTGTATATACTCAGTCGGCGGCCTTACTAGGCGCCTTGATAAGCTATCAAGTTGGTACAAGGGGTTGGATGCACTGCGTCGTCAGGCAGTTTAACGGCGGAAAGTTCCGACCTACCATGGTATCCGAGGATAGAAGTCCCTACGTTTAAGATATCCTCATCGACTGAGACATGTCAATCACGTCTGTACTCTATACAATGTGCGCATTATAGTCCGTTGGTACATGAGGTGTGTCCATGTGATCGACTTAGATACAAAGTCTAAAAATGCAAAGATAAAGATCCATTCCAGCCAATAATATCTACGGCGCAAGATCATCTTCCATTCCACCGATCAGATATCAGTGATCATCAGCGTTTGGCGAGCCCCATTTGACGACTCGAGTTGGTCCACCATGCCACGACTCCACTCTGCGACGGGCTAGAGTGGTCATTGTGGAGCCATGAGTGCCGACGAAGCCGGCTCCATTTGATTGAATAACAGCGTCAATGAACACTGGATACCTGACAATCACAGCTTCTAGCATCAGAAGGAAAATACGGCATCTATTCGGCTCACCACTTTCCGTAGATCTCCTCTGTCCGCTCTGTTGCATAATCCACCCAAGTCCAGCCCATTGCCCTGACCCCCGACCACCATTCCGGGTCACGCTCGTCGCTCGTCATAATAACTTGTGTGACCTCGATACTTTTTTGTGTGCGCAGCTCCTCTTGCGCCTCGGCCACCCTGCGCGCAATGACAGGCAACGAGGCAAAACACTGATCCAAAGGCAGATCATTACAGTAATTGCGGAAGTCCCCGTGCCGTATATGGATAGATATATACTATCAACAGTTAGATCCATGGAACAATTCTGGAACCGAAGTTATCACTCACGGGTGGTGTTGGTTCATTAATTGGCACATTCATAGCGCGCCGAGCATGTTCATCGGCAAGCCTTTCGAGGCTCGCATTCCAGTGCATGTGTTGGCCTACAAATCTCCATGCAGGAGAATAGTCCGATTCCCATTCCCACGCATTCTGGGCGCCTACGTAGTACAGGTAATCGAAGCATAGTAGCTGATCATCCGGGGGAAGGGAAACCTGATGCTGTGGAGAAGGACGGTTCGTTAATTCCAGGCTGTTTGAGCGAGTCTCCGGAAACGCAAGGGTTGCAAGTGACCAAAAGGAAGCATGGTTGTCTCCTATGGCAGGAGGACTCAGCTTGACCCAATCTGGGGTTCGCGTCCATGAGACATCTGTAATCGCCGCTCAGATAATCACCGACTAAAGATGTCCAAATTTGTCTCACCGAGCCTGAGTAAACCGAGGGAAGGACTTTCCCGAGGACGGGGTTCCAGCTTTTGAACGCTTTCCCAGACATTCCAACAGCCAAGGTCGTCGAGAACCTCGCTTTCCGAGTCCTTTACTTCGTGCCATTCAATTACAGGACTCTCTATGGCTTGGCTGAGCCGAGGAATGTCAATGACCTCCCCAAAAGCAAATGGAGGTGCACTGTTGTCGACATGAGAAGGGATGAACTTCGCAATTATGGGTATACGCTTCTGTTATGAGTGCGAGGTAAATCAAATTTCCCTAGTGTCTGTGAGTAAGCGGAAAAAAATCGGTTCATTGACTTACATAGGTCATCACGTCATTCGCTAGCAAGTAACTGCGGTCAGTAGCGTACATGGCGGTGGGTAGGTGACGTACTCCATCCCGCAGAAATCCACGATGTAATGTACTTTGTGTCGTTACGAAGGTTATCTGGGGTCAGTGCTGTGAGATTCGAGAAGAATGTCTCGAACGAATTAACTGACCTCGAAAGCGTTGAGTGGGCGGACCTTGGACATACAACTGCGAGTTAAAGGTAGCCGGATACATGGGCGCCTCCTCAATGTCAAGATAGCTCAAGGGCTTGAGCAGGACAAATCCAAAGCTGAGCAAGGAAACAGCTGCCAGAACTGTGCAAAGCGTCCTGAAAGTTCGCCTTCTACTGTTAGCGGGTGTCATAGGTCTAGCACGGAATGTAGAAATAAAAGGGCTCTCCGAGTCTGGGTCGTCGTATGGATCTTGTTTAGAGCTTGCTCCCAGCAGAAACTCATCTGATGAAGTTCTGTCCATGACAAGTTTAGACAAGGGTGGGAGCATCGAGACTCATATCGAATTATCCATTTGTATAATGCGCTAGGGGGACCGATATATTGATTATCACGTTCCGGTGTGACGCGTTGACTTGACTTGACGGGTCTCGTGCGAAAGTGGTGACGGTGATATTACCCCGTTCGGCCCCTGATCTACGCTTACCATTTCGAGAATTCCGGTAACTTGGCTCACCCGAACGATGAACCAGCTCGCTCCGACAGTTTCAGATACAGTCACCATGCTTTCCACGCTAAAAAGCACAAGTTGATCTCTATGTGTTCTTCCAGTATCCCCCATTCTGGAAAGGATGAATAACAGGTATTTCGACGCGAACACACCAAAGGTGGCGGCGGTCGTGGGCTTTTACATGTCTGCTGCACTAGTGGTGAGTGGTTTGTACGTGACTCTAGCCCCTAACAAACACACTGGCAGATGGTTTTTGTGTAAGATGGTCTAGCTAGAGTGTGGACGTTGACTCAAGCTCCGAGCGCAGGAATAAAACTGTTCTTAATAGGTTCACCGGATTTACCGCTGCTCTTCCTCCTCCTGCAGCTGCTTATCGCAGTCGTGCTCCTCCACGTGGCGGCTATGTTCATTACACGTGTCGAGATACCCAAGCTTGAGCTCGAGACCGCGAAGAAGCTCACGCCTGTAGTCCTTGTCAACATCATTGGACTCATTTTCAACACTCTTTGCCTTCGCGATGTTGAGGCTTCTTTTTTCCAGGTGTGTGGTCTCCTAGAAATGCAAAGATCGCTGTTTAACTCCACAGATTGCGCGTGGCCTTGTCCTACCTCTGACCATCATTGTATTCTCCAGTGCACACTCGTACTGTGCCTTCTGTCCGAGTTGGAATTGCTGCTGGGACAGTTGCCATAGGTTTCTTGCTCGGCGTAGCACCTATTTCTGCGACAGTGCCCGCCCATGTTGCGCCTTCAGGTCTTTCTCTGTTCTATGGCGTCCTTTCGTCGCTTTTCATCGCTTTTCATGCTGTTCTTATCAAGTCCTCCCTTCCTTATTGTAACAACTCAACTATTCAACTTGCATACTGGACCAACTTGGGCTCGGCAATTTTTCTTTTCCCTTTTGTCTTGTTTTACAGAGAAATTTCCACCCTTGAGGATCCTTATCCACGATTCGAATTGGGACGGACAAGTGTTTCTATGGGGGAGTATCGTGACCGGCGTCTTCGGTTTCTTACTTTGTATTGCCGGCCTGCTCAGCATCAAGGTTACAAGTCCTATCACACATATGTTCTCTAGCGTAAGTCATCTTCACTGTATACAGAGCATTTATGGGACCATTTCATTGCTGCAGGCCTTACGATCTGTTATTCAAACCCTGTTGGGCGTCTGGCTACTCAAAGACTTAATGACGGTGTATGTACTCAGTTCGGATCCATAAAGACTCCGAGATAATCTCTACCTTCGCACAGCAATCGCGCAGGGTCTATTCTGGTTATCACGATAGGCACCATGTACGTGCCTGTACTGTTGAAGCCTCGATCTTGTAGGAGCACTGATGGCCCATTTGTTCCTGGCAATTAGTTATTATACCTGGGTCAAATCATTTGAAACCGCCCCTCCGCCGCGCAAGGATGTTGACCTCGAGGCTATAGGAAATAGGAAATCCGAGGAAGATTCTGATGATGACCATGGTGATGGCGATGGTGAGGTTACGGTGGTTTTCGGAGAGCCGGTAGGAAGATGAAAAAGTGTAACAAACTGTCCCTGAGGGCCTGAACGTTAACGCTCGTGTCTCTATTAGGCACGGAATTTTGTCGTGAGTGATCATTACAGCGGGTATATGTTCACCCGGGACAATTCTTACTAGTAGCACTCTTGTTTACCATCGACGGACAACTTACAGACACTTACGCACATTACGCACTTGCAAGTCATTAGCTATATCTATCGTGTTTGCGTGTCTATAATTACTGTCGGTGACACGTCACGAACAACTACACTGGTACAGCTTCTTGAAGCTAAGTTGATCATCAGTTTCTCGAAACGATGATGGCCTGACTGCGCAATATATTAGGCTGTATCCGTCAGATACCTTGAGGTCTTTAACTGATGTTCGGAGTCGTCAGGGACGACAGTCTTGAGAAAGCCTCAGTGTTGCGATTCGAATTTACGTTCTCCATCGTCGATCGTATCCAGATAATCACGCGATTGCTGTCGCATGATCAGGATTGTGGACTCGTGAGCCTTGAAAGCTTGACATCCGAGGCGTGCTGTTATCATACGTCTGTCACGGGTTGGCCAAGGAATCACGTCATAGAAGTCCCTGGAATCCGGTAGTTCCTAATGGATAAAAGTTAGGACAAGGGGGAGCAGTTTGACAGCCGAGACCTCGAGGGCCTGAGAACCCATGACAAGCGCAGTGATATGCTGAGTGAGTCATAATGGGTGGCTTCCAAAATTCAAATCAAGGCGTATCGCGGGCGCCGTGGGCGATTTTTGACATAGCCAGACGTCAAGTGTCACGCGTCACGCGTCATTGAGCTTCATCTACAAGCTGCCTCGGCCATCCTGGGCCGTGACGATCCGTTGGTTGATGCATCGACGAGGCTGGTGACAGTAAGTATTTAAAATACGTGCGCTCTTTCGCCGCAACAATGACGTCCAAATAGTAGTAAACAGCTCATTGTAAACCGAACTTCAACGAACCCGAACCGGGTCGAGATTAAGTTTGATCGGCACGTCCCATTCAAGAATTTTGTAAAAGCACTAAACCGATTGCAGGGCAAGCAAAATGAAATGGTATAAGATGCCCCTCCCCTACCAAGCGATCAAGAGGATATGGATTCCTCGCTTCCAGTGCCGTTGGATGCCTCGTGCAGTGCCTCCGACGAGGACTCAGAGGTGAAACCTCAAGGAAGCCGCTATTGCTCATCTCTGAAAGATGCATGGTGGGTAGAACGCCCATTGGGCAACAGTGAACTATCTTACTTTCTTCCGTCTCGCGCGAGCGGCGTTAATGACATGTGAGCCTTCCGAGACATTTCTTCATTATACGGAGATCTTATATGACCTCCGTAGGTACCTTCATCTGGGCTTCGTTGCTCCAGAGCACGTCGTTCGCCGGGCCCGTGTTCGTATGGTCTGGGCAATCCTTCGTATTCGCCATCCACTCTTGGCTTCAAAGGTCGTTATGCAAGGTTATGACGACGTCAAATTTGTGTAAGTTGCACTGGCAGCTCCCAGCTTAATGTTTACAACAACACGGCTTTAATCTCTCCAGGTTCACGCCCCCTCAATCTCCGGAATATGCTTTGGTTGATGCGGACTGCAATTTGGAATACAGAACTTCGACCAAAGATGGTAAGCCCATGTTGATGTCACGATTTTTTGATATTTATGCGAGTTGTAGAACTCATTGATTCGTACCTAAATGGAACACGAACGTTGTCGAATGACCGTTTGTCCTACCTTATTGTGTCTCAAGGAGGCACATCTTTACCTAGTCCCCCTATAACGCCTCGCTCTACGTCACCGATTAATGAACGCGAATCTCCTTCATATAATCATGACATCATGATTTGTGCCGCTCACTTTTTGGGAGATGGTATGGCACTCCACCAATTTGCAAACGACTTGTTTGGACTGCTCGGCGGTGACAAAACCATTGCTGAACTTGAAGCTCAGCTGAAGGAAGAACTCAGCTCTCGATGGGGCGCAGACTCTACCAGGGTATGCATCTTTTGTGCGGTCTCAAAATTAGCTGAGTAACAACTTCAGACTGCTGTATTACCGAATGCCATGGAAGACAACTTCACCGTCGGTCCTAGTAAAATGCGCACTGCAGCTGAAAAGGTCGACTTCCAGTTGAGTCAGCGAAGACTTGTGGTGAATATTGTGCCTTTTCTTGATGGATAGTCTATTGACAACTTGGTAGGGCGGACATTCGTTCCGTCGACAAACAAAGCAGCCCAGGCATACCATTGTCCCGACTGTTTCCTATGACCCTGAGCGGACGAAAGCCATTCTAAAAAGATGCAAAACACATGGTGTTTCCGTCTCCGCAGCCATATTCGCCGCTTGTAACATTGCTTGGGCAAAGATGTGCTCTGAGAAACAAGACTTGTCAATGTAAGTCAAGACATTTTGATTATGCCTTCCATATCCAACCTTTGGGCAGGATGATGTACTCGGCTTTAAACCTGCGCCCATATTTCACGGTGAAGCCAGCAAATGATTCGTACTGGTTTCTTGCGATCGGCTATTTCAACGTGATCCTTCCAACATTTATACCTCGATCGACGGACTTGTCCTCGGTATTCTGGCATCGGGCTCGGGTTGCAAAGGAGCAGAGCACCCAAGCTGCCAAAAACCGGATGATCGTGTCACGTAGTCTCTTGATGGCTGAAGAGAGGGGACAGCGGGCTCGTCTTTGGGCTAAAGAAGACGATGAAAGGGAACGTGGAACATTTGTCCCCCCTCCTCCTATTCCGGCCGCGGACACCGCACTACGTACGCCTTCTACCGCATTGATTGGCTTATCCCTTCTAGGAAATCTCGATGGGATATACAAACATGGAACCTTCCCCGCTATCAGGCTCCACACATTGACAACTGGTTCGCGGCAGCGATCTGGGGGCATGCTGCTATTTGGGTACACGTTCGCTGGCAAGTTGTGGGTCAGCCTCGGATATGATGTGAATGGTTTTGATAAGGTAATGGTGGAGCAGTTCTGGGAGAACATGCTCCAGACAATGGACGATTTACTGTGAAATGATACTACCATGACGGAAGCGAAGGGGAACCGAACTGTGCGAATTACCCCAAGTACTGGTACCTACGTATAACCCAGACATTTACTATGTGTTATCGATAGTTGTGGACATTATCTTTGCTACAATATTCTTCATCCTAGCTTTTCGTGTACTGACAATCCCTCGAGCTATTGGACGGGGATCTTTGTCGAATGGACATCCGATTTCCTCTGCAACAGTAGGCAGATTTATCGATCGATCACGATCATATGTTCTATTAATCTTACCGTTTGTGTCTAAAACATGCGTTTTATCCCACATTGTAATTTGTCATACAATTTCGCATGATTAAACCAGATGGGATTGGCACATGATCATGATAGAGGTCTACTACGATGACGATACGGGAACTTCCCTTTGACCTCTACGTACAGATTCTCGAGCAGTTGACACCATTGACAGATTCTGATGAGAGCATTAATGCGCTTATATCTTGCTTGAAGGCAAGCACTTCCCTTCGGACAGCTGCATCTGTTTCAAGACTATGGGAACCACATTATCGTGTCCGATATACAATATGTGACCCCGCGAAAGAGCAATTGCGAAAGCAATCTACAGGTGGCGACTGGCGACTGATGTATCTCGAGAGGCGGCGCATAGACCTCGAGACATTGGGCATATTGTTCAAGATCGTCACAGAACGGGGTGACAGAAGACTGGAAAGAGCGCGAGAGGTCAACACCATGTTCTCGTTTGACGCATGGAATGCCCTCGAGATTGCCGCAAATTATCCGCTTCCGGAGGCATTCCGCGAGCCAGGAGCTCCAGAGCAGGGTCCCGCTCCCCCTCACGCAGTTTCCATTCGCTTTTGGGCTCAAATGCTTCTTGGTGCTATTGCTAGAAGTGACGCTGTTCGCACCTGGGGGGAGCTTATATCCAATGACACACCCCAAGCGTTGGAGCTTTCATTCGCTTGCGTGTCCAGCTTTTTCGTATACCCTCCCATGAAGGTTCGTAGCTTCAGTTGGCGTACTCTTAACAGTTGCTAAACTCCTTCGAGGTCTTGTCCCAACTTGAGGAACTTACGGCTCTCTGCAATGCCTACTTTATCGAGCGTCAAATTCCCCTTGATCCGGCTGAATTTACCAGCGATGCTGGAAAGCTCAGACTCGTCTGTTCCTCGATCTGCGACTTTTTGTGGAGCTGTGGCTTTGAAGCTGCGGATGGTGAGCTCCCTTCAGATATGATATTCTATTTTTCAACGAGCAACAATTCAGGGCAACGGTTTCACATGTTGCAAAACCGCTTTCCTCACCTTTTCTTGACTACGCATAAGGCAACTATACCCATATCACTTGTATACGTTTTCGTGTGCATTGCACGAAAAATGGGCATTACAGCAGCACCTGTTGACTTTCCTACCAGAGTTCTGGCCGTCGTGTCTTCTCCCGACCCAGATGTCTCAGAATTTTTTGTCGATGTTTTTGGCTCACGAACACAAGCCATTCTGACGCTCCATGACGATATTCCGCACTTCCTCATTCAAGCAGGAATCACCGCTACTTCAACGCTCCGTTGGACTACCCCCGCTTCCTCCACCTCTATGCTGGTACGGGCATCCCGGAATGTCTTAGCGTCCGTCTACGACTTCCCCGCAGGACCAGTTCCTGAAGTTGTGCTGCACACAGCATTCTATGCCAGCCTCGTGATCAACGTCATCTTTATGAACAACCATAGGTATCTCTTGAATATAATGAAACATCTCAATTGGTTCCTCCTCGATCTGCTGCCGGTGCTTGTCGATTCATTGACTCCTCTTTTAAACCCGCACCTCCAAGAGCAGCTCACGACGCAATGTAAGACTATCATGGAGGACGAGAAGGAAACGGCTACTACCTCCCATCCTCGTTCTGCACTCACACAGGAGGTGAAATTCTTCGTTGGCATGGTTTTCAAGCATGCAGCCCATGGATACGTGGGATATGTGTACGGCTGGGATGTGGGTGTTGAGTTCGTATACTGTTTTCATCACTCATTTTGTTTGCTTTTTGTTAGCCCTCCTGTGCAGCGGCCGAGGACTGGATCCGTGAGATGGGTGTTGATTCACTCTCTCGAGGGCGCCATCAACCCTTTTATCGCGCTCTAACTCAGAGTGGCTCCTTGCGCTGTAGGTGTACTCCCTACATCTTAATGCCAGGGCTGATGTCTCTGTGATGTCACAGATGTTGCAGAGGATAACGTTGGAACGACATGTCTGGAACCAGCTGATGTACGCAGAATTTTCATAGACGCACCAGAGGCAGGGAGGTACTTCGAGGACTTGACCCAAGTTGATGGGAGAGCAAGGTTTCTGTTGAGCCCAGAACTGAATGCAGCGTATCCTGACGATGAAGCCTTTGGTGATCGGTGGCTCAAGCAAGGAGAGGTTTGATCATACATCTATTGATATCGGATAAGTAGCCCGATCGTCCAAAGAATCAAGAAGAAATACATATGTACACGTGCTATCCAATACATATTAATTGAAGCGATAGAGAATGATGGTGAGCGCTATATATGCTACATACAAGATACAAGATACAAGATGTCAGAGGGACACGTGTGAACAACCATGCGGAGCAAGATGCAAGAAAATATGACAAAAATCTACCAATGTCCGAGTTCCACTTTGTTTTCATCGAAACCCATCTCTAGCCATCGCTCCGACGAGGAAGACCCCTCACTGAGACCTTGGAAACCCACGCGGTCATACACCACCTTGGCGCAATTGTCAACCCCGACATATAAGACGATTTGCTTGTACTTCTCCAGCAATCTGTTCAAAAAGAAGTTAATGTCGTGACGCAATATCATAGCCGCTAGTACGTACTCAATGCAGACATGGCGAACCAGTCTCTCAGCACCGCCATTACCCCTCCACTTCTCTGGTGTATAGACCTTTGTGATGGTGGCAACACCTTCTGACTTCCGCGTCACAGCAACAATAGTGGCGATCTCGGGATTTCCATTGCGCTTTTGCATCTCGAGTACCCACAATTGTCTGTTGGCAATCAGAAGCCTAGCTTCTTCACGAGCTTTCTCGTCGGTGAGAATGAACGGGGGCTAGAGGGATTCATCCATAAACATTTGACCTTTAGAAAGGATGCAATAAACATACCGAAGTCGCGGCAAAATCGCAACACAGTAAAGCAACCTGGTCGACGTCCTGTTCTGCAGCAAGACGCGGCTCAAGAACCACATCCCCTGATGGACGAGGAGGTCGCTGTTGTCGGACCAATGTGCTTGCGGTACACACCGAGAAAATTGCGCTGTAATATGGCTCCTCGATGCGATTGATCTTTGCGACTTCCTCCCATTCCCGAACGAAGGCCTCCGTGACTTTCTCAATGGAAAACACAGAAAAGACTCTCGCTCTGGTGAGGCCAGATTCGCTCAGAAGCGCACTGCATAGCGCCTCCATGGAACTTTTGAGGAGCTCGGGCGTCAAATCTTGGGCGGGGACTGTGGGGATGATGTAGAGGGGGTATTTGCCTAGTGGTCCTTCCGTGCAGGAAAGCACGAACTGGATTTCGGAAGTTCCAGGCTTCGAGTACACCAACCAAAGTTGCTCAGTGGAAACAATTTTGGGCGTGAACTTTTGGTGACCGAAAACCTTCTCGGCGTGGGGAAGGACAAGATTGGCACGAGCAGCATTGGCGTATAGAGCAGTCCATACGGCCTTTGGGATGCCTGTGGACATGTCGTAACGCTGGATAGAGGAAAGTAAGCCAGGCATGATTGGAACGGTGGAAGGATAGGAATGAGTTGGATCCTTGGACTATCACTCACTTTTATATCTTACCATCTCTGCATCTACAGCACCTGCGGAACTACGTTAGGTCTCAAAAGTTTGGCCTAAACGTTCCGATACTCGTATAGACACAGGTTGGTCAAGGTCGGCGAACGTGAAAACGTGGAGAACAACTATACGGGGACAAAGCAAATACAATGAAATTGAACGTTGTGGCACTGATAATGGAAGATCCACAACTTGCCATCCTGTATCCAGCCTAGAGGATCAAGGTACTTGCCTACCAGATGACTTGCGTAAATTACTCGGTAGACGACACTCACCGCTGTCTGTGGCTCCGGCGATTACATTAACATTGATACAGCATCGAATGTGTTTTTTCCGTGAGACAGTGTATGCTGACGAACGATTCGAGCACAGGCATCCGTGTCAGCCTGCCAGTGGTGGTTGGCCATTGCCATCCTGTAGTGGTATCGCGGAAGCCAGCGCGGAGTTGGCATGGCATGGAAGATACGTTGTAAATCATGTATTCTAGCTCGCATGCAACGTATTGCCGACGTTCTCCACGTACTTCAACCTATGCACATAGATGAATAGGTGGAATTCCACGTTCAAGAACTGTTCAAGATAAGTGGGGGCGTTAAAACTTTTCAAAGTCCCTAAGCGACTTGGTCAAAAATTTGTCACCTATGCCGTAATGAAATCAATGTTCCATGGTGGTCGTGCGATGACCATGCGGCCGTGAATTTCGTGAGGAACGTTGACATAGTATTTGTCTTTGTCCACAGCGTATGTTCAATCATTGAGCGTATTTGCATTCTATGGAATCGGACATATTACATAACACTAGATACTACGAATGAACGTTAAACCCTCTACTTGTTGTCCTCTTACAAGGCATTCTCTTTGAACGCTTTTTCCACAACATTTAGCATAGCCAACAACTTCTCCTCGTTGTGCCTCCGACCTACGAGTTGTAGACATATGGGAGCATTATCATATGTGGCTGGATTCCATTGGCTATGAATAAAATTTTCAACATCATTCCTTGAATGTGGAAGAGGTGGGTAAGTGGCAGATGCCTTGGCTGTGAACCGGTCAACGGGAAAGACAACGCCTGGCAAGTCTAACAGATTCCAATGAGAAGTATAACCCCACCAGCTAGTTGTGTTATGGGGCGGAGCTAATGTGGGCGCAACCGGACAGAGGATGACATCCACAGGACGCCCACTAACAGTACGTCGTTGAGTAGCATTCCAGTGTGCTAATGCTTTTGAGCGGATCGCTTCCCGTTCCAAGTTGAGCTTGAACATATCTGCGGGCGTATACGGGCCTCGTCCCTGTGCGTGCTCGAGGATCCATTCCGTCTGAGGTACCTCGGACTCTCCGCCTGCACTAATGGTTTCGTGGTACTCTGCTCCGCCATCTAGTAAATATAGCTTCGTCTATGTGAAGAGTAAGATCATTAGATTTGATACTGGAAAACAAAAGTGTCTTACAATGAGATCCCATCCATTCTGATGATCCACAGCTTGCCATTCAATTACATCGTGTCCAGCACGTGCTAAGGCTTGTTTGTATTTGTTCAAAGCCTGCGTAATCGGAGGATGCGGTGCAACAACGCCATCGTCAAAAAGGACAGCAATCGCAAGTTTTTCTGGTAATCCTTCCCCGTTCGCCACACCTCTTTTCCATGGCATTTCTAGGAGTGGAGGTTCATTGAGCCATGGCTCTGCATCGAGCATAACTCGACAGAATAACTCGAGGTCCCTTGCAGACCTTGCCAACGGTCCGACACAACCCACGATTGCATCCATCCCGTCATGCGAGCCCAGAAGACCAGAATGTGGCAGACGAGCCACTGATCCTTTCAGCCCATACAAACCACAATGGGCTGCGGGGATCCGAATGCTCCCACCGATATCGGTTCCAACGCCCATTGGGCTACCATGACATGCTATAAGCGCTCCCTCGCCACCACTGCTTCCTCCTGGGGTTAAATTGCGATTAAACGGATTAAGAGTCTTGCCGAACACGTTGTTGTCCGTCTCCAGTGACTGAAAGCCAGGTAAGCGAATGCACGAAGACGTACATGACATTACTGACAAGTAAAGTTTGCGGACTCTGTGTTTTGACGTATAGAATCGCACCGGCGTTGCGTAGAATTTCTACCACCAGTGCGTCATTGTCCGCGACGGTTTTGTACGCCCAGCCTTGATAAAAAAGGCGATAAACAACCGGTCTGGGCAGAAAACATGTTTCTCACCAAGATACCCTGACGAAGTATCCAGACCTTTGATTTTGATGTGATCTTTGATGGAAACTGGCAAACCGTGTAGTGGTCCTATGACGTTTCCAGTTTTTTCCAGATATCGGTCAAGCTTGCTGGCTTGTAAGAATGCTTCATCGAGCAAAACTTCTGAAAGACAGTTGGTGACGTCTTGGGCAGCCACCGCTACTTTGACGAACGCTCGCAGAACGTCCTGCGCAGTATAGACTCGCTTGCGAATCAAATCTACGATCGCCGTTGCATCACAATGAACGATGATACGCTCTGTCTCTGTAAGCTTGCCAAGCGGGTACTGTGACACGTCGACGGCATCATTTGGAAGATGAATGCGCCCTTTGCGATATGTGGATAGCTTTGCCTCGCGCTCCGTTCGTTTTCGGGCTGCTACATCGTGGATATTGACCATCGTAAATAGATGGAACGGCAGAAGAGGCGCCGTTGACAAATTTTCAGTAGCCAACAATATGGCGCACCTCTTTATATGGACTACCAGGTAGGAATATGAAATCACAGATCAGAAAAGAATCTCGACATTCTCGAGGCTATGCACGAAGATGCACCTGATTGACTGGCGGCAGATTAGCAAATGTCGGTATATGGAGCCCACGAGAGTCTGTGTACACAGCTGCAGATAAGGTAATTGTGACACCGATCGACGGGCAGCCTGTGCCAGTGGGAGGTGACCATGTTTGCGTGAATTACTAGACGCTCGTACAGCATGTTACAGTTTTTTTTTATTGCGACATGCATGGTTCCTGGGAGGAAAAAAGGATGATCGTGTCTCCACTGTAGATCATATCCTCATCACAATCTGGATTGTGTTCAAAGCCTGTCAGAATGGATTGAAGAGCTTCAAGCAAGCTTTCAAGCAGTTGTTACCCAAGTCCTGCAATGCCGCGGCATACAACACCAAACGTGAGCCAAACAGTACCCATAAGTAGTAGTCTCCTAGTGCCTGGAAGTTCTATTACTTTCGGTTCTAATAGAACGGATTCTATTCAATGGCATTTTTCGACGGCGCCACGGCGCCTTTTCAATTTGATCTCCCTCCAACTTACGCGCCCGATGTCTCAAGCTAGGCCCTCAAATGCGCGTTTGGGTCTTCATGGCCACTTGGAAAGCGCGGAAGATACCAAGGCAGGCGTCCCTTATCTAGACTTGTCGGAGTGCCCAACAAGCTTCTGAATATTCCGGGAAGGTTCTGCTTCTTTGCCATCTCCGGTTGTTGTTAATGATCCTGTACCGCCTTCTGATCAACCGCATGACCATTTGGCCATGATGTCACCGAATGACATGGAAACTTGAATCCCAGTATTGTCGGACTTCCGAGTTGGCGTCGGATCCTGGGCTCAGCTGAACCCGCACTTGCCGTGAGTCTTGGCTCGGGCTGTGATGTTCGTGTAAATGTTTAAGATGCCAAAACTCGTACTTCTGTGTCGGGTGAAGTTCCGCATTCACTCCGTGACACACTTCAATTTGTGCCTGCTAAGCATCAGTGCACGTTCGCATGCGCTACTAGCCCGGCCGAATTTTCTGAGACCCTTGATTTCCATTCGAATTTCGCGTCAAAATCGCACACTACTGGTACCTGTAGAAGAACGAAGGGAAAAGGCAAGAGTTGGAGCTAAAATTGATTGACACGAACACCATGACATTTATTTACATTAATTAATAAAATAATCACGTGACTTCCCGATATTCACCTTTTTACCACATCAGGCCTCTGAGAACCATGATTCGATTCGTCTGATAGCACCTTGGTCTACTTTATCTTTCATGTGAATCGCGCCCTATGTTTATTGCTATCATCGGTTTGCGTTTTTCGGGCAAGTCTACTGTCGAAAATTATCTGATTGCCAAAGGCTTCACGTCTGTCCACTTGCACGACAAGGATGTAGAGGCAGGTCCTGCTAAACACCCTGTTCCCTGAATCCAGAAGACCAACAATGGTCCCCTCAGATCACAGCAAGCGTTAAAAATCCGGTCATCCCGCAGCCCTTGCCATTGCTTCCAGTGCGAACCAATAACATCATTGGTGATAAGCACGGACGCCCGCCCACATCACCATCTTCGTCCCAAAACTCAAATGTGAAAGTTCTTTCCTTTGGCTCACCAGCCCTGTTGCTGGATCATGTCACACAGCATTGGCAGTCAAATTTCGTTACAACCGACCTCGACTCAGATAGACTAGTGAACTACTTCATCAGGCGCCCTTTCTTCATGCTAATTAGCATAGACGCCCCCATCTTACAACGTTACCACCGCTGTCACGGGTATTTATCTCGTCAGCTGATGTGAACGTTTAGCTGAAAAACAATTTAGTTTGATAAACATGGCGACTCTCGAAGACTTCGTGCGGGAACATGACCGTGAAGTGTTTGGAGACAGAGCACAGCCAGACTCTCCTGAAGGGTTTTCACTACTCCGCCGCGCAAACCCACAGGTCAAACTCAAAATCGTCAATTCCTTCGCTTCCATCGCAGAACTCCATTATCACCTGGATTCTTTAGATATCACAAATACAAATCGACTTAGACCTCAATGGGATACCTATTTTATGGTATGCACGTTATTTACATCATTGATGGATCCAGATGGACTAAAGGGGCTTCAGACGCTCGCAGATCTTGCTTCGCAACGCTCCAACTGTATGAAACGCCGCGTAGGCGCCATACTTGTCCGCGAAAACCGTATTGTTTCCACAGGGTACGTTCAAGTTGCACCTCGGGCATTGAAATTGTTATCTCGGTCTACAGTTATAACGGCACTCCTCGGGGTGTCAAGAACTGCAACGAGGGTATTTGTCTTTCCTTCTCCCCCGTTACTTGCTAATAATAATGTAGGGGGATGCGGACATTGCAATCGTACATCGGCTACTAATGGTACCGAATGTCTTTGCCTACATGCTGAAGAAAATGCGCTTTTGGAAGCAGGAAGAGATCGGGTGGATGCCACTATGTATTGCAATACGTGGGTACAACATTGCTATTATAATACTATTGAGTTTCATTCTGGATCTAGATGTCCGTGTTTGAAGTGCACCATCAAGATCATCCAAAGCGGTGTCAAAAGAGTAGTCTACAATTTGAGCTATAAGGTGTAAGTGTGTCAACCCTATTATACAGCATTTCTCTCAAATTGTTACAGAGATGACGCTTCTGTACGATTGTTTCAGGAGGCTGGAGTAGACATCTTCCGACACGTTCCACCCCCTGAACCATAAAATTGGTGATGGAAGCTTGATAGCAAGATAAGATAACACGAAAGACATGCTTTACTCGTTGAGGATTACGCGTACATTGTCTTGTATATCCCACCTGTATTCCCTCAAGTAAGCGACTTCACCAGTCAAATGCCCACATGTCGCCATAAGTGCCAGCCATACGGCGTCTTCATTACCCCTGCCGAGCGCAACATACAACTCTCTTGCACAGGCCTGTAGTTCCTCGTGTGCCTGTTTGTGCAAGAAGCGCCTGAATGCGAGAATGACCTGCCAGCCGGACGCATTTTGCATATGGACACCAGCTACGGCAGCTGTCATCGTCCGCAAAATGGAGCGATATAAGCGATGAGAGTGGGTGTATGCTGATTCCGTTCCTACCGCTCCATAACCACGGCGTGCAAGAGCATTCTGATCGTCGGATGCATCTAGCTTTTTCAAAATGTTGCCAAAACGGGGCCAGATATCGTCCCACACTCGCCTGCCCATGAAACTGCCAACGTGGGTCACGAGTGATTCCACAAGACCAGCAGCTGCGCTGACTACAAATGGCTCCGCGTCATTGAGACGATTCAGGATGAATGGCCAAGCGAGATGGATGGATGGCAACAGGGCCGACTCAGGGAGAACCGGGGTGGCAGAACTTAGCAAGTTCAGGATCCGAGCGCGAATATCGGGTGAAGCGTGTGTGAGAAAATAAATAGATCGTGAAACCATCTGCTTGGTCAAGGCTTGTCCCGGTGTGGGCGCAGGCTCGGCATCTTCGGCGATTTTCGGTTGTGTGGTCGGACCATCTAACTGTTTTTCAACTAAGTCTTCATCTGCCTTGGCGGTGCCCCATGCCCTATGAGGGGCAGGAACGTGGTCAGCGGCATCTTCATGAGATGGGAGATCCTTCCGATGAGAAAGCCATTCGAAGAGTGGCTCCAATGAACTGATAATCATCGACGACTGCATGTCATCCTGACTTTCCTTTTGGGTGGGAGGTTCTTCAGCCTCGATGACCTTGACCACTTCTCCTAATACTCCCACCAAGCCTTGAACAATGACTTCGTATCCGTGATACTCATCCAAACGGTCAAAGCATTCTTCAACAACATCACCAGCCTTCTGCACCACATCAGCCCCTACGAGGCGAACAAGGACAACCATCACTTTCGTCGCATCAACGTCAAGCCATCTGCGGCTAAGGCGACGGGAAACGGAGTCCAATGCGTAGTCAAAGTTCGACAGCAAGAGATTGGCTGGAGAGGCGTACGACATGACAGCTGACATAAAATGCAGTGTTGCAAGCCCGGTCAGGGAAAGATAGGGTGTGGGCGATACGATCGAATGTAAAACTGGATATAGGACCTGGATGAGAACGGAGGCATAGCGAGCCTGCAAAATTCCCGCGCTGATCGAAAGTAACTGCAAGCGAAATATCTTATGCAGTATGGGTTGATCCTCGGATAGAGTAGGCAGTGTAGTTCTTGGTTCTGCAACCTGAAGGGTGACACGGATAGTTTTGAACCCCTTTGTAAATTCCGTCTTCAGCAACGAGTCATCCGTCTGACGATCCGTGCGGGGGGTATCAGTCTGGCTATTGAAATCTGGCTCTTCGTCCCATAACTCAGCGAGGTCACGAGCCAAGCCTCTTGCAAACCGCTCTAGTTTCCTGCTGCGGGGCCCGCTCGAAATAGCCATGCCACCTTCATCTAGGCTAAAGCCGCTGATCCCCTCAAGGAGGCGAGCAGCACACCATAATGCCGCAATGGCATTGTTGGTCCGTGAATAACGCCCTATACTTACGAACCATTCAACAGCGTAGATGCTATTTTCGCCACTGCTTCTCCCCAAAGCGCGTAGCATGCGAGCCAGAGCATCGCGTGTGGACCTTGTGAGAACATTTTTTAACATCGCCTCAGGGAAATTAATTGTATCCATGCTGTCTTCATTGTCCTCTAGCAAGAGTTGAGCGACGGAACCCTGGCTGACACTCATTTGTGGACTTGTGAATTCCAAGACAGAAAGTAGAGTAAAACCCCACTTCTCGATTCCACCGGTTGGCCCTAATAGCGTGTCGATACCCAAAGAGATTGATGTCAGACCGAGACCTGTAGAAGACGTGCTACTAGACGTAGCCAACTGGCAGATTGCCTCTATCTGGCCTGCAATGTGCTCCACCTTCGTGTCATCCTGGGAAACGATGGATCGAGGCAAAGAACTGAGGTTCTCTTTTGATATTTCTAGAAGTGCTTGCAGTAACGGTAGTCTTGCAGGCGAAGTGGCTGCCAGCAGCTCCGATAGGGCGCGATGAGCGGCTTGCGAAACCTCCGGGAAAGAATGGTTTGATAGCGACAAGAGCCAAGACAATAGAAGAGGCCGTGATTGGGGAAGAGTTAGATATGTGGAGGTAAGGATGGCCCTTGAGAAAGACGACAAGGCAACCAAAGCGAGCGGAGTCGGATGATTCACGAGAAGTGTCAGAGAATTTATCGCGATGTGCAGTTGGGATGCCGACGCGCGCAGCCAACTCGAAGTACGTGGAGTCAGGTAGGGAGGTAATTCAAGTGGTTTCGGGTCCCCCGCAGGAGCGTCTGCGAGGTTGATGAAGTCTTCAAGGTCTACGACCCTCCGAACGACACCCTCTCGGATGGATATATCGTCTCCTAACGACCTCACGATTACAGGCTCCAGGGTCCCAAGGCTCAGGGCGACGATGTCTCCATTGACCCATCCCTTCTTGCTCGACATCCCAAGAGCGATTCTGGTCATGCTGCTCACGACACCAGGTAAGATGGAAGGCAAAAATTGCTCTGAAGCATATACGCTGATGAGTGCACGCAGAATCTTCAGTGAAATGCGCTGCAATGGGAGATAGGGTGACTTGGCGGTGAGGAGGAGCGTATTGATAGTTTGTCCGAGAATAGGCATGAATTGCAGGCTCTGAGAATGCGCTTGAAGCTGGGAAACACGCGTGTGCAACAGTTCCTCGGGAGATTCTTGTGGTGCTTCCTCTGCGCAACGTTCCCGAAGGATAGCCCACAGACATCGTGCAGCTGCTTCTTTGGTTTCATCGTCCCTGACTTTGCCCTTGCCCTTGCCTTCGACACCACCGATGATGGAGCTGGATAACTTGAATATCTGATCCCATATCTGTATGTCGCAGTACCACCACCATGTTTCACATAGAATGGCAAGAACACCAAATATCTTCTCCAGAATTTGGTCCGGAATGGCAGACGACTCATTCCGGCGGAGGATCGTGGATAATGGGAAAAATATGTAAGACACCAAGGAGTGAGATAGGGTGAAGCCAGTTCCACTCGCATCGAGCAGTGTGCTTTCAAGATTGGACAGCAGAGGTAAGACAGTTGCTATGGTCCCCGCAGATAGCTGTGATTTCTCCAGTAGCGGAACGCATATGTACTTGAACTAAATCGATGATCAATTCAGTCAGGCAGGGACCTAGGCTGTGTTTCACGCACCTTTGTGAACCATTGTTGTGATAGACTATCGTTGAGTTGTGTGTTCATTAGCCTTTGGTCAGAATGGGCCCATCAGCGCTCACTGACAGTTACATGTGAGTGAGTGATTAATTATTATTTAACTATTCATTGGCAAATGTGATCCCTGCTCGTACCACCACCTAGTACAGTTTCTTCCCACGCTTTTACAAGCAAAAAGGACGAGCCCAACAAGCTCTTAGGGACTCCCAGAAATCACAATATCGAAACTGATGATCGAAAGAAACATAAACTACTAGAACACGACAAATCACAAAGTCAACACCCCAATAAATGTGTGCTCAACAAGTACTTCATTGCAAAGTCCCTCAATCGACAGGAGTGGGTCTACAATACTGGATTTACGAAGGTCAACCGACAACGCGAGCTCCCGGGCAGTGGTAACACATTTATCATTGGTGATATCTTCCTGACCACTGACCGTTCCAATCATCTTCTTACAATCACTCTTGTACGTTCAACTCTCATTAAACACCATGGCATAACACGTCACGACATCCTTGTCCTAAATGTGTGCACAGCTCACGTCAAACTCACCGGCCAGATCTTCGCCTTGCTCCCTACACATCAGCCAGCCGAACAACGCTCCTGGCTTTGGACAGGTGATCATTATGTCAGAACAAAGTCAGATATTCAAGGCATCAGTCATTTAACTGAAAAGGTCGTTGAAATTTTAGTACCTGGACTTCTAGTTGAACTCATCAATCCCGAGACAACATGTGTGCGTTTGCGTGACGACATCAACTACTTTCATGCATTAAACAACATTAGGAACACCCGGGTGGTTGAAGAATCTGTGCTCTCATTCGCCTGTGACGCACTATGGAGCAAAGCCCGCGGGAATTCGATCATGCTCAAGACTATCATTCATGTCCCAAGTTCCTCGGATCCTTCAACTTTTCCTTAGGCACTCCCAGATGCGGCGAGTTTCAATTTATCTTATTTTGACACACTACTAATACAATTACATAGGTTCGGCGGGTATCATTTGTACTAAGGCGAGCGAACGACTTGCTGCCAGTGAATCTGGCCCGTTAGTAGAATGTCCGCTATGTGGAACAGGACAGATTCAATGCGTGCGCATGTCGGCATTCACATATTGCGATCATCTCATGGTGTAACGAGCGTCGAAGATAATCTGGAGGAACAGGTAAGTTCATGTCATAATTGCATAGCCTCAAGTATTGACTTTGATCTTTTGGGTCGGTCTTCATCAGCCATGCAGATTATGCGGATGATCGGGCTGCGAGGAATGCAAGATTCAAATCAAAATTACAAACAGCGGCGCTGTTTCGAAGGTCGAATTATCCTGCCGTTATGCCCACACAATTCCGCTATCCAAATGCTGACAAACAACAGACCCTGTCGCAATGTCCCACTCAAATGTGAGTTGTGTCACCCATCTTTAGCGCCCATCACGGGCAAGAAAAGTCGCACTGCCGCTACATTCATTGACACTGTTTGGCGTTACAACATGATCTAACACCTTGAAGAGGTCCACCCACAGTATGCGCATCCAGAGAATCTCATTGGCTATTCTCTTCCTGCGCAGATTCTCAACTTATTCACGCTGACTGCTCTCGAACAAGAAGACGCGAATGGTGCGATGGCTTATGCCTCTTTTCGAGTAAAATGTTCAAGTTGTGTCCGGTTCTCGCAAGCGGAAAACTAATAGCGCTGGCATCGCAAATGCGAAGAAAGTTCGTACTTCTGCCTAGTTAGTTTTTTTGTTTCCTTTCCGTTCCTTTGCATTCTTTCACAATTGCACGTGCACAACTCTCGCTCGCTATGATAATTCTGCTTTCTTACACTTGCTACTTCATGTTCTCGCGGATTTCACAGCTTCCAATTGTATGTCATTACTCAGGAATCGATACACGCATGTTTCTGGCTCGTTATATTGCATACGACGCGTGATTATCGGGACGCGTCTCACATTCAACGGTAAAAATTTTCAGCGCGACAGAACTACTCGATTTAGGTGATGGTGGGTCACCGAACTAAAAGTCTAAAACGGCCCGGGCGGGTTGGTTACTGATCGCACGCCTCTTGAGAGTGTCTCAGCTCTTCTTTGATTAGCACTGTGATCCCGGTATTGACTCCGGTGTCCGAAAGCTTCACTTCTTCACGCTGCCATCCGGGTATCTACTATCGATACGTTGCGGGTACTTGTTTACTCATGAGCATCTGTTCGATTTTCTCTTCTTATCCGATTCATTATCTTAAGTAGCTGTAACTTCGCTTGGCCTCTGGCCATTTTCTTATTTTCCTTTCTATTCAAATCTGTCACGGTTTTCAATGAGTCCTGAACCCCCAAGGATTCTGCTGGTCGACTCATATGACTCTTTCACGTACAAGTTAGTCCTCGTATTCTTTCTGAGGAATGTGACTCAACCATTTTCAATAGCTTAGCAGCGTTGTGTCGGCAGGCTATCCCAAACTGCCATGTGCATATCATCAAGAATGATGATATAGAGCTTAAAGATCTACTATTATATCTGCCCTACTTCTCTGGCGTCGTCGTCGGTCCCGGCCCAGGATCTCCAGATATTCCAGAGGACATCGGTCTCGTCAAAGACCTATGGAAGATTGACGACGCACACCTTTTGCCAGTTTTCGGCGTTTGCCTGGGCCTTCAGAGTTTAGCTCTTGAATACGGGGCTAATCTACATAGGCTTTCTGTCGTCAAGCACGGTCATGTATCTACTGTCGATCACAGTGGTACAGATATATTCAAGGGCGTCGGTCCTGTGGATGCCGTTCGTTACCACTCCCTCCACGTCGAGCTGAGTGGTGCAAAGAATATTGAAGAACTCGCATCGACACATGACGAGGAGAACGGGAAGGTAGTAATGGCCCTTAGACATCGCACTCGACCCTTCTGGGCTGTTCAGTATCATCCTGAATCAGTTCTCACGCGGGGTGGGGGGTATTGAAGTCATGTTAAACTTCTGGCGTTTAGCGCGAACTTGGAGTTCTTCTCGTGGGCGAGTCACACGCCCATGGGATCAGAAAGCAGATGCAATCTTTGGCGTTTCGTGGCCATACGTTCGCCCATTGCCAAGCACCCCTCCTATCAACATGCCACTATCCGCTTCTACGATAAAATTGAGCATCCCATGCCTGTCTGCCCCTGAGATATGCGAGGTCTTGGGCGTGGACGACGACTCATCTCCCTTCGTTATGCTGGAATCTGCTGCACATCCAGGCCAGTTCACTATCATTGGTTGTTTGACTTCGACGTCCCTCCGAATCACATACACCATTGGAGATAGTTTCGTTCATTTGGCAAATGGGGAGTCATGCGATCAAATACATCTGGGATCTCACGATGTGTGGTCCTGGCTTACTTCTTTTATGAACAAGCGGAAGGTCACTGGCGGTTCATCAGAAATACCATTCTGGGGTGGCCTCATGGGCTGCCTGAGCTACGAGCTCGGCACTGACTCTCTCAGAGTATCACCTGACGGGACATGTAGCCAGACACGACATCCTGATGTCAACCTTGTGTTCGTAGAGCGCAGCATAATTCTCGACTCAACTTCTGGACACGTTTATATCCAATCTATCATGGAAGACGACGACGAATGGCTGACGGAAATGGCCGAACAGCTTCATTCTGCCGCCCGTAACTATTCAACATATTCTTCGTATAATACCACGCCTTATTCAACCAAGGCGCGACCAAATACGTCTACTGTCATTTTACCAGACCGGGATCTTTACAGATCCCGCATTAATCTTGCGAAGGAGTATCTCTTCGCCGGAGAATCCTACGAGCTGTGTCTTACAGCTAATACTCGCATCACTTTGAGCGACCCGTTGGCACCCAAGGCTTCATCAACATACTCCCCATCCTGGCAGCGTTATAAACATCTTCGCGAGCTCAACCCCGCCCCTCACGCTGCGTACCTTCGGTTGCATCCAACGACCTTACTGGCCTCGTCACCAGAGCGGTTTCTCTCCTACACTCGTCCCCCTGGAACCACATATAAGCTATGTCCCGTCAAAGGTACTATACGGAAGGGCCCTCGTATCACCCGTGCTGTTGCTGAGCAAGCGCTCAGGGGCAGCCAAAAAGAGGTTGCTGAAAACCTCATGATTGTCGATCTTATTCGGCATGATATGCATGGAGCTGTTGGAGAGAATGTAGAAGTCAAACAGTTCTGCACTGTGGAGGAGTGCGAGACAGTGTGGCAGCTTGTTAGCGTTATCGAAGGCCAGTCGGCAGACGGTGCCGACGAAACTGCCAGCCACTATGCTAATGGCGCACTGGGGTGGGAGGTTCTCAGACGCAGCTTACCCCCGGGTATGTCTCGTAGAATTGTGATTCAACTGTTACTAATATACTTCATAGGTAGCATGACTGGAGCCCCGAAGAAGCGCAGTGTTGAGATCCTCCAAACACTGGAAGACGAGGAACGCAATGTTTATTCCGGTGTCTTCGGTTATTGGTGCGCTGGAGGTGGTGGTGACTGGTCTGTTACCATCCGAAGTTGCTTCAAATACGATGACCGATACGAATGCGATGCTCATTCGTGGACGAAATTCACTAATCCCGATTTCTACCCTGGTGTACACGAGCCAGAGCAGTGGGTGATTGGCGCTGGAGGGGCTATCACTGCTCTGTCGGACCCTGATGGGGAGTGGGATGAGATGTTGGCGAAACTTCAGTCGGTCCTCCGCGTTTTTGGCGCGGCTGTACCTCGCGGGAATTAGTGGAAATTTATCTTATCTTGACGGCTACCTGCTACATCGCCGGTCTGCACTGTCTTACACACTAATTTCTGAATTCAACTTCACCGCCTTTTTTCAGCCGCTGAAGAATTTCAGTCACGATTGGCTTTGTGGGTGAGTTTGCATCGCATGCAGTCTTCTATCTTCCTTCAATATCAAGCCATTGTGATCGTAAGTCTAAGACCTTGGTCGTCACCGAAGGAGCGTGTTAGCCCGTGCTCCATCTTTAGTTGCAGGAGACTTATTCTGGGCAATCTAATGTTGTACACACGTCATCATCACCGTAAGCACCCTAGCAGCATTGCACCCTAACCATTGCACCTCAAGGTCAGCCTATCCGCCGATTGCATACTCTCGTGCTGACTTCTGTAGCTATGATACCGCAGTACGGAGTCATGCACCGGATATGCATCCAGTCCGAGAACACAAGGACTCTCCGATTTCTACAAGGTCTGACCATGGTGCGTGTTATACTTTTGGCTTGAAATATTCTATTTGTTTGTTACATGAACGCGATGGGCTTTTAGATTGATGGACTTCTCATCTAGGCTCAAACTCTCGTGTTTTTCTTCTCCGGACCACCACTACAGGTCTACTTGGAGTGCAAGCACCGATGAACAAGGGCATATGACGAGATCACACGAAGCTACGATGTCACCCGCTTGATTGTCGATAAAGCGTGCCATAATGTTCTCGTTGTCTCGGCTGTAGCACGTTGGGCACTATCCACGCTGAGTCATTTCCGATTGTTATACCCATCGTCTAAATATGGATGTTAGTTCTAGTCTCCCACTCTGCCCCATATTGACACGGATATAGCCCTTGGATCATCTTGCACTTCGTATTGGCACTCGAAGAATGAGTTTAGGGCAAGCGGGGTCCTCCAGCTCAATGCTCGGAGGACCCGCAATCAATTTTAGCACCGAGATATGACAGCTCGAAGTAACACTAATATCGAAATGACTGAGACCAGGAAGAAACGAGTAAGACTCGATAAAATGTAGGTGGGAGTACTTTTTGATGGTTATCGTGGCATCTTGTGATCATTGATCATTTCTTGGATACACAATTTGATTCGTATATAGAATCTAGTGTCTGGGGCCGTCTATAAATACCTCGCGCTTCACAGGTTGTGCGGCCTTTGCTTTCAACTTCGCTGTAAGACACCATGTCGGACGCTGTCTCCATCAGATCCACACGCAGTGCACCTCCAAGGTGTGTCCTGTCATTCAATTAATTCTAGCTATAATCCTGACCCTTAGCGTCTAGATATAGTGTTGCGCTTCAACATTCAATACAGGAAGAAGAAGAACCCCCAAGAGTTGTACCGGAAGCACCATTGGTGGTGTTAGCGTCCCAAACCAATCTATCGACTGATACTCTCGTTGAAGCCACCGCGAGGTCTTATTTAGCATCCCTCGTTCCTAAAGTCTTAGTCTCACATTCTCAACAGAAACTATTCAGCTAACGTAGAAGCAAGAGGGCAATCTTCATTTGACGTGGAAGCAAGAGGTCCATTCACATTTTCACCATTTGGTCCAAACGCTATGCTACTTTTGCCCCATGCTCTCTCTTCAAACTCACGTCCTCTATATCACATCTCTATCTCGAACGACTGTTTCAGACCTCAGATATACACTACAACTATTCGCAGAGAAACAGAGCAAGGTCAGGTTGTCGCAGAAATTCAGTTTGGTCTTTCGAATTTCCCTCGATGATCTTTTGCTGAATCACCTCCATATGATATAGACGGTCCATATTACACGATGATGGATATCGCGGGACTGTTGAATACAGAGGGTCAATGTGGCCTAAGATGGCTTATCTTGACGACGTACATATCCAAATAGGAGTCCGCGAAAAGGTAAGTCGTTGCCCCATTCGACCAACATGACTTTCGTATGTTATCCCTGGACACGACAGATGCGATTTGAGTGGCGATTTGACGAGGACGACCTGCCTCTCGTGTGGAAATTAGATTTTTCGGGTAAAAAAGTGCGACTTCTTGTCATTGTGCGAATGAGTAATTTGCTCACACTGGATGTTCTTGGCGGATAGGGAATATCTCTCCAGTGTACTCGGGGCATGGTTATTTTCGCTACATTCGTTCCGAGTAAAAAGAAGGGGGAGCTTCAGACATTAGATATTACTTCGAAGGGACGACCCTATATGGACGATATTGTAGTTTCATGCCTTGCAACAGAGGGAAGAAGAACTACCAAGTATGATAGATGAAGTCAGAGATACCCTCTTGCCACTGCTGCTTAATACATGCTATTGTGTCCACCGCGTCATGCTGTGTTGTTATGCGCTCATGATTGTGTCTCCTTTTTACTGCTATTTGTTCATTGCCATCATGGCGTGGTTGGACTTCAGAATGCAAGTAGATATGTGATCGACAAAAAGAATTATTGGCGATATGATGGCTTTATCGCGACTCCAGAAATGGGAGACATTCCTGTGTTGCGTTCTGTCTCCTCTTACCGTTCATGTTCTGTTTTTTTTTACGGCTCTTTGCTCAGTAGTGACTATGGGGACCTCTGCTTCATTTCACGGCGTTGTTGGACCACAAATTTCGACGACACCATTGACGTCCTCTTCCCAGCAATTTTCGAAGACGCTGAAAGCTGTCTTGATCGTGCATTCCTTTCCCCTCTCAACGTCTATGTTGATGGATCTTCAGTGACAAAATTCTAGACAACTTGCCAGGCGATTTTTGTGAGTATCGCAAGTGATATCAATCACACATTTCATTGACGAAGCCATGTAGGATCTTATTTTAGTTCAGACAGCCTGAAAGAAGCTGAGCGGCAGACTTGATTGAACGCACGAGACTACACACTCAACTATCTTGCAATGTTAACCCATCCTGGAGTATGTAACCTCTCGATAGAAATTGATCATAAGCGCGCGTGTGCACGTCGTCGTGCTGCATCGTCGCTTCCTCAACCAATCTCTAACTTCTCAATACATTTGAAAGCCACTGCATCCCCCGCATTCCACACAAACCGTTCGCCATGGACAGTGAACCAAAGACAGTTTCCTCTGCGACCTGCACTATGCAGCTACATTAAATGGATGTCAAGGTTTGACGCTAACGCAAACCGTGCTCGACCTCCGGACCGATCCCTTCGCTCATGGTCGATTGTGCACGGTGTTTCGAACGTGAGAACGCGAAGAGACACTATCTATTTGCAGAGACGACGCTGATATAGTATTTCCTGAGTTGCTACTGTAAACACAATATCGTATTGTCGTAGAGCCGACCGAAGGGGAGTCCTTGTTTATATTTATTGAGCACGCATGCCAGTGCATGAGTGTGCTACGTCCTGCAGATACCTTGCCATGCATACACTACTGGACATACTCTACACATCTAGTATTAGTACGTTGGACACCGTGACTATCCATGCCGAGCCATTTCCAGCTGAGTCTACAGTTCCGATTGCTATACCCATCGTCTAAATATGGATGTTAGTTCCAGTCTCCCACTCTGCCCCATATTGACACGGATATAGCCTTGCACATGCTGTAGTCTTAAATGTAGGTGGGAGTACTTTTTGGATGGTTATCATGGTATCTTGTGATCATTGATCATTTTTTGGATACACAATTTGATTCGTATATAGAATCTAGTGCCTATAGTCTGTCTGGGTCACTGGTATAGACGGGATAAATAGCTCGCGCTTCACAGGTTGTGCGGCCTTTGCTTTCAACTTCGCTGTAAGACACCATGTCGGACGCTGTCTCCATCAGATCCACACGCAGTGCACCTCCAAGGTGTGTCCTTTCATTCAATCAATTCTAGCTATAATCCTGACCCTTAGCGTCTAGCTATAGTGTTGTGCTTCAACATTCAATACAGGAAGAAGAAGAACCCCCAAGAAGTTGTACCGGAAGCACCATTGGTGGTGTTAGCGCCCCAAACCAATCTATCGACTGATACTCTCATTGGAGCCATCGCGAGGTCTTATTTAGCATCCCTCGTCCCTAAAGTCTTAGTCTTACATTCTCAACAGAAACTATTCAGCTAACGTAGAAGCAAGAGGGCAATCTTCATTTGACGTGGAAGCAAGAGGTCCATTCACATTTTCACCATTTGGTCCAAACGCTATGCTACTTTTGCCCCATGCTCTCTCTTCAAACTCACGTCCTCTATATCACATCTCTAGTCTCGAACGACTGTTTCAGACCTCAGATATACACTACAACTATTCGCAGAGGAACAGAGCAAGGTCAGGTTGTCGCAGAAATTCAGTTTGGTCTTTCGAATTTCCCTCGATGATCTTTTGCTGAATCACACCTCCATATGATATAGACGGTCCATATTACACTGATGATGGATATCGCGGGACGGTTGAATACAGAGGGTCAATACGGCCTAAGATGGCTTATCTTGACGAGGTACATTTTCAAATGGGAGACCGCGAAAAGGTAAGTCGTTGCCCCATTCGATCAATATGACTTTCATATGTTATGACCCGACAGATGCGATTTGAGTGGCGTTTTGACAACTTGAAGGACATGCCTCTCGTGTGGAAATTAAATCGTTCGGGAAAAAAAGTGCGACTTCTTGTCATGGTGCGAATGAGCAATTTACTCACACTGGATGTTCTTGGCGGATAGGTGATATCTATCCAGTGCACTCGGAGCAGGGATCTTTTCGCTACATTCATTCCAAGTAAAAAAAAGGGGGAGCTTCAGACATTAGATATTACTTCGAAGGGACGACCCTATATGGACGATATCGTAGTTTCATGCCTTGCAACAGAGGGGAGAAGAACTACCAAGTATGATAGATGAAGTCAGAGATACCCTCTTGCCACTGCTGATATATATTTATATTATATTTATTGAGCACGCATGCCTGCCGGCATGAGTGTGCTACGTCCTACAGATACCTTGCCATGCATACACTACTGGACATACTCTACACATCTAATAATCAAGTGTCTATGCCATGAGAGCAATATGTTTGAGTTCACTACCAGATATGAGTAAGATCTGACTTCGGGGTGGAAACTTTTGGCACTCACTTCTGAACCTGCTGTCCAACCTTCATCCGTTCATAAGACGTATGCTGATTAGCTGTCTGACTCGAATTGAACACATTTGCACGCTCAGATAGCTTAGGGATCGGAGCCAGCTCATAATCGGACGAGAGATGCCAGAAAAATGTTGATGATATGCGAATATTTGGCCGGTCAGGATGACTCTCTTTCCGCCGCTCGATAGTCTAGAAAATAGGAGTCAGCTCTTCACTTGCACAATAGGTTTCGGCAGTGTATAACCTGTAGCGTAGCCTTGTTCACAACTACCTCGTGGAAGCCAGCTTTGATAAGGCCTCCGGTGAGATGTTCAATCTGTTTTCCTGCTTGCACAAGTAGGTAACGGCCAGTGGGTGGGAATCTAACGGGGATGCGCTTTCCGGTATTACGCGCCCAGATGTTAAGTCCAGGATACCGTGAACGACCGTGGATCGTTAAGCAGTTGAGGTCCGTATGAAAGCCGGCAAGTATGGTATCCTTTTGCCCGTACTTCACCAAATCAGAAGCCGTTGGGCCAAGTAGATGAGGGCTATCCACCGCATCAATGTAAAATTCCATAGAATGACTGTATGAAACCTGACTGACCCATATTTCCCTGCATCCTTAATAAATTCTCGAGGAAGTCCGAGACCAATTGCTGTCATTTCAGCAATATTCTCAACACTGTTGTCTGTGTTAGCGACAGCCTACAGATAACACGCCTGCAAGACTCACGCATTCTTCATGGAATGTCCCCATTTCTCCATGGTGGAATTCCCACTTCTCACTGATGCCAGGGGCCTGCGGTACGACATTTGGAGCATTGAGCGCCGGAAACTCGGTCTCATATGGAGGGGGAGTTCCCATTTTCCAGAAGAACCTGCACTTGGGGTCAGGATGGTGCCCGGAGACATCTAATGGCCGTTCGGCTGGATCCAAGTTGGCGATAATATCCAAGCATGGCTCATCCACAGCACATTTGGGCTTCTCTGTATTCTCAAGGGTGACACCAACCTGATAATGAATCTCTGGTCGCTCATCCTTCTGTAAATCCTCGATAGGCTGCGCGAAATAGTCTTCGATGAGATCAAGGAAAGTGTCATTGTCTTCCTCTGATACGCGAGAGTCGTGAACAAGGAGTGCCCCGTATGTGATCAATGCATCAGCAGCCTGTAACTTGAATGATCAGAACCAACCAGACCGTGGGTAGTTAGACGGAGACCTTGTTACATTCCTCTTGCACTCTGATTGATTGTGTATGTTGAGATAAGAAGATATCAAGGTCAATGACTGGGAGGGTTTCTGATAGCGTTGACATGGTGGAAATTAGTGAACTTGATGTGGTGATGATCAGATCTTTATAGAGACAAGTCAGAGCTTCTAATCGTAGACTGCTGGGCTCTTGCTCTCTGAAGTTACTCCAGGAGCAACTTCAAGGTAGGACCCATCAAAGGATACCTTCGTCCATCCAAGGTCATCCCCAATTCAAGCCGTGCGCTGCTCCTGGGACCTCAGGGGGTGCTAACGGCTAGATTATACTATCTGTAGCCGATTTTCTATGTAAAAGTAGTCTATGGTTTGAACTGTTCCGAGCAAGGCGGTGTGAATTTGGTAGCGAAACTCTCCTTGATGTGAGAGGCAATTTCTTCCGATGACATTTCTACCATTCGAACATGAAAGCGTGCATGAGGCCTCGGAGGCCTCGAGGAGACTTGCAAGCAAGCACCGCAGTGATCGAAGGCAGCCGCTATTTCGGCACATTCCGCACTAGTTCGCCCTGTTCCCCATCTACCTCCCACTGTGAGTAGTAGGCATCTTTCGCCACAACTATCACTGGTACACTCCCTTTAGGCTGCCATCATGATCAAGGTCTGTACATCACACCAGAGTTTCATACAATAAGCGCACGATCCTAATGAGTTTAGATATGGAGTATGAAGAAGAATGAGGACGCTGCAACCAAGAAGCGACCGAAAACAAGTGCTGCACAGATACGAGTGCAGAAAGGTTCGTACCGGCCTTCCTGTTTTATGTTTCCTGATTTCATGAATTTAATGTACGCGATGTCAGATCTGACCGAACTTGATCTCCCTCCCACTATGAAGACTGACTTCCCGGACCCCACCGACCTCCTGAACTTCACTCTCACCATCACTCCTGATGAAGGTGTTTCTACTGGATACTGGAAATACCTGCCTTACTGACCAAACTCGCCAGGCATGTACAAGGGTGGTGCTTTCACTTTCTCTTTCACCATCAACACCAACTATCCTCACGAGCCTCCTAAGGTCAAGTGCATGCAAACGGTGTGTTTTCTTTACCTCAAAAGCTAAGCTATTTTAAGTCTGTTTGATATAGATATACCATCCAAACGTTGACCTCGAGGGAAACGTGTGTTTGAATATTCTCCGAGAAGACTGGAAACCTGTCTTAAATTTGAATTCGGTCATGGTCGGCTTACAATACCTTTTCTTGGAGCCTAATGCAGATGATCCATTGAACAAAGGTTCGCTGCATTTGCTTCCAGGTGCATGAGCTTATCTGACTACGTTTCACAGAGGCAGCAGAAGAACTACGAAAGAATCGCGAACAATTCCTGTACAATGTTAAGACATCCATGCGCGGTGGTAATATCAAGGGTGTGACATATCACAAGGTCCTTGTATGATGTTTGTTAGACGCGTGTAGATGTTCTCATCTGTTCACCATGATCTTTGTTTTCCACTGGCATTATTTTGTATTCGAAGACTCATTGTGGGGGATCATTATGATAACAAGGTAACGATATGATACAATGTCTGTGACAGTCTGTCTGGATCACGGATTTCCTCGATCGTTTCATTCCACATAAATTCAACTTCCCCTATAAGTGGTGAAGGAATACGGGCTAATCAAAAGTGGGATGTGGTAATGTTCTTCTGGGTTTTCGATTTCGAAAGTGATCTGTGCACATTAGTAAGATGTCATGGAACAAGTACTGTCTGGCTAGCAAACCAATCTTACCTCCACCCAGGGATAGAAACATTTTCTGCCTGTCTTTTCAAAATAATCCTTCGGCTTGAAGACGATCTTGTAAGTCCCAGCATCCACTTGTTTATTCTGCAACCTGGCCTCGTCGGATCCTCGTGGAGGCAACATGTTTAAGCATCGCCCATCGGCATCCGTAACGCTGCAGAGCCACGATGGTCGGCCGGCAAGTGGGTATTCAAGATGATCAACGTACCCATGTGCAAATGGACTGAAGATGTCAACATTTCTCTGTCCTTTATGGTAGGTCTGAATGTTAACCTCCACTCCCTCTGCTGGTCTTCCAAGAGAGATATCAAGAACTTTATGGTGTCGATGAACACTAGCAGTATCTCCTTGACATAGCGCTCACCGTGGCATGTGATGGGTCCCTTTGACATAATGACGAATACTGGGAGTCCTCCTGTCTGTAAGACCCTTTATATGTAGTTTTCGAGCTTTGAAAGCCACGTGAAAGAGCTCCAAAATGCCGAGAAATGCCCCTGCCCGTCGCCCTCGTCGTTGAAAGTACGATTGATGATCACCTGCTCCTCATTCCCCTGTTGGCTCTGAATAGGTTTGGCGCGAAATCACGTGCTCCTTCAGGTAATGATCTGACTGTTAAGATTTTGTGACATCGAATATTCATGTCTGCTGCGTCCACTCCTGCCGTTCCGCCTCTGGGCAAATACCTTGCATCTTCAGGTGTGCTAAAAGAGAGTGAGATTTACACTTCTTCGCTGACTTCATGCAGAAAAGAAAACACGGGACAAAGCCGTAAAAAACCTTGCTGTTTTCCTGTCCAGTGACTCCGAAAATGTATTGCCTGATCTTGAAATGGCTAAGCTATGGAAGGGCATCTTCTACTGTATGTCTCCACATCCATCATCGATCGTCCGCGTCATATTTGATGTCATATTCCAGGTTTCTGGATGTCAGACAAACCACTCGTACAGCAGGCACTAGCGGGGGAGCTAGCGGAGCTCATACTTACGATCACTGACGTACCTTCGTCACTCAATTTTCTGCGAGGTTTTTGGACAATGACGGTTAGAGAATGGAATGGGATCGATCGTCTTCGGTACGTGCGGTGATTTTACACCGTGATGTGTCAGATACTGATATTGGCTTCAAGTATGGATAAGTACTACATGCTCGTCAGGAAGTTCGTGAATGCAAGCTTCAGATTGCTTGTGCGGACAAAATGGGACAGTGCCACTGTTGAGGAGCACAACTCAATATTATCTGGCCCCAACGGACCGCTATGGTGAGAAGTCCTTATACAAATATCAGAAAGCCGACTATAGCTATTCTTGCAGTCCCAACGATATACGCGTGCCAGCCAGTCTTGCATTCCACTTATCGGAAATATACCTCGAGGAGCTTGAAAAAGCGCTAACAAGCTCGGAGTCACCACCTCCAGTCCCACTGTCCACGCTGCTGTCGCCTTTCATTACCCTCGCCGCACGAACGCCCACAAACACGACCTACAAATACATTCAATCGTCGTTGTTTGAGCCATTGCGTAATTCACTGAAATCATCATCGGGTCCTCCAAGCCGCAAGAAAGCACGCACATCATCTTCTGATTACTCAGAACTACTGGGCAACGTCTGCGCCTCTAGCTCAGACAGTGATCAAGCAATGGATGTAGATGCTGTGCGTAAGTCGATATTACAAAAGATATTCGATGTCGCAAGCGAAACAGAAACCCGGGATGCAAATCGACGGAGAATGTACGCGTTCTATAAGGATGCGGTGGAAGATGATGAGGATGAGGACAGTGCTGGATAAACTCATACGATACCTGTAATGCTTCGATGTTGCGTTACGAATGCACTATCTTCGATGAAGCTGCAAAGCTAGTAGTTCCCTTGCTCAGCTGATAGATTGATTACAGAGAATTGATTAACCTCGTAAACAGTTCGCTGATCCTATTTGACATCTGCATTACCTGTAGCCGTGACTTGAGCTGCCTGCTCTGCACATCCTTGTAATATAATGACAATCCCTTTTCTCCCCATGATGACTCGAGCGTGATGTTCTCGCGAGTACACTGCATCTTCAATCTACAAATCTGGCAGTTCTCGCTGCGTCAGACGTCTCCATGTAGACTCCTTCCACCAGTCCTCCATACTATCAATGCGTTCCCAAAGCGTCTCTTCGTCCACGCCGTAGATGTCATATTTTGCACCATCCAGTGGACGCCCCTCCCGTTTGGCTACTTCTAGCGCAGCCTTATTTTCACCTCTGTAATGGCAACGCTGATTTTGAGCAGTGTAATAACAAAATCAAGGAGTTACCCACCGGAGGAGGTCTAGAAGTTCCTGTCGGTCGGGGAAGAATAGTCGTGGTTCAAGGACTGCAAGAATAGCGAGAGCAGCGCGAAAAAGAAAAGAGTCCCCTTCTAGTAGGAGAACGTCCCACAGGCGTGCGCATGCTTCGAAGGGCAGGTGGTCCAAGAATAACGGGATAAGCCAGTCAGGGAGATATGCACTAGGTGATATCTGGTGCTGCTTGAAATTGAAGTATACTAGAGAAAAATGAATTAAGCCGAGGGTGAAAGATGATATATGGAGTCTTACTTTTTGGCATGCAGTCAGCTAAGAGCGTGTCGAATATCCTGAAAGCAGCATAAATAGATGCCTTCACTCATGTCCTTATGCTCACCGATAATAGGCCTCAACCTAAAACACTGGATTCAGTCAGACTCTGATCCAAGCCAATCTGCGGTACTCACGTCATCCTTGGCAGCAACGCTGCCATATAATGACCTCATGCAATGTCTCTCCAAGAGATTTCTCATCACTATGAAGCCTTGCTGTGGCTTCATGTTGAGTAATATCATCCCGGCGATCTTGGCGGTCCCGTGCACATATCCCAGACCCTCATCTGCACGAGAGACGACCCATGCGCACAACATGTCCCTGAGGTCTTTGTAGAGTGGCCCAGTTTCAGGGTGGAAGATGTGCAGGGCGGGAAGGGTGGACAAGATGTCTTGCTCGACGGCCTGTAATGTTTCGGCAGGAAATGAGCCGGACGAGAGTGCGCGACTAGCTCGACTGAGACAGTTCCTGTAGTTATCTTGAAATACAATGAATGCTACCGCACTGAGAAAGATGTGCATATGCCTACCATTACTCAGAGCGAGTGCGTTACCGACAGCTTGCTGCCACATAGAAGCGCGTAATTTCGTAGGTATACCGTTCCACCAAAGTCTGCGAAGATTGGGATTCTTATAAACGACTCGCCAATCAGGGAGGATCTCCTTCTCCCATTTGTACATGGACTGCTCGATCTTGAGCTCGCGAGCTAAACGTCGTTCTTGCAGTGCTTTCCGCCGTTTCTCCTCTGATATCAAGTTAGCATATAGCCACGATTTATATGACTATAAAATGACCTGCAGCGCGACTTTGTTTCATCATGGCCTGCCAGTCCGCCATATGTTTCTGGTCTCTTGACGGTTCTTCGGAGGCAGGAAATGAGGGCGTGTCTGGCTCATTACTTTCTGGAAGGCACTCGGTCCCGCTGAGTACGTTTGTCTTCTATGACTTATGATGGTTGGGGTTGTTGGGGTTTGGGGGTAACGGGGAAGATGGGGATGGAGGAAGTGGTGGAATATCATGACTAGGCGCAGGGAGGTAGGAAGAAGATGCATTCTCGACTGGGTGTACCGCTTCGTCTTCCTGATGATCCTTTCCATTGCTTTCTGCGCCCGTACTCATCATTACGCGACTTGGCGGTGATCTACTGACGTCGATGTGAACGGCGGGATATGAAGTATCCCACGGAGGGGAGGTATCCCGTAGAGGGGAGGCATCCCCCTCTTGGGTATCTCCATGGCTAGTCGAGTGTCCGTTTACACTCGGTTCTTCTGAGAGTGTGATATCAGAGAAGTCCTGAGGAACCTCCTGCTCATCAGGTTGCTCTTCCGCAGTCAGCGGTGGTGATGACAAGGAAGAAGATCTAGACTCTGAATATGAGTTTGAGCTCCCATCGAGACAAAACGTTGATATCGACGTGTCGTGGTCGCGCACAGAGCTATTCTCTGTCTCCCCGTCATCTTCTCGGTCATTATTTCCGGTCCAACTCGGGTTCTCGGCGAGATGTTTCCTGATAGCTGCGGAGCTGAACTCGAGGTTATAATCAGCATCCTCACTGTCTGAGAATGCATCGTCGAGGTCGAAGCGGGCCTCGAATCCTTTGCCTACTTGACGCTCTACGACTTCGTGCTTGTCATCTGCCATGGTGGTATGGATACGTTTTAAGTTACAGATGTCGGCCCGCTTAGTATTAATGATCACATGATCTGATTTACTCGTCCAGGACCAGAATAGCTTCCGAGTTTAATATCACTGGCAGTCACCTCGACAGTCAACCAAGTCTTAGATTCTAGGTCCTCGTTTAAGTGAGTTTTGCTTGTTTTATGTGCTCATCTCTCAGCCGAACTGACGTCTAGGACTATATTGACATGATTGCAGAGGTATTGCTAGTTCTCGCAGGCCACTCTTCGTCGTTATTCCCAACAGATCACAATTTACATCCTGCTTTCAGACCATTACTGCATCCAGGCGAGGAGCAATAGTCTTGAAGCCCTTGGACACATAGCTTCCAGATACCGCAATATAAAGAAAGCGTGTGCGACCCTCTCCCGGTCCAAGTCGCGTTATGTCTGCGCGCTCTGCGCGACGTTAAACCAGATCCTGAAGGACGAGTACGAAAAACTTGTGGTAGATACAGAAGCCAAGGTCTTAAAACGCGACCCTGATCTCGTTGCAAACGGGTCTTTCGTGCCGCTTTCAGCTGTACGAGCGACTTTTGCAGAATGGGACTCTCCGCTCACGGCGTTAGAGACCTTGATGAATCAGCTACAGGCTCAGAAGCACTGGAAGCCCGGTCCCCTGATTGACATGTTGCTCGCCCGTTCAAAGACTGGTGTCTATCGAATTGCCGATATCATATCACGCCTTTCTGTCGCCGTCCAACGTGTCTGGCGGAGCCAGCTGTCCGCTTTCGTGGTTCATGGGTCCCTTGCTTCCTCTGATCCTTTAGCATCGGAAGATTTTACGCTTTTAGATGGCGCTATGCCCTCTTGCGTTTCTCCCCAAACGAAAGAATCCATCGTTTATGTGGGTCGGGCCATTGCGACCATAAAAGCCAAGAAGTGGCAGAATCAACTACCGCGTGAGCAGGCGCTTGAATATGCCAATCTATTGGAGACCGTCTTACCCGAGGATCAATACAAATTCGACCTTGTGATCTCGCAGATCAGGACAAATGTCAGTGAATGGCTATGGCTCAACGTTCTGACGCGGAAGGACGTCGAAGATGCCGTTATATCGCTGTGCGTGATCCTTCCGAGCCCTCCTTTTTTTTATTTTTATTTGAATGTGGTAGACTAACAATTGACCGGTAGGGCAAGCTACTTCCTTCTGCGCAATGGCGAATTCAGCTTGGCGCTCATTCGTGAGATTGAGCGCTTGAAGATATCACGGCTCACGACACGATCAGGAGTCGCGTCAGTGATTCGAGAACAAGATTTAAACCTAGCGCTCCTCCGAGCGTCTCTTGGCACAAGCCGCCCAACATGATCCATCCCTTTTACATCTCCATTTCGAGCTCCCCTCTGGGCCCCTCAGACCCCTCCTACCCTCATTGGCGAATTCCAAAGCACTATCTTCATCTGTCGCTAGTAATTCACCCGAAACCACATCCTTTGATGATCTCCTTTTAGGCACAAATCTCGTACTATCGTACAATGTCACCTGGCCTCTGGATCTAGTTTCTGCACGCTTCAGGATCTTCAGATATACGCAGCTCTTTTCAACTACCTTTCTTCTTTACGCAAAACCCACACTCAAATTCACACTTGCTGGACCTCGCTCTCTAACGCACAACGTGCGCGACGGCGATGGACAGGTCTTGGCGAAGGTGGTACTGCCGAAGACCTCGAAGCGCGCAGAGAATTGTTACGCTGCGGGTGGGGCGTCGTGAGGGATATGGGATGGTTCCTTGACACGCTTCTCGGTTATGTCATGGTCGACGTCATAGACGTCGAGTTCAGAAGACTGAAAGATCTCTTGGGAAACCCAAGTCGCGGACGTGCAGAGAGCGTAGGCAAGCACCCCAGTTCACAGAACATTGCCGGCCAAGCCAATGCAGACCCCTCGACTTACCTTGATTTCACCACGCTTCGAAATATCCATACGACGTATCTTGAACGGCTACTGACGGGGTGCTTGCTGAGCAATCCCGCTCTTACTGCGATTCTTCGGCCGATTTTCGAGGTGTGTGAACGATTTGTTGCGCAGGTCGAGAGATGGGGTGGAGACGTCCTGCCTGCATTGTTGTTTGAGGGGAGTTTAGCACCTGGTGGGGATGATAAGGTGGGTGCTATGGTACAGGAACGGTTCCAAGTAGTGTCAGAAATCAATGAGGTACTATATCCTGTTCTCAGCATTAACTATTGATTCTGATCATATCATACAACAGAGCCTTCATAAGCTGCTTAATTTGTTCTACGAGCAGCTGTCGCTCTCAACTTCTCAGCAGCCCTTCACGGCCACTGGTGATATCCTCAAAGTCCTATCTTGATGAACGCTAGTGTGGTAAATGCAACATTACAGCGCACGTCCATCCGAGGAAAGGGGTCCAAGGGTTTTGAGGGAGAGGGAGAAGTCCGCCGGCATGTTGAGAGACTATTGCTTCGGCTGGACTTCAACGGGGCATTCTCGAAGCCCAGAGCTGGTGCCAGCGAATGGGAAGGTGGAATAGATATCCTTTAATATTTGTAATTCTCGAATAGTTAAACTTCGTGGGCGCCAAGATCATGATATCCGACCTTATCATATGATCTAGTCTCCGATTTCACCCTCCACCTTCCGCTGGCAGTCTTGACATTGTTGGTCCTGTCAAGTAATCTGTTATAATTTATCTTACTGCGCAGCGGGCTGGGTCCAAGTGGACACCACTCCCACGACGTGTCAGCTTAATATAATTTCGTAATTAATAGCACAAGTGAAAGTCGATTTACTTCAGGTAAGTTTAAGTTGACGGATATGACCGGAGGGTCAATAGCAGTTCGTCGTCTCTCCCAACAAGTTAGATTACTTTCTTCATCACATCCATCCATGGTCTCCAGTGCGGTTTTCGTCGTCCAAACCTGTAATTTTTACTAACACGCTTCTAGCATTTGGTACTCGTCTCATTGGCGCGCCCAACACCCTCGGTGAGTGCGATCGTACCCACAATTATCATGCCAGCTGATCAGCTCGCATATCATCAGAACACCGAGTGTTCATTGAGCATAATGGTTCTGTCGTGTCTTCTTTTCACGACGTTCCTCTTTTTGCCGACCAGAGCAATGGCATCCTCAACATGATCGTCGAGGTCCCTCGTTGGACTAACGCGAAGATGGAGATCTCCAAGGAGGAGGCCTTCAACCCCATCAAACAGGACATCAAAAAGGGTCGCTTGCGTTTCGTCCGTAACTGCTTCCCTCATCATGGCTACATCTGGAACTACGGTGCTTTCCCTCAGGTGGGCTTTGTTTCGTTTCTCGCTCTTATTCGGTTGGCTAAGCGCCAACGATCATCGTAAGACTTGGGAGGATCCGGCTGCTCTCCACCCAGAGACCAAAGCCAAGGGTGACAACGATCCATTGGATGTCTGTGAGATCGGTGAACAGGTCGGCTACGTTGGTCAGGTTAAGCAGGTTAAGGTTCTCGGTATCATGGCTCTGCTCGATGAGGGCGAGACTGACTGGAAAGTTATCGTCGTTGATGTGCACGACCCCCTTGCATCAAAGCTCAACGACATCGAGGATGTGGAACGTCATCTTCCTGGGTTGATCAGGGCCACCAATGAGTGGTTCAGGTATGTGCTGTATTCTATTAGCCTAAGAAGGCGCTATAGTCTCTGCTAGGATCTACAAGATTCCCGATGGCAAGGGCGAGAACGCCTTTGCTTTCTCTGGTGAGGCCAAGAACAAGAAATATGCTACAGAGATCATCCACGAATGTAACGAGGCATGGCGCCGTCTCATCGCCGGTGATAGCCCTGCTAAAACCCCTACCTACGAGATCTCTGTGTCCGTAGACTTTCCTTGTTTTGTCCTAGTTGCTGAAAACTAAAAATTTTGCAGCCGCAACCTCTCCAACTCGAGCTCGCCAAGTTTCGTTACCCGTGGCGACCCCACGTACGCTAACCTTCCTACCGACTCCAGGCAACCTCCTGCACCCATCGATCCTTCCAGTAAGTACTTGTTCCTCCCCTTCGTCCTGCATAGTATAACTTCTCTGTCCCAGTCTCAAAGTGGTTCTACATCTCATCCGTCCAGGTTTAGAGGAAGGACAGAGTAGTAAATGTAAATTGATGTACTTGGATTCGTAACGACTACATATCCTTCAATTTTTTTTGCCAAGATTAGGTGGCTAGTGACGAGACTAGCCACGTACGCGATCGAAACGTTTGATGCTGTGTTATTAGTCTAAAGCTACAGTGGCTACTGGCATGAGATATACTAAAATCAGACGGTGCTCGTATCTCAAAGCCTAGTGTCGTGTCTTTTCTACCACGCCATCTGACTGTGTGGGGTATCGGCAGTAACGATCAGAAATGGATGTTACTGTCCACGTCCCTGCAACACGCAAGTCAGCTGTGTCTGGGTCGTGTAACCAAGTAGAAACAGACCTTCAAGTGCGGAAAATATAGAGTATTCGTGCGTAGTGACACCCGATACGGTATGCGTCTCCAGGACTTTTCCTGGCTTGCCTCCTTTCTTGGGAATTGGCTCGGCTCGTTGGTATGTGAACGTGAATGGTGGTTCTCCAATCAGCGTGAAGACTATCTCTGCTTGGTCACCTACACATACGTCAGCACAGCACAATCATCATGTATCGAAACGACAATCACCTTCATGAATGTCCTGGAATATCCGTTTCCCGTGACCGACCTGGGCAGCTGGGAGAGAATGGATGCTAAACTGCAAGTCAGTGACTGTAGCCTTGCATAGCTTCTGCTGTTGCGACACGGATGTAACTGTGAATTCCCCCGCTTGTTGATGCATAAGGGAAAATGGGGACTTCTTGGCTTCTTGGGTGTAAGACTTGCCATTGATGCGGTACCTATAGCGTCGTTCCCGTCAGCAAATCAAAGTGTGACAAGTCACCGAACGCACCCGACAGACCAAGGCGGCGTGCCTTCGAGCTGGAACTGAGCCACATCACCGACACAGAAATCTACTCTCTTGTCGACGGGGGTGATCGCAGCGGACTCTGCAACGTCAACCCATATAGAGCGATGCAAGGGATAGAGCTCTTTCTGTTCGCAGTGCGACGAGTCCTGAACGGACTCCACTGTGATTTGGTGCGGACCAATGGACGTGAAGTGATAAGAGGGAAGATCAAGTATCCAGGTCTTATCGTGTACCTCGATTGTTTCCTTGTGCACATGGCTCGCGGCAAGGTTCCTGATGGACAGAGCGAGCTGGAAAGGCGGGGTCCCGTCTAACTGAATAACACCACCATCATTTGAGATTGCCTCACGAGAGGTAAGTGCATCATTCAGGCAGAAAAGAATTCTGTTATCGTTCTTGAACTTCGCTGACGGCCTTGCCATGACCTCTTGCTCGAAAAGAAGGCGATCTGAACGAGGGATGACAGCGTTTTTGTGCTTCGCAAGAGGATAGGCGCTGTCCCCGATTTGCTTGACTTCATAATACTTGCGCCCGATGATGGACGTGTGCAGCTGGAAACGTGTGTGAGGCTGGATGCTGCTGAATGTTGGTTGGTCGAGGACTATTGTACCCCCTGCTTCGTCGTTGCGTGCAATGTTGTACATAATCTGGAAGGGAGGTCGACCTTGAAAACGTTAGCCAGTGCAATGAACTTCGTTTGAGAGGACACACCCGTGAGCTCGAGGTCGACGTGGGCATCCTGGCCTTTGCAAATCGGAGGAAGGATATGTGACCTATTATATGGCTCGAAGGTGCAGACAGTTGCAGGATCCAGTCGAGCAGATGGTCGTGGCACCCAGTCAACGGTATAAGTGTTTTCACTTTCGATCACGGATCCAGGACATTGAGAATCCGTAACCTAGAATAAACATATTATGTGAACAAGATATCCCGTGGTTATGCGATGGACTGCTACCTCGAGAATTTCGTAGACACCCTTTTGTGTGACATGTATATGGTCATTAGGAGACTTCAGCACAGCAGTGAACAGTCGATCTGGGTTGCCCATGTGACGGTACTTGACTTTCCATGGCTAAGGTAGGCGAACGTGAGTTCTGCTCGTGAGAGTTCAATAATCTGACTTACTCCGTCGCCTGTCAGCCGAAGTGGCAGGTCTGCACCATCATCTTCTAGAATAGTGATCTCCCGTTGGCCACGCTTGCCGTAGAACTTGACAGTTGGCTGAACACGAAATCAAAACTTGACCCTTATATCACAGTCATAACAACCTACCTTCACTCTCCTGACATTCACAGAGACGCCAGGAACTGATATCGATCGTCTGCATCCGTAGCTATCCACGACGCTCACTGAGTGAATGGATTAGCTTCGCTTCATCGAACAATAACCTTCGAGCCTACCTAATTCAACATCAAATGTTCCACCCTCCTTGTCAATAACACTGGGTATAGGTACCAATACCCTCGTGGGCGACGTTTTGATGTCGGTTATTTCCAATGCATCTGTACTGCGTGGACCCACGACCTGCAACTCCAAGTTCCAAGGAGGCGTGCCCTATGGATACGCATTAGTATCAGCCCGTCAAACCCGACGAGACTGCCCACCCTCAAATCGACCTCGATGCCCACTGTCACACCCTCACAACTGCTGACGACTCTCCTTCCGCGACCGCCTACGAAGTCTGCTGCTGCTAAAGGATGTACGATTTGATCAATGCTTGGGCCATCAAGCGCGACTTTTTTGTAGTAGGCGTCACTGAGCTGTACAAAGGTGTAATAGTAGTGACCGCTGTCCTCCGGCTGCAGAGTGAGCTCGCCACGGGATGACGTGAATGTCTTGAAAAGATCGCGTGGGGGCTCTGCATCACGTTGCGTGCGGTAGTAGACCTGGAATGGAGGTGTGCCGTGCATGACAAGGGATGCAGAAACACCTGTGTCGCCGGAACTGAGTAGACTTTAGAAAGGAAGGCTTGCCAGAACGAGGGCACATACCATTCATGAATCCTCTTCCACTCGATTTCTGCGGTGGGCGTCGCCTTCTCAACGACCTTGCAGGTTTCAGGAGCAAGCACATCGCCATCGCAATACTATGACATGGTCAGGATCATCATGAAAAGGAACTGTGCATTACCTACCTTGCCTCTGATGCCGGTGACAATATACTCCCCTGGGACACCTGCACTTAGCACGACATCATTCTTGTTTTCCTGGGTCTGTAGTTTCTTGTCCCATGGCTTCATGCGCTTGCCGTCCCCACTGGCAGGCTCGAACCTTACATCAATATCCCATGGCCCATCCACTGGGTCTGCGTTGGATACTGTTAGTGCTACCGGAGCCTCTGAGCCAATCAGGAGTGAAGTTGGATTTCCCGGACCACATGCTTTGAAGGACACGCTCGGACGGCGCAGAACAGAGAGGGACCGTGTTATTTTCGCGTCACGATGCCCTTCGTTGAGGTGCACGATGTTTCCCATGCCATCGATAACACTCTCCAGGTTATACGTGTGCTTGCCGAGAACATCCAATGACAAAGACAATGGAACTTTGAGTTTCTGAGGTATACGAGCGCGAGCGACCTCTTGTGCGGTATGCGAGTGGCTGCTGTCTTCAATGCCTTCAACAAGGAAATATTCTTTCCTCCCGTTAACATCCTTCGACCACTGTAGGCTCAGCGGAGGAACACCTCGTATATCGATGGTAAGGTCCACATCAGATGTTTCACCTGCACAGCGAACATCTTGCACAGCATCGTCGGTATACTGGGCAGTCGGACAGGGTACAACGGTCAGTTCAACCGGGTGAACAAGACGTGCGGCAACATTCGAACTGTCAAGCACCCGGTCGAGCCTTATGGTCCCTGGCTTGGAAAAGCGAAGATGTAATAAGCTTTGTGTCTTTTGGAGGCGGGCGCCGGTATCTGTTTTCTTCATCATCCTCGTCATCGTACGCATCATACCCGCTCGCATCCTTGCTTCGCACAACCTGCAGCCCCTCTACTCTAGCTTGCTCGATTGCTTTTAACTCCTTCGTTCCCAATTCAAGGTATTCCACGCGCCCCGAGCCAAGTGGAATAAAAGAATAGCGCACATTAGTCGGTATCGTGTTGTTCACAAGGATTGGGACGAGCACGTGCGCAGGCGAGACAGGTGGGAGGCAGAAAGTATGCGAGTGTGGATTGAAATGAGCAGTGCTGATAGGAGACATGCGGACCGTGTGTTGGCCAAGCAGACGGGCATCTTTGGAATTTGTGTTGAACGAAAAGAGACCGAATGTTAGTGGAGCAAAGATATCAGATAGACGGAACGGTTCTGGAGTAGATGGAAGGTCTGGTCGATCTTGTATAGTATAATGAGCTCAGTTAAAGACATAAATTTATGGCAAACTTACTTGGAATTCCCGAGGGTACGCTACTTATTTCGGAGGATCCCATTAACCCAAGGTTTAAGCTAATTCCTCCGAACAACATGCCATCGAGAAACCAAATGGATAGAATTTGGAGTAAGACGACAGCCCTGCTATACTTTAAACGTGGTATTCGGAGCCGAGAGAGAGTTGCGATGTAAGCAAAATCAACTATAAGCCATTTTCTGCCATAGTATGTCGTTGCATCGGACGCGAAGATGTTCTGGAGGACGTCGAACACCTTGATGGCCTGCCGAGAATAGGAACGTGTCAGACCCGTGATGTTTTGGTAGCATGCACAAGGCACGGAATATAAAAGAAGACCTCGCGCAGGAAGAACTTGAAACCTGTTTAAAGCCACTCACCTGCAGCAGCAAGCCCAAACTCAAGTAATATAAACGCTGAGAGGGCACGTCGAGGAGCCGCTCTGGTATGAGTGGCTGTTCGCCTGGAGGCGGCGTTGGTTCGCCAGGCATATAAAAATGCTAGCTTATTATACTATGGTCAGATAAACCAGCCCCAACACTAAGTCCTAAGAAACTGCATTCACGAACCTGAAAGTCTGGAGGAAGGACGAATGCACGTGACCGCCGTCGATTGTTTGGTCAAAAAAGGCAATTGGATTTGACGGGTGACTAGTGTCCCGGCCGTAGGCCCGTAGCGCCTTTGAACTCTCTCTACATACAGCTGATCTGTTTTGCAGGTATTTTGATTTCACACGAAGCGCTCAAACAACAGACAGAAAGACGCCGTACTACGTGGCCAGTTTTTCTTAGTTTGTGACCATTCATTGCGATCCTAGTGGTCTGCCAGACTTTACAATCACATTCCGTCCTTGTGAGTACCAACATGACACATTAAAAGCTTCAACGTATCAAAAGACGCCTAACCCAGTTGTCCGTGCCTTCAGCAGGTTTATCAAGCGATAACAAGGGAGTCCTATCTTGTCTTGTTCATACCACGATGGCCATGAACAACTTAAAGCACTCACTACCACCACTCCCTCCCATCCAAGGAGAGCTCATGCTCGACGTATATACGCATCGGTCTATGCTGGGCAGAGACATCGACGAGAATACCGTGCATGGAAATACCGAGCGATTGGCTGAGCTGGGTAGCTCGGTGCTCAGTATGCTCGTCGTGTACACGTTGTACTCAGAGAAACCGATGCTTCCCGCCCATGATCTCAAAGTTCGTAATTGTCAAAACAATATCCTTTTTGTGTATTGCTGAGATGGCACCATAGATGCGCCAAGCTGAAATGCTGAGCGACAAGAACATCGGAGACTGGCTTTCTCTTTACGGATTAAAGGCTAAAATTCGTTGTGCAGACAAAAGTGTACTTGACAGGCCTGAAGAAGCTCGTTTCCTCTTCAATTCTTATGTTGGTGCCGTGTACACCCAGAAAGGATTGCAAGAAGTCATGAACTGGGTCGGACGCCTTGTCAACCCTTCCTCGGAGCCTCCAACAGTCCCAGGAGATACAACCAACAACCAGCCCGCTACAACGCCGCCTCCACCACCTCCAATGTATTATTCTCAGCCCCCACCCCCGCCTCCGCCAAGCACTGCGCCTCCTCCGATGCCATCGATGCCGCCGCCTGTGCCCTCTCAGGGTGTACTTGCAATATTCAATCAGACGTGTATGCAAAGAGGACTCACAGTAGAGTGGAAACCGGAGATGACGGGGCCACCGCACAATCCGAGGTGGGAAGTGAAGTGTATTGGTGAGCTTTTAGCCTTCTTTTATGTGCTTGGTTATCTGAGCAACTTGGAAGTGAGCGGACAACATCGTGGAACCGGGGCAGGTAGAAACCAGAAGCAGGCAAAGGAGCAAGCAGCGACAGAGGCATATCAGTACATGCAGGCCACAGGCTGGGGCCGTAAGTAGCCAGAAATTGCCAATGCGCCCAACTTCTGACCTTTTGTTCTAGTTCTCTAACAACATTCGGACTTATATCAACGGAATGTATCAGTATGTCATCTGAGTCTTCTGTATTCGTATGATTTTCTACCCAACTGTCTCTTCTTTTCAAAGCCTCCTTACCTCCACCTGGTTTCCGCTGGTTAGACAGTTATTTTTGTATCGGTTTGGATACCAAAGTCACTACTACAACTGTCGGATAGGCTCGTTCTATTTAAATGACATTTTGATACATGCGGTGAGATAAGTCCCTCTTTGGGAGCTCCTATTACGCCCTCCGCCTTTGTGCTTACAGTGATCTTCGCTATACCGATGCATCGATAAATATCTTGAGTTCTGCCACTGATCTTGAGCTCGCCGAAACATCCCTTGCCCTAAGCCGTCACTGAACTACCAGACTACATATGGTTCCTCCACTTCCTCCGCTGCACGGAGATCTGATGCTCGATGTTTTCACACATCGCGCTTTGACTCAAGGTGTCATTAACGACCACACGCCACATGGAAATAGCGATAGACTTGCACAACTTGGAAAATCGGTGTTGAACACCATCGTGACGTATATACTATTCGCAGAAAGACCCATGTTGTCTGGCGAAGAGCTGAAGGTATGCTCGTGATATCGTGATCACTCCTACTTAATCGCTATGATGCCGTGGCTAGACCAAACAGGAGCAAATCTTAAGCAACGAAAGCATGGTTGCTTGGCTTGCCGCGTATGATATCGAACTGAAGAGACGTGTGAGAGGAGCGAGAGGCGCTCTCGACAGCCCCGAGGTACGGAAGATCGACCATGTATGTGAGATGCACGCCGCATGACCACCTTTCCTCAGGAAGCTCGCTTCCTTTTTAACAGTTACGTTGGAGCTGTTTGTCTCCAAGATGGCTTACAGGCGACAACTGACTGGGTCAGTAAACTTGTGAAGCCCGAGGGCCAACCACCGGCTTTAGTGGATGACTCGCAATACAACGCCTTGTCGACGGTATCACCTGTGTCACCTTCCAGTGCCGCGGCGTCACTCCCGGCCTCCCCTCAGACGGCGGGTACGTCGCAACCCGCTCCGCCTCCATATTATCCGGCCCCTCCGCAAGCGTCAACCATACTTTCAGGAGTTCCCCAGGGCACACTTGCTTTGTTCAATCAAACTTGTCATCAACGGGGGATTTCTGTCGAGTGGATTGCTTCCTCAAACGGCCCGCAGCATGATCCGAGATGGGAAGTGAAATGTAAAGGTAAGACAACTTGGTTCCAGTCTCGAATGACTTGTTGATTTCTGTAGTAAACGATGCCGAGCGGGGTTTTGGTCTCGGTAGAAACCAGAAAATAGCAAAGGAATTAGCGGCATACGAGGCGTACCTGTATATGCAAAGTATTGGTTGGACCTGTGAGTTCCAGACACTATCGTTTCTGCGCTTTCCTTACTGTCAACTCAAGTGCCACAGCCGGAACCGACTGCGTAGAACTTCGCCTGTTCTTGTTTATGCATCTATTAGTGCTTTCGTGTTCTTGATTGTATCATCTTCCTTGTGTTCTACTTGCACAATACAGGCATTGTTTCATCCCCCAGAATTCATATTGGTGCAGTTTGAGTTTCACGGTCACGGTTGCAACGGGTGTAAACATCGAATATATCATACCCTGTCCCCCCAAAGAAGAAAAGCTGGTGCCCCTGCTGGCATTGGGGGATATCTCACAAGACACGAGAAGATCTATACAGAATGTGGCGGCCCGCTTCATGTTACATCCATTGAAGAAATTGAAGGATGATACAAAGAGCAAGGGGATAACTACATGTCTTCGAGCCTTTTGTCATTTAGGAGTTCCAGCGCACTAGGATGCGGAGCTGGATCGAGTATGAGCATTAGGCAACGACGCATGAACGCATCTAGAGATGGTACGTTGTCTGCGTTCAGAAAACCAAACCCGCGGAGGAAGTGCCCAAAGCTGCGTGGCTTCCAATCGGTGATTGGCAGAATATGGGGACCTAGTTGATAGTAGTATCGAACTGTGGAACGTCCCGAGCGTCTTCAGCATGGGAGTAACCGAACACGTGATAACGTAGTTGGTGATGAGCTCAAAGACATAGTAGTGCAAACGATATCGTTAAAATTGTTATGCAAGACTTGCGATATGACCAGATCTGAGTCGACATGGGTAACCTCTGGCATATGAACAATAGGGCTCGGCAGAAATCGTATTCTGATTGACAGCGTGTGGAGGTTATGTCAACATGAACCTGAACTCAAGTATAGCCCGGTCAATCACCATCTACTTGGAAGTTCGGAGATGTGGCTGTGTAGCCGAGGCGTGAATTATCTCGACCGTGACCTAGGCCCCTACCGGCGGCTGCTCAAACAAGTGCATGGAGGCTCAGTATTCTGTAGAAAGCGTTGAGGGTCAACGAGAAACTTGCTCACCTCAAGAAGCTCATGGTGGACAAAGGAACAGTGATGTTCCTACTATTTCGTCGTCTGCGTCTATACGCTGCATGATTATACCTGACCTTCAGTGGAAAATCTTCCAGTTGATCCATGACGCCTTTACGGAGCACTGGAGAAATAAGACGCTCCTGGCGCTTGCTTTGACGTGCAAGTCATTCACTGGACTTGCACTGGACCTTCTATGGGAAGACCTATCTGGGCTTGCACCACTTATTAGATGTCTACCTGTGGACTTATGGAAAAATGTTAGTAACGGATACCTGGTAAGTCAAACACTGACTCATACCCGAGAGTTCATCAGTTCACTCCATTTGCTAGGAATTTCAAAGGACCATGACCATCGATGACTGGTCTATTTTTTGCAAATACAGCTACCGTGTCCGTTCACTCAAAACAGCGGCTAATACATTTGGTACCGGCATTTGGCGTACCCTCAACTGTCCTCCCTTCCCCCTTCCATTGCTCCCAAACTTGGTGTCTCTAGTTTGGGGTGAGACTGCCAGCGAAACGTTTCTATCTATCCGGTTGTTTGTGACCCCAAAATTGACGACACTTGATATCGCCCATAAGATCATATTTGGTCTTTCCGAACAGTCCATTTTGTTATGTATCCCGATGCTGTGCCCTTCTGTCTCGAACTTCAGTATTCATCGGGAGATAGAAGCAGGAGACATATCGACCTCGTTGCAATACTGGTCTCATCTATCCTCTGTGAGCACTGGAGAAATTTCCGAGGTGGCCATACAATACCTGTCCAACTTGACCTCACTCCGATTTCTCAAATTTCGCTTACCTTCAACGCCCCTATTTGTGGGTACACAAAGGCGCCTGCAGCGACATGCATTCTGTGCGCTGCAAGAGCTAACCGTAGAGTCCGAAACACTACAAGATTTAGATGCGTTCTTCCAAACACTCTCCATTTCTCCAGAAGTGCTATCTTTCACCATCACCGACGAAACGACGTCTACCACATTGGTCCTGCCGTCTTTGATTTCGCGTCTACCCAATGTATGCGCGCACAGCTCACTGCAACAGGTGCAATTCAGCGTTGCTGATTGGTCTACTGATATCAACAACACAATCGCAATTGTATCCTTTCAACCACTCTCCGTTTTTCGCAATCTTCGCAAGCTTGGCTTCGAAATAGACCCCTATTTGCAGTTAGATGATGCTGCCCTTTTGCAGATGATCAAGGCCTGGCCGCTTCTGGAAGAGTTGCACTTCAATAAATCACGCATGAGACATCATGTCACCTCAAATACCTTCGTCTCGCTGTTGCAACATTGCCCATATTTAGTCTCGGTTGGCATTGCCGTAGACTGGTCTGCTATAGACAAAGATAACATACCCGCCGATGTTCCTTACCATGGATTTGCACACAAGGCGCTATCTCATGCATTCTTTAGTACATCAAAAATTCGCCATCCGACAAGGATTGCTGCTTTCATATCGGCCATCGCACCTAATATGAAATCAGTTGAGGCATGGGACATTGATATGTACGCGGAAGATCCAGACTTCGACAAATACTTCTCAAGGTGGCATCTCGTCCAGTTTTTGGTCAAGTTCTTCTCCGTGGTTCGCGAGCAGGGGAGGAGAATGGTGCTGAATGCAGGTGAATGGGCTGATGAAGACCGTTGCAGGGCTGCGCAGCCAGCACAGGAAACTGAAAATGGGGAGGCGGACGTTGGTGACGTTGGTGGGGGTGGAGAGGGTTCCGAGGAAGATAACGGAAGCGAGGATGAATATTTGCCTTATTCTGGCCAGGGTTTGTCAGACTCGGAGGAGGAAGGGTAAATCAAAATGTAGACAATCGTGCACTGAGTTCACCTTGTTACTTGCGCCCATTTGTCTTGCTCGATTTCCCCCCATTTAATAGAGTGCCTCAAATAAAAATGTGGGTGAAGTCGCTCACACTGTTACACAAACGTTCCTTGCCGTATCACTATAACCCTGAATCATCATCCAGACGAAGGATATCTTGATTACAACACCAGCATGCTCTTGGCCAGAGTCATCGCATCCTCACGGGTTGTTTGTTCTTGTCGGGACTGGGCAGTGTTTGAAGCGTGACAATATGTCCCTGTTCGGCCTTGCGTTATCCAGCACCAGGGAAGCAAGACAGCCAGCAAGTCCACTCAGCACATGAGGTGCCACTCACGGGCTGAACGGATCGGAATGGCTAAGCAGCTACTATTGAAGGTCGACCAGATGAAAGCAATATTCGAGCGCTCATGACACTGATTCCACTATTCTTCTGCTCCTTTCTGCTGAACATGTGCGGAGTCTTGTTTCCGCGGATAGAACACGGGACCAACGAGAACTACAAAATATCAAGCTAGTGCATGGTCCATGAGACCTTTTGTCCTCCACGTGGCACCTTATCCTTAGATTTTCTATGGTCAGAGATCTAGAAGCAAGGTGCTAGCTTGCAAGGCAAAGCAGTGACTGATATGTACGCGCCCAAGTTGACTATCGATCCTAACCTGGGCAGGGGCAATATGGCTCGTAGTTTATCGGCAGCGCACTAGTCTGGTGAATGGCCTGATGTATGGTGAACGTCGAATGAGAACAGTACTTATTGATGTCCAAGTCTCAGGCTGTGATAGATGAGCATGAGCGTGATCAGAGCCAGCTGATAGGATTCTTGCATGCATAATAGTATCCGAAGACCATCAGCCGAGCGTGTAGTTGTGAACATACGTACGCAGCACCTTTGTCCCGGATTCCGGTTGGCCACGATACTGCAGTGAAGCTACTCTCGAAGAGGCCTTGTATCCTGACGATCTTTTGCTTCTACAAGAAAATAGATAATCGTCAGCGGTAGCGCGTGTAATGAGACGAATGCTAAAGGACAAAACTTCGAAGATAGGCATATTTACTGAGTCCAAGGGTGGTTTTCAAAAGCATCGTTGGACTTGCAATTGTTATACAGTTTTGCTCCCACTGCCTGTTTCCTCGCATCAGCGTTGATAAGGAAGGAACAACAGTTTTCCCTAGGCTTCTATTTGGTCTGCCCAAGTTTAGAGCATTATTTACACAAAAAAGGGACGCGTGGATCCTGTCAAGATATTCAACGGAGGTTCCTTCATTGCAGTAGCGCTTGCCAATATGGGAATCCGAACTGGACGACCCATGTTTGCTCATGCACCTATTATTATTCGTTGTAGCTGGTTCAGCTGCTCAACATGCTTGGAACACACAAGTGGTTCCAACTTCTCGGCGGAGAACTTCGGTACGATGCTCTTCTTCGTGAGATGCATGGACTCTCCCTTCTTGCCCTGCATTGGGTACAGCGTGAGAACACGTGGTGATCTTCTCGGTGGAGAGAACCTGCCCCGAACTGTCCGTATGACTACGAGGTCCAGGTAGTCGAAGTTCCGTGGCATCTTCACGTGCTCCTGCAAGCTTCCCATCGCCATGTTTGATGTTCAGTGTCACGTACCGTGAGAGATAGTCGTCCCGCCCACATTGATGCACCACAGCATCGATGGGCCATCGAGGGTCATGGTCGCCTAGTGGAATGCGCGCGCGTACTATAGCCACTGGACGTGATTGATCATTAGTAGCCATTCCTTGTCATTGCAGATGACAATCCAGTTGACAGTTGCGGGAGTGCACGAGTCAAAATAAAGTCTTTGGTCCATTTCAAGGCCGGGTGCGACTCAAAGCTAGCGCTCAGCGCTCGAGTCTCAAATACCTGGCAAGTGGCAGCAGTAAATTTTAAATTAATGAATTCAGCTAGACGCCAGTCACGTGAATTGTCACAAACACGACCACACGCGTATAATTGACGGACTGGCGAATGTTGACTGAACTTTCGCCTTCCTTCTTCCACCACCATCGTCATCGACACTACAAGTGTTATCCGCCTTCTCTATAAATCGTTGAACCACCTAACTCATTACATACAACATGTCTGGACGTGGAAAGGGTGGCAAGGTGTGTTATATTGGTTGGCGTCACCTCATTGTTACTCCGACTCACAGTGCAACAGGGTCTCGGGAAGGGTGGTGCCAAACGTCACCGCAAGATTCTTCGTGACAACATCCAGGGTATCACCAAGCCAGTGTGTCTATAGACCTCTGCATTCAACCGTCCGCTCATAATGTCTCTAGGCTATTCGCCGTCTTGCCCGTCGTGGTGGTGTGAAGCGTATCTCAGGTCTCATCTACGAGGAGACCCGTGGGGTCCTCAAGATTTTCTTGGAGAATGTTATCCGCGACTCTGTCACTTACACCGAACACGCTAAGCGGTAAGCCCTACAACTCACTCCAGTACTCCCTCATTCATCCGTACTGTAGTAAAACGGTCACTGCTCTTGACGTTGTTTATGCCCTGAAGCGGTCGGGGCGCACTCTATACGGTTTCGGTGCATGATTTATTCCTTTGTATATGTAGTATGTACCAATAGTGTCTTAAGTATCTCTCTCACTCTCCAAATCGGGCCGGCCGTTTATCATCTTGGCATCCTTTCAGATATCCATGATGGTGTGTAGACCGCGGTGTTGTGTTCAGGCGAGCTCGGGGTGGGTCTTCGTTTCTGAGTGTGATTATCTTCGGTCAGCTCGGCAATAGTGACTGGTGGGGCAGACATAAGTTCATGCAAACGGACGTAACCGTGTTCTCCAGCTGATGAGGCCCTCCGTCTCCGAGTGTATTGCATTTGTCTGGTGCCTTCGAGTATTCTGCCGCCCTTCGACGGTCCCAAGGGAGAGCTTCCAACCAGGGCATCGCTTGCCAATGTAAGAACTCCTCCCGGGTTTGCATGGGCATCCGACCTGGACGGCCCATGCCTGCGCATCCGCCTGCGACTCGCCATTCGTTGTACTTGGTTCAACTGTCCGACGTTCTTGGGACGCTCAGGCGGCTCCAACTTCTCCGCGGAGAGCTTCGGCACGACGCTCTTCTTCATGAGATGCACGAACCCGACCTTCTTACCCTGCATTGGGTGCAGCAGGAATGGAGAACACGAAAACGTCAGTGGTGTGATGATTTTCTCGCCGGGGAGGACCCGCCGCGAACCGTCCGTGTAACGGTCGTCCACGAGGTAATCGAACTTCCACTGCATCTTCACGTGTTCCTGCGAGCCTCCCAGCGCCATGCTCTCGCTCCCCAGAACGGTATACACACCGTTCGTCTTGATGTTCAACGCCGCGTGCCGGGAGAGATAGTCACGCGACTCGTCCCCGCCCACACTGACGCGCCGTAGCATCGGCGGACCATCGAGAGTCGCATAGTGGAATGCGAAGCTCTCGCGCTTGACTGGCATAAACTCCGCAACGCCTCCGCTCACGTCGGAGGAGACGCCACGCTCGCCATATGGAAGCAGTGAACGGGAGCGTGGGGAATACCCCATAAGTCGCATCATGGGCCGGATCGCGCGGAAGCCTTCCTGGTCGATCCAGAGTTCAACTTCAGTCCCTCCGAGCCAAGCTAGATCGCGTGGAAGATAGGGATGCTTAGAGATGCCTGAGTCGCCTGCGGTAGTATTTGCAGAAGGACACGAATGTATGGAGCTTGCCGAAGGGGAGTCAGTGAGCTGCCGGCGGGTTGTGCGTACAGGTGCAATGACCGGGGACTGGGGCTCACGGGCATGTAGATGTAACCGAGAGGTCCTTGGGATTGAGCGAGGGGTCTTCAAGTGATGAATGGCTCCTGAGCGCTCCAGTGGTCTGCGATGTCTCCTGGAGTATGTAAAAGATATCGGGGAAATCACATCTACGCTAGGCGACGGCGACGGAGGAGCAAAGGAAGGTGTCGGCAGTGTCGAGAATGTCGCTGATGTGCCAAGGTATATAGTTTGCTCGTTCTCTTTGTCCTCTATAGGAACAGGAACAGCTAAATTGGAAGTCATTCTCGAGTTGAAAACCCAGGCTTGTCGGTTTGCACCTCCGAGAACAGTCCTAGCACTGGGGGTTTCTGACAGCGACGAGCCGACTGAGTCCGATACAGCCAAGCTACGAATATGTGTCAACTGGAACAGAGACTTGGACAGGGGGCTTGGGGAAGGAGAGGGGGCAGAAACGAGCGACTGGGATGACTGAGACGACTTTGGAGTGAAAAAGACTTCATCAAGCAGCGATTCGCTGATACTGCGGGGGCTTGCAAGATTAGAGGACAGTCCTGCCAGTGAGGAGGCTGTCATCTGGGACCTAGGCAACTTCGAGACCTTTCCCTGTGTAGCTGCTATGTCTATTTCAAGTCTACTCGATTTCGGCGGGGTGCATACGTCGGTGTCATATCCAAACCTGAGAGGCGAGTTCAAGGGCGTAGAAAATTTGTCGATCACAAAGTCGATGATGAGCGGTATTTCACCAGACGTGCTTGGTGATAATAGGTCACTTGATTTGAGAATAGGTGACGGAGGGCAAAGCGTGATGGCAAGCAAACGCAAGTCAGAAGACGTGCGGGTCAGACGGACATGCGTTGAGGACAGCATACTTTCCACGAATGAGTGGGCCAGCAAGGAGTGAGATAAAATGACTGTAGCAGTCAAGTGTCAAGTAGCAGTACCGTCCTTCTCTCGAAGGTCAGCCGCATTCTCGGATTCAATGCTCACGGTGGCTGACAACAATCATTATTGCACACATATCCACATGGCGTCGCCACGCACAACATTTTACAGCTTTCCCTCCTGCACACGCGACGCAATCTCGACCTCTTTCTTGTGCACCTTCTCCCTATTTTTCAGCAGGCAGTAATCTCCGAACTCGTTCTTGTCCTGCCACCACGAACCAGGGAGCCAGAGCGTGCGGGTCAAAAGTGATGAATGTGATGCGTCGAGGAATGGGAGGCATGATACTCGTTCCCAGGTCTCGTTGTCAACTGCGTATCGTGGTTCTAGAAGTGATGACACCGGGTGCTCGGGGAAGTCTAGGTCTACAAGGTAGTCGCAGGACTCAATGGGCACCTGAAAGAGAATCAACGAAATGCCTCGGGTAAAATCATTCGTCTACTGACATAAAATTCTGGTGCCTCCTTATTAAGGTCGTTCAAGCTCGTTGGGGTGATCCTCGAACCCGGCCTGTCCCACCATCCATTGAAGGTCAATTTTACACGACTCTCCTCAAAATGCGCAGGAAGCAGTCCTCCGAACTCGCTTTTCACAAAGTCGACTTTCACGACGTTGGGAACAAGGTAGTGACCCGGGAAGCGATACCACTCTTTCCCTAGACAAAGCCTCAGATCAAACGCCCTTATTGGTGCCAAGTCGATGGAAGGCCTGTCAATCTCTTCTGTCCCGGGAAGAAGAGGTGGGAGAAGCCCAGTAACATTCAGTAGCCGCGGAAGCTCATCTGCCTCGAGGTGGTTGAACGTGGAAAGCGGTGCGTGGTAGTAATGCCACAAGGCAAGGACGCGAGACAGAGAAATAAGCCCCGTCACGGCGATCACGGTGCACGTTATTGCACCAAATATGATAGATCTTGAAGCCTATCATAGTAAAAACAAAGCAAACGTAAGCAAATGCATGTGTGGACAATAAGCACAAATATACCCTATATGAGGATTTGGTGGCGGAGATGTATGCGACTTCCATCCATCCGCGGATGAGGTATAGGGCCACGGCTGCATTGAAACAGATGAGGGGATATGCAGGGAACATGAAACGTTCCTCCTTGTGCGCTTGCGCCGTTAAGATAGCCGTCCAGACATATAGTGGTGCTAGACGAAGGGCGAGTAACGTGAACGGAGAACTCTGGTCTGGGCCAGGTTTGGACATCCCGAGCCGCTTGCGATCGATCCTATAGGTAACTGCGAGACCAGGCAGGGAAATAAAAGCGAGAGGCACGAGGATATTAAAGTTCAGGAGGAGGTTGAGGATGTAGAAGTACCAGGGTGCTGTGCCGTATAGATCAGGACCACGTTCGGATCCACCAAAGACATTGTAGCGGACAATGTTCCAAGGTACGATGCTCCATCCGCCATACGCAACACTATCAATCGCTATGACGGGAACCTGCGACAAAAGCAGTTATTAGTTATGAGCGAATGATGGATAATGAATGCCTACAAATATCAGAGCGGATACAAGACCGGCAATGAAGAGGCGTTTCCAGCGAGAAATCATCCATGATCTGCGTGAGCTTGGATCAACTCGATCTCCACCAAAAACGAGTAATTCTTCAGACACAAAAGGCAGCGAAAGAGCAAGTGCAAAAGGCCATCCAACAATAGCTCCCGTAGCGAAAAGCATTGTTGCAAATAAAGTTCTCCGCTTGTTCTTGATGCTCGATGGTTCGAGTGAATACGTAAATGCGATCGTGGTTGCGTACATTGCGAAAGAAGAAGGTAGGAGGGCTATGTGGGTACTCGGTCAAAACGAAGATTTTGATGAAAACATGAAGAAAGTACCCTACCTGGAGCAGCGTTCCACATGCCTGCACTGAACAGCAGCATAAAAAACAAGTAACGACCAACCCTTTCGTTAACTTTTTCGACTACAGTGCGGCATAATTTGGCTTCGCAAAGCGTAGATACAACGGCTAAAGTTATGCGGACTGCAAAGAATTCAGGGCGCTACATCGGTAAGTTCAAGGCGATAGTAAATGCAATCATATTACGAAAACTCACCTTTCCAAGGTTCAGAGTTAGGGGGAGGCGCGCAGGTATGAGGTGTAACAAGACATATGCCCAACTTCGAATGGCATACATCGGGGTGACTTCCCATGTCTGGAAACCATAACCATGATCGATGTAGTGTAATGGTTCCCAAAAATTAAACACTGACGTGACACGTAACTTAGAGAATTAATAAACACAAGTTTCTGTGCTACTTACCCTCATCACAATCTTGTATATTGGTGTACATGGCTGCTGCTACTCGAATGAGCAACAGAATGCGCACTGCTGTTAAAAAGTCTGGATTCCATGGTTTACGAGCGGACCTGGGAGATCATGGGTGGAAAATCATAAACGGGTAAGACGAAGTAAATTACCTGCGAAGCTGATCTTGCAGAATGCCAGAATGCCGTGCAAGGGACGGAAAAGATGGTTTTGGGTCCTTTTTGCGTCTCAAGCGTAAAGTTTGAACATTTGAGGCCATGAAGACCTGACTTTTCTCTTAGTTTCAGGAGCGGCGATGTTGGTTAACATCAACTACGTGCGCGTGTGATTGATGTGCCATAACGTTTACGTAATAATTCCGCGGCTTTGACTTTGTTGATCATGTGACTTTCAATCTCACCTGAACGTCCAACCAACATGTGTCGATTTCTCGAACCCCTGGCGTCGTTCGCGCGTCGTCGAGCTGACCTGCAACAATTCTCTCGTCTTGTTTTCTGAAATTAGAAATTGCGCAGTTCGGCAAAGTTGCTCCATTAAGCGGTAGTCTCTGGATGGAGCTGAGCCCGGTTGCCGTACTGAAGAGGACTGCCAGATCTACGATATTGGCAAGGTGAAAGCCTGATAGAGTCAAAAGACGCGTAGAAGGGTGATCAATAACTTAGTAAAGGCTGATTCGCAGCCATCGTCGGTTCCAGCGCGCATGCTTCTGTCACGCTTCGCGAAGCGGAAGATCAGATTCGGGACTCCCTATGGTCTCTGGCTGCTGTATTCACCAACTGGATATGCTGAACATGGAAAATGCCGGCCTAGTTTGGGTTATCTTCCAATATTGAAATAGGCTTCCTTCTGCCTTACCGTGGCGTCGCAATTGTCGCCCCCGTACTAGTTACTGCCCTTCGTGTTGTCATTGTCCTCAACCAAGTTTTCCCAAAATCTTTCTTTCTTTCTTTACTGTCGTCTAGCATCCTCATTTTCATCTTTTGAACTCCTTCAACACACGATGGGGGAACTGGAAACAGCTCAACATTTTATTTACATGTAGGCAACTTTCCCGACCAGAAAGCTACTTCTAACGCGTTTTCTGCAGCACACAGGTCTACTTTTGCTGTAAGGACTCACAACATTGTAGGAAACGCGGTTTTGCTGACCTCGCTCCCCCCTGTCCACTAGGCATGTGTACGTATTGAAATAGATAAACGCTCTTCGTCGACATTTCCTCATCAGTAATTCGTAGATGCTGTCGTTGTCTGGGACTGGGCCATTAGCTTGCCTAGAGAATGGCGTTTTGTAATTTTTTATAATTGTTCACCCGGGTATTCCTACTGACGAACCCATCAAAGATCTGGAAGACTCATTGGACGCCCGTTAAGACTGCATATCTCTTCTGTCGGTAAGTATCGATTTTAGGCAATTTCGAATACGAGTCACCACCACGTTCTTTAGCTACTGGGTTATCGCCGTCGTTCCGTATCTTTTATATGCTTTTGTCACCAACCACACCGAAGAAGAGTGCCAGAGAATTTACAAGGTCAGTAAGGCGCATATATCCCGCAAATTATCACTCAAATCCCGCCGTAAGATTCCTGTCGCATTGGCCATGTGGAACCAAGTCGGATCCGAGTGTCTGTCTTTCCTTAGCGTTCTCCCAGTTTTCACATATTAATATCCGGCCGTATATGCCAGCTGTTCTGCTCATTCGTACTTACGCGTTTTTCAACCGCAATAACTACCTACTGGCAGCACTTGTATGTGCGCTAGCTGGTGTCGTCGGGTATCAACTTTTCGTCGATACTTCTGAAATGATGCGTATGTTCCTCAGCAATGATGGTTTCAATTTCACTCTAACAAAACTACCAGTTCTTCCTTTTGTCACTCCGCCCTTTGTGAGTCACTCTCGTAACTTGAGGGGAAAATCTAAAACCGCTGGCATAGACGGAGGGGCCATGTTTCCCCATTTCTAGGCCCCATTCAGCTCACTTGCTCGGTGAGTTCTCATTCGCAGCTAACTTGTATTTTTCCTTACTTATCGAACTTCTAGGTTTCTTCGTGAGTTTCACTCTCGTCAACCTTGATTAGTCTATAACGTTTGTAGATTGCCCCACTTTTGTTCGACACTATAGTTACTGCTATCACTGTCTGGAAAGCATTTGCAATTCGCCGCCGCAGTGGCGGACCGAGTAGCAAACTCATTCAAACTTTCCTTCGAGAAGGTTCGCCATGACTCGTATGCTTAACGTATACAACTTACTAACTCAAAAATCAGGTGTTTTTTACTATATTCTCATCTCTATTGCCAACTTGGTATGCCTAATTTTCATTTCAGACTTGCTCTCGTAAACTAATCATTACTCCAGATCAATGGGATTTTCTACCTTCAGTCAGTGGCATGGTGATAGTGCATTTCGTTATTGTTTATGTTTATCCACAGACCTCGTCAAGTGATATCTGCGCTCAACATCCCACTCAGCGTTATGATGGCGCCATTGTTGGCATGTCGTTTGGTACGCTCGATTGCCGATATATATATTTAAAAGCATCCTCATTCGTTCTTCTCAGATCCTTGATCTTCGTGAACGTGGCGCGGAGACCGTCTCCCATTCAGAAGGAACGGGCGTTAGCGCATTTGCAACAAAATCCGGTGTGATTACTTCCAATGCTGGTCACCGCGGAAAGCCTGGCCGCGGACGCCACCGCGGCCCAGGCTCGACGATCACTTCAAATGTTATGTTGAGCACCATAGGAAGCATTCCTCCCGATCTTGAAGCCGCTGAGGTGGAGCTTGACGAGATGCACTTTGAGCTCGGGATGGGCTATGGTGGAGATAGTACGCGCTCCGAGTCACTGGGTTCGGTGGAAAATGCTACACCAGCCCCCGCCTACAACTCGATCGAGATGGGGTTTAATGCTCGGCCAGGAAGCGCGACAGACGAGAGTGGAGCAGCTGGCATGTCGGCCGTCTCAGGGATTAGGATTGACATAGAGAAGACAACGTCCACGATATGAGGACCATATATCCAAACGAGCACCAGCCCGGTCCAGCCGGCTCTGCGCTCCCCATTCAAGTTCCCATTTCTGCTCCGGATCGCATTGCATTGATTCCAGATTCTCATTGATATCCACGCAAAGGACGGTTCGTGCATTGTGCACTTGCATTCACTAGACTACGCCATGCTGTCCCTCGGATCCCGTGCAGCGCGTACGTACATCAACGTTTAATCATGTACTTTTAGCTTCTCCTGGTTCCGGACTACCCAAGGTTTTCAAGTACATAAAAACTCCTCGGGTTTTATACCCGCTTCTGCCGTTCCCGTTCTTTGATACTCGTTCTGTCTATACCATGTATTTTTGTGACCCAATACGCAACCCATACGCGCCAACTGGCACAGGACATTGTCTAAGCAACTTCACCCTGGCAGTGTGAACCCAAGTGCCTCCATAATTGCTGAGTCAAATTGCACCCGCGTTGCAGGTCCAATTCCGTTGGATCGTCCGAGTGTTCTTAAGGGCACGTTTTCTCCGCAAGTTTAGATCCGCAGTTGTTGCTCCCCCTCATGTATGTATGACTTGTACAACAGTGCGAACGATGAACAGTGTTCGCGTATTCAATCTGCTTGACCTGCCGCAAGAAATAATCCTTTATATTCGTAAGTCACTGTAATATTACTGCTACTCTCCCCATGTTAACCGGTACCCCGCGCTGTGATCAATCATAGTGTCATTTCTGGATCTACCCGACCTCGCAACACTCTCCAAACTTCATGGTTATCTCGCTCTTTTGGCAGCAGACCCAGTGCTGCATCTCATACGACTCCGAGTAGTCGCGCCATCACGCGTCGGTCATTCCCTATTCGCGCGAAGCCCTGACGGTACCTTGCTTAGACCAACTATCACGGACCTCGTGCATAGACATGTCATCCGCGGACATAACATCGAAAGAAGGTTGCGCATGGGCTTGTATATATACACAGAACACGTAAGAACGCGTCTAGACTCTGCTCGGATAATTCCAACCACTGACAATCACGTGTAGTCTGTGGATCAGTACGACAGCGGCCTGCGACTACAACGCGAACGTACTGGTCATATCATTGCTTCTCATCTTCGAAGACGTGCGCCTGCACTTGTTGGCCTCAAATTGTTGTATCACTCTCATATTCTGCCTGACGTTGAATCGTCGTTGCTCTCTGTTTCGCGGTCTTTGTTACCTGTGGTTAGAAAGCTCAAGTGGTCCATTCAGCGAGATAAACTGGCCAACGAGGTGCGAGGCATGAGTGGTTCCCTGGGATTGGGGAATTCAGCATTTCCGTTGACCGGAAGCTTGGGCACTTGGATTGAGCTGAAAGGGCAGGGTGTTGTACAGGACTGTGAACGGGTACGCCTTGCGTTATGCCCGGATGTACGTAGGATGGTGAAGTTTTACGAAAGCTTGGGACACTGAACTTCATTTGTTATTTTATGTTTTTCACTATAAACAGTTAACGATGTGTATTAGGTGTAACTGAATTGAATAGTATTGTGTATGCACAGCACAGAAACGTCTTTCCGTTTGAACTGTTCTATGCCTTGGGCGCGTCCCCCGTAGTTGAATTCCACGCACTGCCTGGGGGTACCTCCCAGTCTCCATGACATCCCCACGCCCAGTCTGTCCCCCGGATCGTTTCCTGCTGAGCTTCAATGAACGCGGGAAGTGGGCACATTCCGTGCTTGTCATCATACGGGCAGGTACGAATCCCATGGAGAGGAACGACGCCATCGTTGATGATGATCCGGATTTGGGGTTCCGGGGTAGATGCGCAGGAGAGGACTGAAAAGTAGGTACGGAGCGTAGGATCACCGTGGGAGAGAACAAAATGTAGCTTAGCAAAACTCCAAGATAGAAGCAATCACAAATTGCTCACGCTGGAACTGCATATTAGTTGCGAAAGGTGCGAGATCTGCGGAACGGAATGAACGGTCTTTAGGGATATGGTCTGCAGGGAGAGGACCGCTTGCTGCGAGTGTGCTCAGGTTAAGCGCCGTCATAACTGCGTGCCGGTAACCGATCAGCCATCATATGGGCAAGTACGACGTATAACATGCAAGTGCACGTACTATTGAGAACAACAACTTCATGCGTAGCATCTACATAGAGAGCATGATCTAGCGGGAAAGTCTCAGGCGTATGAAGTGTGGCGTTAGTACTGCTGTTGTGGGTCGCGATCGGGGTGTGGGTAAGTCGCGCGACGAGCTCTTGGAGATAGCCGACACCCTGGACGCGAGCAACAGGTGAACCGAAAGCAGAGTCATACCTACGAGTTTGGGGCAAATCACAGTCCGAACAGTCGGAGAAAGAACATGGTCAGTAAAAAACCTACAGACGCAAGCACGTTTGCTGACCAGAATGTCAAGTCAAGCCTATAATGACGCATAGGTGACGGTCAGTATATGGTACTACAGGAGACAAAAAGTGAAGAAACAGGACATACGCATAATTGAATCCCTCCCACTCTTCTTCCGTGAAGAGATCACAGAATTTGGAGTAACCGAGAGCAACAGTCTATCAATAACATAGTCAGCTACAACAGGTAGAACGTTCCACCACAAGTGGGCGTACCTCATAGGCACACATCTGCATCATCTCGTACACTTCCTCCCCGGTCCAATCGAACTCACCCTGCAGACCGTCCTTTCCAATCATGGCCCTTGAAAGACGTTCCCGGGCTTCCGCCAGGAAGTGAGAAACCCATTCTTTGACGTAGGGTAACGAGCGGTCCGCTTTGCCGGCGGCGTTAGCATTCGGGCAGGTCTTGTAGGGGGCGAAGGTGTTGTTAAACTGACAAAATATATCAGAGTGAGTATTGTGTCTTTTGGGGAAGGTACTATGCGCAGGGAAAGGGGCAGATCAGAAGAGGTACCAGAAGAGGATAAACGAAATTCCAATTGTTAGCAGCATACGGTAGCGAGACAACGAAACAAGTAAAACAAGATACAACTCACTCCGTTAGCTTCGATCGTAATCAACTGTTGGTACTGCCCCTCAAAAGGGTAGCCAAAGAACCCAATTGCAAAGTTGAGTGCCGAAGCAAGCATGCGATCCCTGCGGGTTTAACCGTTTAGTTTACTATCGGAAAGAGGGAAATGCAGACTAGAAGAATTAACAAAATCGAGTAAAGAAATAGGTAGTGTTATGGTCTGATAAAGTAAATCAGATCACTTACTGAGACTCTGTCCGGAATACAGGGATCGTATTCGTCTCCGTAAAGTTCTAGCATTTCCTCGATGTTATCTTGCGGATTTAGTAGCACGAGGAGAGCAGACAGACCTTGAGTAGGAAGCCGTACTTGAGACGCATAGATACGCCAAGGTCGTCTATATGCGCACGATAAGAGCTTTTCAGGTGAGGAGAAAATGGACACACATAGTTGTTGTCGGCCAAAGGGAGTGAGCACTGATTGAAGAATGAACATTGCATATTACTGTACTTGTGAAGTTCATACCTTCCTCGCCTAGCTTGTAAGTCCTATGCACAAGCCTTCGTGGGATTCAAGTCGAAAGAATAGAGCAGGACAGCTTACCACTCGTTCAAGAATGCTAGTTGCCCAGTCGCCTCCCATTGCGATGCGCTCTCGTGTAGACGGGTAGCAAACTTGGCAGGACCACCGAAATTCGCTGTTGACGGCAGTATATTACTATCAGTGTTGTAACGGAAGGAAAAAACGCACTCCACGCGGTCGGATAACGGGCACCGTGACGGTGAAGTAAGTGAAGGCCAGTAACAACACATCCAGCAGGAGGCTCTGCGGTGTCATCGATGCCGAATGCTCCACGGGAGACGCTGTACCACGGAGAAAGGTTGCCCCAGCTTCGGAAAAGGTTAAAAGGACGGTCGGATTTATAGTGTTTGCGGGATTCTTCCTCTTCTTCTTCCATATCGTCACCATGCGTAGAGTGTATGTGCTTGTAAATCTTTGGAGGTGCGACAAGTTGGGCTGCGCCGGTCTGCAAAGGGAGGGAGGGCGCAGTTGCAATGAGGCCAGGCTCTGCGCCAGTAGGAGTACCACCTGGATACCCAACGCTGCAGGTTATGTTAGTTTTGTTCAACTGACTTGAATGAAGCACACCTTGTTGGAAAGAGGTCAGGGAAAGCATTTGTAGGGGCTACAGGTGGGAAATGGTGCACTTCCGTAGAGCCAACGTACGGTGGTGCTTGTACCCTCACATCGTCTCCCAGTGGAGGTGGCCCAGCAATACCTGAGACGTCGAGCAGGAAGCGTGCACCGATGCATAAGGCAGCACCTCCGACAAAGGCACATACAAGGTGCACAAGGCTGTACCGTGGCGTGCTGACGGTACTAGCTGTGGGCGAGTCTAATCCTGTAGGTAGGAGTAATTCGCGTTCTGGCTCAACAAGTGCGTCGTTATATGCGCCGTATTTTGCTTTTGAGCCAGCCTCTACATCCTGCTTCGACCCCATCGATCTATTAGTACTGGTGCTCAATGTCGTAGTACTAGACTGTCTTTTTTCTCTGTGATCCGTCTAGGGAAGACTACGTCGTGGGCTGTGATGGATCGTGAACAGAAAAACACCAGCCTAACAGAAGTCCCTTTTCGGCTACACTGTCCGGAACCGTTTACATATTACTATTTCACAACCAGCCATATTACTTTCGTGTTCATGCCCTTGACTCTTGAAGTTTGCGTTGACTCGATTGAGTCTACTTTGGCGTGAGTGCGAATCCTTGTATTTCGATTGCAAGAGCAGCCGGTTACTACTGGTCACTTTCAGAGCCGTTGAAGCGGGAGCAGATCGTCTTGAACTCTGCAGCAATCTAGGTCTTGGCGGAGGAACTACTCCCAGCCTTGGGCTGTTGAAAGCTATTCGAAAGGTGGTACCTACAATTCCGATCATGGTAGCCGACATCACCGTTATCTGGGCTCTTTCTTGCTACTGACGAGTTTGCCCCACCAGGTTATGATCAGACCTCGGACTGGTGACTTTGTATACACTGAGGCCGAATTCGACGTGATAGTCGAGGATATACGTTGCTTTAGAGAGAATAGCGTCCAAGGCGTCGTGTTCGGCGTTCTCACTCCAGAAGGAGATGTGGACGTAACCCGTACTCAGCGGTAGACCTTCTTATTGTGCTCCTGAAGCCCTAGAGCGCCAACGTTCATTCTAGTCTTGTCTTGGAAGCTTTGCCTCTGCAAGGTAATGTTAACTGTCCATCATTCTTTTTTCCCTAGACTTATTGACGTAGTCTGTTTTCACCGAGCGTTTGACATGACTCGTGACATGAAGAATGGCAAGGCAAAATATAGGCTTAGCTGTTAAGCTTGTACTGATTGTCTACTGTAGCATGGCACCAGTTATCCAAGATTGATGGACTAACCCGCATCCTGACGAGGTAAGCATTACAAATATTCAAGGTAGCTGAATCCAAGTCGATGTTTGACACTTCTTCCAAGCGGTCAGGGCACGACCGCCACCTCGGCCAGTTCTCTGGATATCTTGAAGGATCTACTAGACCTTGCAAAATCTCAGGATCCACGCGTCGAAATTCTTCCAGGATCTGGCATTAATTCATCCACAGTCGGCGCTTTATGTCAGGCATTACTGCCCCACGGGCTGCGCGAAGTGCATATGAGCGGTGGATGTTGGATCGATGGAGCCTCAGTGTGGCGTCGAGACGGAATGGGCATGGGCATTGGCGAAGCCAGTGAATGGGGAATTTGGCGGACAAGTGCAAGCGCAATCCGCGCAGTCAAAGATGTCATCGATTCCTTTAAGGAAGCATGACTGTACCTATACTGAGTAGGGAATTAGACCAAAATCAGGAATCTTGATCCAACTAATAGTGTTTCCTGGGTATAGTCTGCTCTGAAGTCGAGGAGTCAACCTACCAGACTTAGGTGGAACTTTTCTTAGATATCTAGGCATTGTAAGGTCATTGAACCTTGAACTTACTCCCAAAACATCAACCACGTTTTCTAACAAGATGTCTTCGTTACAGCATCCTGCTCTTACAGTGAAAATATGGTGGAGTAATGCCATATTATTTGTTTCTACTCACATTGCTGTAGTCATGTGCGTCTACCTGAGACCATGCTCATGGCATTCCTCTACTGGCAACTTGTTGATTTTGGGTAAGATCACCCTGCCACTGGCCTCGTAGAAACGGACTTGCGGTTTCGCCAAGAATCACAATTGGCTATCATAGGCTTTGGTTGCATCGTGCGTTCAAAGCAAATGTGTATGTGCGTGTCATTTTGGCTGCTCTCGGGTGCAGTGCATTTCAAGGGTCAATCAAGGTGAGAGCTCCGTTGAAATTGACGTTGAGTCGATCTCCATGAACGGGCGCAGTACTGGCGGTGTCTATATAAACGTTGTAATGCATGTCGTTTTGATCATATCAATGAATTCAAGTGCCTCCGACATCGAATGCATCATATATATCATTTGCCGACTTTATTGGAACACGGATCTGAATTCTACAGCGCTTCACGGATGATCGATCGATCTTCAGCACGACTCGTAAGTCGATTGTTCAAACGTTCATGACTGAAGGCCAATTTACTAGCAGGAGATTAATTGATGCATCTTTAGGTACGCAGCCACTTGTGGCTTGTTCTATTCTCGCATGGGCTGGATCTTCTTCAAGCCCGTATATGAGCGCGTCAAGTTGGTTGCTTGCGAAGATCTAGGCCGGGACCCGGGTGAGTCGTGCGTAAATTAGGACAACCAATGTATCATCCGCAGTCGTGGGGTTTCAGCACCAGTATCATAGCGAGGCGCTCGCGGCAGAAAATCATGGATAACGTTTGCTGAAGCATTCCTACAGTTCTTCTCGCGATTTTTTTAGGTACATAGTTCCCGTAGCCCTTGGTTCCCTCCGGAGAGATCCAGTGGGTGCCTTCGTATGTGGTAGCCTAGTCACTAAGCTTGCCGGTAGGTAATGGAAACTCAATGAGAATATGGTCTGATACTGTTGTAGTCTGGCATTGCACTTTCCTCGTAAACTCGTGCGACCTCTTTAATTTCTTCAAGCGGATCGACTGACCAGAGATTAGGCTGGCGCACTGGAATGGACTACAACCATACTCAGACGAGGAGACGTCCAGGGGTAATCTTGTGCGTGCGTGTCCTTGTTTCACGAGTCCTTGATTTGTTTAGGTGTTGGCTATCCTGACGGGTAGGGAGAGAGATCACAACTTCAAGTTTGCACGTACTTGACTATATACCCATATTTTATGAAATGTCTGATTAGCTTGTAGCATGTATATATAATACGCCTTGTCTCAGTCTGCATTCCCTCGTGACTATCGTTCTGGCCCTTCTCGACTGGATTGGGATCCTGTAAAATGGATCACCGCTGTACTTCATTTTTGGGACTTATAAAGAGCATCTGACGGACTAGGTCGCAAGATATTCACGAAGCTAGATTCTACATGCACCAGAGGATTCATCATGTGATCACGGATAGACGAAATTCTGATGAATGGAATTACAAACTTTTAACAAGCCAAGGCATATATTACCGAGCGATTACGCGCTTATTTACTCAGTATCGACGGTTTCTTCGTTGACGTGTCCAAGTATCTTGAAGTGAGTGGATCACACATGTCAATCTCATGAAGTTATATTAACATAAGCAATTTTGACAGCCAGGGGGAGCAACGTTGCTTCAGGACTACTCCAGAATAGGCATAGACGACAAGGAAAGAGAAATGGAGACATACTAGTACTTCATAGGCTTTTCAAGTTAGAGGCGGGCTGAGCAACCACGGAGGTGCGACGAAGCGCCAGATGCGCGAGTTGCGAGTTGCAAGAATTAGCGAAAGAAGTCCATTTTGCAGTTAGACACTAGTGTAATGGTTAAACATCTTTGTCCATCTAGAACATGCGCAATATTTCAATTTGGCAGGGTCCCGTAGTAGATCACTCGCGCCAACTAGTCACGTGACTCTAAAGTCCATTTTCGTCTTTGTTGAGCGTCCGAGACCCATACAAGCTGAAGTTCGTCGCTATTTCCTTTGGAATCCGGTTTTTTTTGGCCAGAACCAACGGCTACGACTGTATGACGATGATGAAGAGAGAGATTGGACATATGTCGAATTATGAAGACATGGACGGCTCTCGAACAAAGCGACAAAAGCAAGTTGGAGCATCATCTGGCCAAGCCGCTACAGGAACTGCCATACGAAATACGGCTAATGGAGACATTCAGATGGACACTGGAGAAAGTAGCAGTTCTGGTGTAGCTGGGTTGAAGGAGCAGGGAACAAAGTTGTGGCAGATGTTGAAGGACGTGGTCAATAAAGAGTGAGTAACAAACCCAACTTGAGCTCAGACGCAATCACAGCCGCCTCAAGCCATTTTCCTTTCTGATCTCGCTAACATTTCTTCCGTATATCACACAGAGGTTACATATGCTCTCCAGCATTCATGCGCTTGCCCTCAAAGCGCCATTATCCTGATTATTATGTCTTCATTCAACAACCAATTTGCTTGGACGATATCAAGCAGAAAATAGATGATGGCTTATACAACTCTCTCGACGATATCAGACAAGATTTCGACCTCTGTTTTTCAAACGCCAAAAAGTACAATCAGAAGAACAGTCAAATCTGGCTCGACGCTAAATTCATGCTGGTGAGTTTGCCCTTTGTCCTATGTTTGCACTGATGAGTTCACCCTTGAGCAGAAATTCGTAAACAAGGAGTATACGAAGATGACCGGAAAGAAAGTCAAGAAGAATAGCGATGGAGACGATGATGAGGACAAACCTGCTGACGGCGGAGACAGCGAGAAGAAGAACAAACAGCCTAACTTGACCCGCCTCTTGAAGGCTAGATTGCAGAAGGTTGTCGATAAAGCTGACGAAGAGACGTGAGTTCACCTTTATTCTCGACTACAATTTGTTTTTGATTCAAGTGACAGACACCGTGTGCTGTCTAACGTTTTCATGGAGATGCCGTCGAAGAAGGATTATCCAATGTATTATACACAAATCAAACGTCCAATGTGCATAGAGACCATCTTTGTAAGTCACACATACTTTAACTCTGGAGTATGTGTTCACGACATCACCAGAAACACCTGAAGCGCAAGGAATATCAAAACTCTCTAGATTTTGCAACCGATGTCGAGCTTGTGTTCTCTAACGCTCTCGAGTTCAACCAAGACCACAGCCAAATCTGGGAGGATGCGATCGTTCTTCGAGTAAGTATCGTATACCCTGAGTAGTATCCTCATTCATTCATACGTTAACAGGATTACTTCCGTCAACTCATGTCTGACATGCCAGAGCCGCACGCGCTATCACAGTACGCGAGGCCTCCGGCAAAGATCAAATTGAAAGTTCCGGGGACAGCGGCTGCGACTGCCGGATCCTCTACGACTGTCGCTTCTTCGTCAGCCAAACCACCAGAAAAAGAAGGCGCTACTGGAGGATCGCTAACGTTACGCCTTCCTGCAAGTGGCGGAAATGCCAAGAGTCCAGCACAATCCTCGATCAATCAGCTGCCACCTGGAGCTGGAGTGCCTATTCCAACGACTACACCTGTGCAAGGCTTAAAACCCATCGCTGCACCTGTACCTAAACCCGCCCCCACACCTCAATCGTTTGTCGCTGCAGCTCCTCCTGCTCAAGTCCCTACTCCTCTACCGACGCCAGCAGTGCAAGCAACACAAACAAAAGCTGCACCATCACCACAAGTCTCGACACAGCCATTGCAGTATCAGCCCACAGTAACTAAACCTCAGTATTATCCCAATGCCACCTATCACCAATACACCCACCCGGCTCCGGCTCCTCCGACACCTGCAATACCATCCTCCGCAATACGAACACAGCCAGCGCCTCAGGTTCAGACACCTCAATCAGTTTCAAGATCACCTGCACCTGTATTGACTGGACACCGAGCGCTCAAGGGCATTTTCTTGATAACCAAGCCTCGTGGCAGACCCTTCTGGCTTGATCATCGTGATGGAGTCAAATCCTGGGCGATACGGCTTGGCCAGGGCGAGAAATCGATATCCGTTGCAGAGATCAGATTCTTCGGAGATGATGACGAAACCGGAGATGATGAAGGCGATGGGAACGATGAACAACCAGATGATGAAGAGGAGGAGGAAGAACCTAGTCCCAGGAAGCGTGGTCGTGGCCGTCCGCCCAAGAATCCGAAAGCGAAAGCCAAGGCGGCTGCACTAGCGAAGAAAGCTGAACAGAAGAAAGCTCAGAACGCGCCTACGCCTCAACAGGAGAGCATACTGGTCAACCTTAACGGTACTGCTATGAATGAAAAGCTCGAGGATGGCGTGTGGAATATGGACCTTCAAGTTGGTTCAAATGTTTTGGAAGTTGGTGAGAAGGGTGGACACGTATGGAAAGTGTACTTGGAGAGAGTTTCCATCATATAGCGGTTGTACTTGTCGACCCCCACTTTAGATTCCAGCCTTTATCTACCTATATTCTCTCTATTAATCGCGCTTGTAATACAATACGCAGTCCGTTTCCAAAGAGTCAACAAAAGTCCAATACCAATCATCGTAATCCGAGAGGAACATCATCGTCCGAGATTATGCCAGCATCTCCAACCTCTCTAGATAACTCATCCATGTCCTCCTCGAACTCATGCTCCTCGAAAATCCTCGTCACTCTCTAGAGTGTGCTCAGGTTCATACACTTGGTATCGGCCAGCCTCATTAATCTGGTCCTGCACGTATTCTTGAAACAACTGCCCCCGATTTACGGGGCGCACCTCGTACCCCTCCGAGCCCCGACGCATCCTGATAGCTCCGGAGAATCCCTCTTCTGAGTAATCTGAATCACTGTCAGGAGAATATGGTCGTCCAGGATGGGTATCAACCCCAGGATCCTCGTAATCTGCATGGTAAGGTGGTAAAACAGAGACAGGATCTTGCGTGGATTTATACCGGTTACCATTGACACCACGTAGTTGACCATTTGTTGGACGTAGATTGGGATTGACATCCCCGTTCTCGTACGTCCATGGACTGTCAGGGAGTTTGAATGGTGGCTGGTCAGACAAAGCCGGGTCTCGAGGAGGCCAGTTATAATGTTCTATATCAATAGATCAGTTAGTGAGACGCCATATCAAACATGATGACACAGCTGCAATGAGCGTACTGACACGACAGAACGAGGACGTAAGAGGAAAATGACAGCTACATCTGGTAACAGTCACAGTTCCAGATCGTCCACTCTCCTTCGGCGACTCTGTGCTGCAGCCTGTTCATTCCACTCACCATCAGCAACTGAAAGCTGGTATTTAAGGCCAGTCCCAGGAGGGACGGTTGGACAACACCACAAAAGTGGATTGTTTCCGAGAATTGAGGCAATATTACGCCTCGTGCCGAGGTTCTGCAATACATCAGCAATTTGTTTGTCAACATGAAACAAATACTTGCGTATGGGAACTTGACCTGTACGTGATACAGTTAGTTAATTCGCTACAGCTTACTTAGAGGAAAGGCTTACCTCTTCAATTTTGCCGTGTCGTCGTAGCATCGCAGCTTTGTCTTTCTCCCAGCCTTCGATAGTTGTGGTGTTGCCCGACAGACTATGGAAATGATAAAGACTGTATAGTCACGGTGAGCAACCTGTAATTCTGCATGCAAAGTAGCAATACCTGAACCCTCCAACTACAAGGATCACGGGGACGACAAAAACGTAGTTCAATATGATGAAGATAAGTTCGGCACCCGTCGGCTCATCCTGAGTTGCTCTGTGTTCAGTTACAGGTTCAATACTTCGGGAAACAACTCACATAGTACCGTCTGCCAGATGCGGCCATGACCCGGTATGAGACCATAGCGAGGTGATACGAGCAAGTTACATCCACGTAAAATAGAAAACGAATAAAGTGTCCATAATTGAAATGGCCGATGCAGTTATTTGTCCAAGGACAATGGTGGTCTGTGGCAGTCAGAATGTGAAGAAAAGGATCCCCGAAAGTGCTTACCCATTCTCAGCACACATCTACCGAGCAGTCAGCATCGCAGTATTTCCCCGACAGCTCCTACTTACCTGTTGCATTGTTTACAATGATGGGACCTTGGAGGCTTAAACTTTTCACAGGTACGGCAAAACCGAGGTCGACCTGTCAGTCTTTTAACCTCATACCCTTCGACTTGATTGCGTGTCCGGTTTCTGAGGGATAGTGTCATCGATCAGAATGACTGCGGCTGAGCCTTGGGCGTACCCAACCATCCGGAACCTCTCCGGGATCAGTAACTATGCACAGGTAGTAGTTCCATAGTAGCGATGCAGCAAGGACACTATTGGAGCATAAATTTCAAAGCATATCCGGAATTAATGAAGCTCACTTGAATGGCAAGAGAAGAGTTATGAGCTCTACGGACAGCTCACGCCCATACCAAGGCCATATGATGTAGATTTGGCAAGTCAAGGTAGGGAAAAGAATGAGAAATAACACAAAGCAAATGGCAATGCGCCCCAAGATGGGGTGCATGTCTTGGTGTGAGGTCGAACAAAATCCGGGTAAGACGAACTGTGAACGTAGAAAGTAGCTACCACTGGCCAAAGACTGTGCGAAGCCAGGGTTCCGAGAAAGGAAATTTCACCTGGATATAGTGTATTTGCGGTTTCACTGCTTTTGCTCTTTCATCATGCAGCATTCAAGGGCTCTTACTGGGTTCTGCAATCCAGGACGCTGCTACAAGCAGGTAGCCCGGTCATACTCCACGAACAGTCCATTTGCATCTTTTATTTCAGATGTAAAGGTTCCAGAGTCAGTAGCAGCTTCGGTAGAAGGAACACATCGGAGTGCCCCAAGACTTAGTTCGTTGGGAGACATAGAAATTCGTGCGTAACCTTACTCGGCCCGCGATATCTGACTTTAAACAGTGATTTTAGCCTCTATCATTCCATCATCTACCACTTCTCTGTTTGCTGCACGTGCTGCTCAGAGGCAGAAAAGATTGCTGGTTGAGGCTGCGCCCAAAAAGATCGAGGCTAAAGTTGTAGACCCACCGAAGCCAGCCTCGCCTGCTGCAGGTTCTTTGCTATCTAGAAGGTCTCAAAGACCCTCGAAAGATGGGGAGAGACGTTCCAATGATGGACCCTCGAACCCGCAAACTGTCGCTCACCCTCGTCTGAGACGGCCCCTTCCTGCCGAAACTAGGTCGGCACCAGCAGAGACCAGGTCGGCGCCAACGGAGACTAGGTCGGCGCCAGCAGAAATGCGCACAGACCGACGGAGGGAAGGCCCAAGAGTTCCAAAGCCAAGCCGCCTTGTTAAGCCTACATCTCCCGTCGGGGATCTTAATGAAGTCGACAAATCCGCTCCGCCACCATTGCATGTTAGCTTCAACAACACAGACTTGTCGGAGCTGTTCAGTTCACCAACCCTCATTCCATATGTCGCTCAGCCATCCGTTGCCCAGTCACGCATTGACTCTCGGGTGCAACTCTTGAGAGAACGCGCCGGCGATTACTCGCGATATCTTCCAGGGGACGTTGAATCAACAACACAGACGCAAGGGTCGATAGATTACGCGAAGCTGATTTTGGCTCGTAGGAGAGAAGTTGGATTGAAGCCGAGGCGCGCTGCCGTGGAGCTCATGCGTCAAGCAGGACTCAGTTCCACGTCAGGTATGCGAGACTTTACTATATTGAAGGCAAAAACTCAATCAGAACTTGGCAGTCTCTGCAACTTCGTTGTGACTTTGATCAGCCTTGTTCATAATAAAATTTTGTTTCATCGAAGCGTGAAAAATATGACCACTATACTAAATACATGTCCCGGGACAAAAATAGCCATAAGTTACACCAGAAAACAGTCAAAGTATATCTATCATAAGAGTGCATGAGGGTATGATTAAAAAGTGCTAAGGATCAAACAGGCGCAGCACCATTCATCCCGAGCTGTTCTTCTGCAATGATTACAGGCTCTGGTGTATGACCCGCCGAATCCGTATACTCGAGTTGGGTAGGGACTATCCATTCAGGAAGTTCGAAGTCCCTGAGTTCCTCAATCTCTTGTGGTACTTTTGCGCCAAACGCAGTTACATGCCTATGCGTTTTACGAGCCGTTGGCGCGGATGAGGCGCGGATAGCAGCCTGCATGAGAACGCATGGTTCTGGTTTCGGCGCTAGTGCGTGGTGGTGATGGCGTGGTGGACGATGTTCCGGAGTAGAGTGTGGAGAGTATGCCTCATCGAGGTGTGACGGTCTTGCGCGTTTGCGCGGTCGTTCAGATTCGACGGACTCTGTATCAGAAGAGGCTCTGGAAATTGGTTTCGCTGGAGACGCTCTGGATACTGATTTGGACTTGGGTGGTGAAGAAGATAATAAATAAGTTGTAGGCTTGGGTGCTGGGGTGCTGGATACTGATGGGGAAAAGCTCGACTGTTTGGGCATCTTGATTTTCAAGACAAGTGAGGTGCTGGCTTTGGTAGGTAAAATGGCGGCGGAAGCTCGGCCATTAACGATCGACTCGTCTTGCGGGTGGATGTCGGAGGAAGGAGGGATATTGACACTACTCTGCCTGCTCGCCTTCCTCTGATCGAAATAGTTCTTCTTGTCCGACGGTAACAGGGTGCGGTACCGATCTTCCAAGATGTAAGCTACCTCAAGCATCTCCTGCCGTCGCCTCTCTCCCTCGTTACACATGACTGTCCCGTCGACGTGAATTGCCGCAAGGCTCGCGTCTCGGCCGTCTTCGACCCGAACTATATCAGATGGTGGGGGGAAAGATGCTGCGGGTAATCCGAGGAATGCAGTTCCGTCCATCGCCCTCAACTGTTCTATCCTCTCCTTGAGTTTGTACTGCTCATGCTTCAGCTTCTCCTTTTCACGGAGACGCTGACGCTTTTCAAACGTCTCGTACTTCCGATGGCGCTTTTCATATACAGCATCAGAAGTGTCTGCCGACTCAGGGAGCTAGGTAGAGATAATTTCTGGCATGAGCCTATGCCAAAGTTTAAGACTTGCGTTTCAACGCACCTCCGCAGAAATTCTCGGCCTGAATCTACCCCCAACGCTAGCATCCTCTGACAAAGTAGTGAATTCAGGTGTTTGTATGATTTGTTGTTCTCGGTAAGCTTGAATAACATCTGGCCTGTCGAAATAGCGTTGATTCGCATGACTATTGAGTCCGAAGCCAGTCGAAGATGAGGGTTGAGGCTGGGGTACGAGGGCAGAATTTGTGGTCAACAAGAACTGCGTATTTGCCGGAATGAGCGGCTCATTTTCAACTGCGATAAGGATGTCAGTATATGAACTAGGTAGAGCAAAAAAGCGCAACGAACATCTTCGTCTCTGCGCGTCCAATATCATGAGGTCAACATCACAGCTTCCTATTCCAGGACCACCACGACGTGAACGGGAGGGTAGGACACGTTTCTGTCGAGGTTTTAGGCTTGAAAATTCGGATGAATCTGCCATAGGAAGTCCTAGCTCCTAGCCGTACTAGTAGCAGTCGCCAGTTCGAGAGTAGTAGCAACAACGGTGCACTCTAGGCTATTACTAGTCTCAGACTTTTAGACTTCTGCCTGTACCAAATGTCGCAGGTCTCCAGCTCCTAGAGTTTATGAGAGAGGTGCGTGAAGCGATCGAGAGGAAACGGTCATAAACTGAAAAATAAAACTTTCTTTCGTTGACCGCCGTAGAAGCCATCAATTACAGTCCACAATTTATGTTTTTATGCAAATCTCGCGTTTTCTGCCTACAATATCTCCAGACTATGCACCTCTTGGAGCCCCAGCAATTTCTCGGAACCTCCAGCCATCCTTCGTTAGTGCTGCAACGGCAGCGTCAGCCTTCTCTTTGGGGACCAGAACATAATCGGTATTCCTATCAAGGGATAAGCATCACACAAGTGGATTATGTCTGCTACGAGCGCTAACCATGTCGAAACTGCGAACACCGGAACATTAGCATCTTTCAGCGGCGTCGTGAAATTACACATTACGCCAGTCAACCCTGTTAGCAAACGAAGATTAGATTCCCTTCCCGTCACCAACAAATGTAGGGGAGACACCAAATTCCATGGGCCCTGCTATCTTGATGCATTTCCATTCACCGTCGTCATCAACAGCTTCACCAACAACGGAAATCTCTTCTCCTGTTCTGGTGATGGAGAAGACCCCTGGAGTTTGTTGAGCAGCATTCAGCCCGCTCGCAATTGCAGCTGGAACGCCTGCATCTACTGGGAACTGCTTAACGAAGAAGGTCTGAGCCAGTAGCTCAAGTTCCAAACTCGGATGGTTGAGGGGTGGAGGCATGTTATCACTAGATAGTCTAGCTTAAGTGTATCACGACAGTACTAACAGGATGGAAGCTCGAACGATCAAGAAGCCATGTACAATTATAGATTTTGCTTGGTGGCATCGAAACATACTTCTCTATCACTAGTGAACTCGTCCTTGAATGGTATCATCCTTCTTTGGGAAGGTACTTAATACCACTCGAGGGGCAACTAGTATCCTCAGGGGTGTCTGGAAGCACGTAAACGGTTGGTCTGCCACTGATACATGTAACGTACTTATCGGGACGAAATCGCCATCGATGACAGAGCCCTTGAGATTGAAGTACCAGCTAACCGAGCTGAGTTTGTGCGATCGAGAGCAGCTCAAAGTTGGAGTGTACTGGAAAATAAACGTTATGAGGATGTATTTTTAAGCAAAATATGAAACCTACTCCTCCAGAGCCAGCTTCGAGAGCCGACAACAAGTCCGAAAGGGAATAAGTCTGGCTGTATGACGGAGTGATACCTGCCTGAGCGAGCCAGTCATACGTGGGGAGGGTCTTGAAGACCCTCACCACAGTCTCAAAGAATGCCACGGCCTTGCATAATGATAGCGCTCAGGGCAAATACTTCCATAGATCACGCCTACTTACCTCGGCACCCGTAGGGCTGTCGCTGGGAAGACAATCAACATTCAGTGTGCTAAAAAAAGGTTAAAATGAATATGCGTCAAAATTCCGGACCGTCTAGACCCTGTACCTATAGCATGTGCCGTGTGTAGCCCACTCATGCTATAATGCTCGACAATAAGCGTTCGAACGAAACGGAAGCTCCGAGTCTCACGTACCTCCCAGAATCTTTCATTAGACCCATCATCGTTAAGCCAATACTGTTGCATGAACTCTAATGTGGACGATGCACCCTGGGATTCGAGTAGCTGTGGGACATCAGCTGGGGTGTCTTTGTATCGAAGAGACCAACTGACCCCGGCAATGTTCTTGTAATCGCGAGAGGGATCACAGTCCTCAATGTAAGTGCCGTCGCAGCTACGATATATTCAAATTCTGTACCCTAGTAGTCCAGCTACTGTGACTTACTTATCAGGCCACAGACCTGAATTTCTCATGTCAGAACAAAATCAGGACGCTATCAATTCCATACCATGAATAGTCCAACTGTCCTCGGGACTACCAGCGACATCTGTGTCCCAAACCTGAAAGAAGTTATTTCTGGCTCCACGTGTTAAACAAGGCAAACTGAACGAACTTGTGTCTGCATGATCAGGCCCTAGAGCTAGTTAGGGCAAATTATCACTGATTGAGACTAGAGCAGGGACGTACTCCAGGACTTTCATAACAGCAGGTATCGGCGGCGGGCGTGTTCGTACTTTGGCACGATGCGGGACCAGAATTCCCACAGCCTGAGCCACCAGGGCTCTGGAAGACGTTCATCGGGTTAATGTAGGACGCTCCGAGGAGGGACGACAGGACAAGTGATGAGACAGACATTTTGTACAAGGAGGAGAGAACTGCAGCTGTCTGAATATTTATATGTCACGAAGGGAAACTTCGGGAGCAAGGTTTGACCGGTGTACAATGTCAGCCTGCTATGTTTTAAAAGGACGTGGGATACGAGTATAATATGAATTCCCTGAGCGAACGTGGGGCGTATTTTGAGAAACATAACGTTGCATTGCAAATTAGAAGGAACCGGCGGGAACGGCGGACTGATGGGGGTACGCCTCACATCTGGGCATTCGCGACTTCAGAGATTAGAAGGGACACCGGGGGGTCCCATAGATTAGAAAGTATTATCCTCAATGGACACAAATTGGATTTAAAAATAAATAAAAATAAAAAAATTAGAAGGAAGCACGGACAAAGTACGCACATGGCTCATGCCAAAGATGGGAAAGTTCGACAGGCGACTGGCTTTATTCGATACTGGCACGATCGTGCTTTATAGGCTCACAGGTATGACTTCGGTGAGAATACCGTCAAACGTATGCAATTGAAAGAACCTGCCGAATAGGGATGGATGAGCCTACTAAATCGGGGTGTACGCATCGCTTTCCGCGTTTTCATACTCCTGCCCATGCACCAACCACTGATTCATCCATGGTTGAGAGGGCTGTTGTACCTGATAAGAGTTGAACCGAGCTTCCTGATTCCCAAACCATGCAGGAGGACCATTGAATCCAAAAGTGGACGCGAATCGAGGATTGATGTGCGGCTGTACGGATTGTTGTTGTTGTTGTTGTTGTCCAAATTGGTGAACTTGAAAATCGCCTGGCGGATAACCCCACGTTGGTGAAGATGAAAAAGGCTGTGAAGAATAGCCGGGGATTCTGACTGGTTGATTTGTTTCGCGCTCTATCTCGTCAGATGTAGGCGATGGTGGGATCGAGGTGCTTGAATTGTACGGTTCCATTGAAGGAGCCGTAGGGTTTTGTTGAGACCATCTAGATTCTCCCCACGAACGTCGTCCGCGATCTGGCCGCCCATACCCACGACCCCTTCCACGATCACGAGCCCCTCCAACTCTATCGTGACCTCTACCACGCCCCCGGCCCCGTCCTCTGCTGTCTCCAAAGTGTCTCTCGGGTTCCCTACCGGACATACGAGCCTCAGTGGAAGGGCCACTCAGGTCTTCTTCATACTTCACAATGTCCACTTTGACCTCGTCGGCATACGGGTCGTCGTATGGGATAGGCGCTGGACGCGACGGCCCGGCTACCCGGTAGCCGTCATCATATGGGCCATGCGCATCGTATGGGTTCGCCCCGTAGAAAATTTTATCAATATCATCGTTGTAGTGAGACTGCGACGGCGCAGGTGTTGTCCGTCGAGACGATGACACAGACATGCCACGTCTGCCGAGAATGAATGAGAATGAGAACATTTTTGAGTGTACGCACATACTTTTTCTTTCGTGCCTGCTTGAACGCGGCTTCTTGTTCGTCATCCGAGAACTCCATTTCATCTTCACCGGGCTCCTCATCATGAATGTTACTTGCGTCACTGCCGCGAAGCTTTTTAAGGTATTCCATGAAGACGAAATTACTTCGTTGCGGTATATGGTAAACTTCGCGAGCGACTCGAATCTTCTCAGTATCCAGTGGGTAGCTCTGGTTAAATTTTATTTGATACAAGGGCTGGGAAGTGGGTCCGAACGTTTCATATACCTACAAAAGGTCAGAAGACGTGTCCCGAGAATACAAAATACGCACATGTCCGAGAACTTGTCGATCGTCGAAGACAAGTAATGTCTCGACATCTAGTGTCTTTTCAGATGCAGTTCTGGAAGAGTCAGCAGGAAGGCCTTTCACAATTACTACGTTCCCGATAATGTTCATCACATCGCCAACTTTTTCCAATACTTCTTCGGGTCCGACTTCTGATACAGAAGGGACAACGATGTCTGTTTCGATAATCTCATTTTTGGTCTGTACATATGATGCAACAGCTGTAGCGCCTGACTCCTCGTCATCGTCCACATCAATCTGTGGTTTTCGAGGGTTCAGCGCATTTTTATCTCCTGCTTTATCAGCAGTTTCATCCTCGTCTGACTCGGAATCCGAGTCCGAGGAATCAGAGTCTGAGCTTGAGTCTGACTCTGGTGATCCTGGCCTGGTAATAGTCTCAAAATATCAGCTGACTTATAGTGTTAAGAGACTCACAAAACAGGTGTAAGGTTGGAAGATTCCTCCTCTGGAATCATTAAATCGGCTTCAACCTCGTCCTCACTGTCAATCTCGCTGGACGAGCTTGCGATGGAGTCATCGCTCGAGTCTGCGGACTTGTGGACATCCTTCCAGACATCTGCTTTTGGCGGAGGGATAACTCCGACAATTTCTTGAATAAGGAGTATATCCTGGGGGACCGACTCGGGGACTTTGAACTGAAAATCCATGACGGGCGACAGGAAAATGGATAGCGAAGCGGCATGTCCCAAAAGAAATTCGGGCGTCACGTGAGCGTTCCCAGTTGCGCGTCGCACAAAATTTTGCATAGAACCCTTCTTGTTCCATCGATATCTTTCACGATGATAGCCCAATTTCTTCGCTCATCGAAACCGTTTCATGCGTCCAGGCTCTCACGCATTGGCCAGTCGTGTTATTCTACAGCTCCATCCAAGCCCTCCCTGCAGCATGTCGCGCAGCTGCGCAAACTGACGGAGGTCTCAATTTCAAAAGCACGAGAAGCCCTCAGTCAAACTAATAACGACATACAACAAGCCCTCGAATGGGTGAAAAATGATCTCGCAGCGTCGGGCATAAAAAAGGCCGCGAACGTCCAGTCTCGGGAGACTCGAGAAGGACTTGTTAGTGTCTGCACACTCTCTGGAGGCAGCAGGGGGAAAAACAGCCTTGGGTGGCGGCGGTATACGGGCAGCCATGGTTGAATTGAACTGCGAAACAGATTTTGTTGGAAGAAATACCCTATTCGGTCAATTAGCAGCGGATATAGCTCATACCGCCGCGTTTATCACGGAACCGACTGACTCTTCGACTATCATCAGATCTTGTTCGCTGGACATTTTGAACGATGCCCCTCTATTATCTCAAAACAACCCCTCATCTCATTCGTCATCCACAGTGTCAAGCTCTATTAGAGACCTCATCGCCAAAGTGGGTGAGAAGGTTTCTCTGAAAAGAGCTGTGACAGTCGTGCAAAACCCGTTTTTGGGACAGTCTCCCAATCTTGGTCTGCGTCTCGCGTCCTATCTGCACGGATCTGTTGGCTCCGCTCCTCAGGGTCGCATCGGGTCTTTGGCTGTGCTCGCTCTTCAATCTCCAGAGCTTGCACGTCGCCTTGAGAGCGAGACTTTCGTCAAAGATCTCGAGCGACTTGAACGTGCACTTGCACGGCAAATCACTGGCTTTGACACTTGCTCGATCAAGTCATCGGATGGTGACGAGACGGCACTTTACAACCAACCGTTCATGATGCTCGGAGGGGAGTGTGTAAATGAGCCAGTACGGCTGGCCATAGAGAACTGGAGTAAACGACAAGGTCTTGTCCAGGATGGCGAAGGAGGTATTGAAGTCCTGGAGTTTGCCAAATGGAGTGTAGGCGATGTCGTTGGATAGATTCATTTATCTTACTTACTCGGATTACATGCACTACCAACGGTTCTTGAGAATTAGTTTGTATGTATACTTAGCTGACTAAATTTGGCGTCATGACACAGGACTCCATAGCTCAGTGGTAGAGCATACGATTGCAGATCGTGCGGTCCCGTGTTCGAACCACGGTGGGGTCTGTTTTTTGCTGGTAATTTACGTAATTATGCTCCCGTTAATATTTGGACGTTCGGCGTTTTTCAACCCTTGACTTTACTCATCATGCGGAGAGCAACAACGTCGCTCGTCCGTCGCAGCCAGCGGCAATTTTCCCAAGCAGTACATCCTCCATTGCAGATCACAACCCTGCCCAACAAGATCAGAGTTGCTACTGAGTCGACTCCCGGTCATTTTTCATCCGTTGGACTGTACGTAGATGCGGGATCCAGGTATGAAGACTCATCGACCTCGGGCGTTAGCCATTTTATGGACAGGATGGCCTTCAAGGTGCGTAGCTTCAGGTAGTATTTGTGTCAGTGTTCACAGTCCTCTATTGCTCAGACCACTAGCTCTCGCTCCACGGAGGATATGGCGACCGCAATGGACAAGCTAGGTGGTCAAATCATGTGCTCTTCATCACGCGAATCCATCATGTACCAATCGTCCAACTTCGACCAAGCTACACCTCTCGCGCTTTCGCTCATATCAGACACCATCTTGAATTCCGCATTTCTACCCGAGGAACTTGACGCCCAGCGAGATGCCGCTCGTTATGAGATCCGAGAAATTAGTCAGAAGCCCGAGATGATTTTGCCAGAGATCTTGCATGAGGTTGCATACGGCAGAAAAACACTTGGGAATCCCCTCTTATGCCCAGAGGAGCGAATAGACGCAGTCACCGGAGACCTACTTCGGGACTGCATTACAAACTGGTACCGCCCGGAGAGGATGGTGATTGCTGGTGCTGGGATGCATCACGAACGACTAGTGGAGTTGGCCGACAAGTATTTCTCATCCCTCAAATCTGCGCCAACACCATCAGTTTCGTCACTTCAGCCGTCAGTTACTCAAAATTTACCACCCCACTTACTTCCCTCGTCCTCACCCTCGCTCTACAAGTCATTAACTCGCGCTGCATCAACATACCTGTACCCTACGTCCCTTTCTAACGACCCACCGCTTCCTCCTCTGAACCCTCACTCTAATTACGTTGGTGGCATCCATCACATCCCGAGTTCAACAGAGTTCGATCAACTTTACCTTGCCTTTGAAGGTGTAGGTATTCATGACGAGGATATATATATCCTCGCCACTATGCAAGTCCTCCTTGGAGGTGGTGGAAGTTTCTCAGCTGGTGAGCAATCACTTCCCTGCGTCACACGCTTTATTTAACTTCTTGCAGGTGGTCCTGGCAAGGGCATGTACTCCCGACTTTACACACACATCCTGAATCACTACACTCAAATTGACCACTGTGCTTCCTTCCATCATATTTACACGGATTCCTCGCTCTTTGGCGTCTTTGCCTCATTCGTCCCCAATATTCCCGGCCAGAGAGGCAACACTCCTGCACAAATGCTGCCCCACCTAGCCAATCAGCTTAGCCTGCTGATATACCAATCTGTTCCCAAAGTTGAGCTCGAGCGTGCCAAGAATCAGCTCAAATCGAGTCTGATGATGGCTCTCGAGAGTCGGGCAGTGGAGGTGGAGGATCTTGGCCGACAGGTACGACAAACTTTTATCATAGACATACCCGCATACTCACGTGTTAATCTAGTTGCTTGTTCACGGTCGAAAGATTCCTGTGACTGATATGACTGCGGCCATAGACAAGGTGACTCCTGACTGCGTGCGCCGCGTCGCTACTAGACTATTCGCACCTTCGTCTGGAAACAAGGCCACGATTTTGACGATGGGGCGTGGGGATATAGGAGATTGGAAGGCGACGCTTAAAAAATATGGTGTCGCAGGAGCATGAAGGTTTGAACGCTTAGATCTCTGTATATCTTCGGTACTTAATTTCAGCCAACGGTCATTGCAACAAATTGTTTCATCATACATGCATACGAGGTGTGCCTTCGTAGGACGAGGCATTTCAACCAAAACGGTATCAATAAGCAATCCTAGCCATGACGCGATCAAAGCGCTCCTGATGAGAACTTTGTGTGCAGCAGTGTGGTTGACGCTTGGTATCGTACTGACTTCATGGCTTACCTATGACAGTACCACTCACGAGCATCGAACTCAGTGATTTACCTCAATCACCGGAAACAAATCTCCAGCAGCGACATAGTGCATAATCAAGTTAATTGCTTCCATCACCCATGCGTAGAGACCCTGACAGCACACAATGAGCCTGCCCCCGTTGTCCACCGCAGGCCAGGGTTCATTAAAGTTCCATTGAAGTACATATTTGCACGATCTGCGTACTCTGGTGTCCACTAAAGAAAGTTAGGAATACACCTAGTAATGGGCAGATCAACTCGTGAGTCGTGATATTTATTATTGAGTCTATCGAGTCAAGGAGGTTTTGTTCAAGTATTCCACAACTGATATCGGCAACATCCAGTACGCAACGTCTGCGGAAAACGCTCGCCGACAAGCAGGTGCGTCTACCCGCAAATAGTGGGGTATTGGAGGTCAGTAGGAGACCAGGGTATCCAGCCGTTTTGTAATCCAGCCAGGTATGACCATTCATCTGCACTCTCTGTCTTCCACGTCCACATCAACCATCCGTTTGATTTCTCGTAGGAAATAACCTGCGCTTCCCAGAACTGACGAAGGAAAGTCTTATAGCTCGAGCTGAAAGTAGATGCGCTCCCAGTAAGCCCGGTGCAACTTCCGACATAAGTGGAACCAGGGTAGGAACCATCGTAACGGGCCCCGTTGCCCCTGCCGTTGAGGTAGGTGGCACAGTCGGTAATGGCAGGTGACCATTCACCGACCATAAGCCAAAGGTCGAAATCGGAAAGAGTGGATTGAGTACCACACGCAGTATTGATATGGCTCTGCCAGGACATTTGGACATCCTACGAAAACGTACGGTATGAGGATTGGAAAAGGCTCTCTATCTTGGGGACATACCGCGTTGGAAAACACCTGGTAGATGTGCGTATCCATCGCCACGCCCTGGAAGTCGGGTGCGGTCTCAAATCCGTTCCAATAACTCAGAGGCTGGAAAGCATCATGAAGTAGAACGACAGTATTGCTCTGCGTCGATGTGCCGTACGGATACCTGCATGATGCATCAGCACTCTTCTATGAGCAGACAATGAGGTGGTATTTCTACCTGATATTTCCATAAGAATCATAGTAATATTGTCTCAAAGGTGTTAGAAACAGATGATCCGTAATATCCAGCTGGCCTGAAAAAAGCACGTCACATTCGTTCAAGAACGCTCTCTTAGGTACACTCACTCGTTCAAGGGCGCGATGATAGGAACAACATTGGCCTGACCAGCAAACATGGAAGCAATCTGTTTGATGATCGCGTCTGTCCGGGCAATATTCGTTTGGTTTGACTGCCATGTAGGGTATGGCATGCTGTGCCCAGAATTATCGTACCTACAATTTTGCGTGAGCTTTCAGGAGACACCAGACACAATTAGTACGTGCCCGTTTTGGCTTCCGGGAGCCCCATGAAGATCGACGATCAACATGAGTCCGTATTGGCCAGCCCATTGCACAGCGTTCTGAAGGTAAGGCAGCTGGCCCTGTATGTATGGCTCACCAGGGCCAACTTCAAAGGCCCAGTACCCGATAGGCAGTCTCACATGGTTCAATCTGTAGTATGCCGACACGATTCAATTATGATGTGTATGCTTGCGGGGTCAAGCGCGTACCCGGCAGCAGCAATATTTGCAAAATCATTCTGTGTAATCCAGGTGTTCCAGTGGTTCTGTAGTACGTTTGCTGCAGTAGTACGGTCATAGTATTGCCCAAATGTCCATTCATCGATGATATTAGGATTTCCTGTGTTGTCGAATATGCTGGGGGTGATCCATGGCTACGTCCAAGCATAATTATCAGTAAAGACCGTCGTCCGTCATTATTGCACGTACCTCGAGTACGAGCCAACCTCCAAGGCTGACGCCTCGCACCTTCTGAGAACCATAAGGGAAACCGGGAGAAAATTGAGACGACACGGAGTGAAGTAGAGACAGCCCGACGAGGGCCAAAAACGCAGAGTGCATCGGAAAATTAGTGGACATCAATCCATCGAACCAGGCCCAGCCGCATTTTATTAGGGTTTTATGGCTGCTCCATCGACCTCGGAAATTATTAGATGGAGCTGGCAGGAAGCAGAGAAGGCTGCCAAAGTGCTTTCACCCCTCCGCACGTGTTCAGCACCATGTCGGTAGGGACTTTTTCGTGCGCAAGCTGAGGCTCCACTGCAGCTGCCGTTCCGGTGGTATAGATTTGGATCCCCGGGTCAGAGCACAGGGAACAGAACTCCTAGACCAATCAGGCCAATCAGAAGCGAGGTATTGTGATCGAATGGAGAATGCATTCATGGATCAATGTGGATCGTCCCGGGATTTGAAGAATACAAATTGCAGAAAAGCCACTCAGACCTCCTGGGCAACTCGATTGGGATGCGCCGCATAGTATATAGCATATGGACTCCGATTGTTAATTTGTTACATACTGGAATCTGGCAGAAATGCACCCTGAGCTTTGCTGGAGCTTGTAGCACAGCAATATTGTCCAGTCAACTCCAAAGATGAACACCGAGTCGAGATGGCGCCGCGGAGGCACGCCACAACAGAGGATAACAGATCTAGGGTCCGTCTCGGCGCGATCCAGTTCTTCTACGGAGTGGACCAAGAATGGACTGTTCACTGGATGGAAGTATGGAGTGCGGAGTTGTGCTCGAACTTGTTGAAGTTTATGAATTCACTTATGGGGTCAAGGCGAGCCTATTACATCACAATTTAGTAGTCTCGACAGAAACAAGCAGTTCCTGGGCAAGCGCTTGCGGGAAGTTGTCTCCACTTCCTAAAACATCTAGTCCCCAAGGCTAACACCGCAGATTAATGTTGTCAAACGAAAGATCGATTAAACGAGACAAAAAGTACGGGTATATATGCTGGTATATGCAGGTTGACATCATGAATCCGCGCTAATAAATTGTCTGGCGTTGCTGCCGTTTTTCAATCGCAAATGTCCGGGTATTCCAAGTCAGTTGGGTCCTGTGGTATCCATCCATACTTCAACCCAGCCTGGTAAGTCCAATCATCCGCATTCTCAGCCTTCCAGGTCCATTGAATCCATCCACTACCTTTCTCGTAGGTGATGACCTGAGCTTCCCAGTATTGGCGCATGAAGGTCTTGTAATCTGAGCTAAAGGACGTAGCATTGCCTGTTTTGCCCGTACAGCTGCCGACGTAGGTCGAGCCTGAATAGGTTCCGTCATAGCGTGATCCAGTGCCGCGACCATTCAACCATTTCGCGCAGTCTGTGGATGCAGGGGTCCATTCACCAACAATTATCCACAGGTCAAAGTCGGCGAGGCTAGACCCATAACTGCACGCCTCTGTGATGTGCTGAGAATAGTTGTAGGCAACTTCCTGTTCACATCGTTAATACGTTGTTGCGTCATGGAAGAAAGGGTGCATACCTCGTCTGAAAACATCTGGTAGATGTGAGTGTCCATTGCGACGCCGTCGTATCCGTCAACCATAAAGCCATCCCAATAACTGAGACTTTGGAACGCGTCATGAATGAGTTCAACAGTATTACTTTCTGTAGATGAATTGTAAGGATATCTATAAATTCCGGTTGTTATTGAATGAAATTAGGACGAGGGCCAAGTCCTTGCCTGATGTTCCCATACGAGTCATACCAATATTGCTTCACGACTTCGAGCATTTCGTCACCGTCATATCCTGCAGGTCTATGACTCATTAAGCCAGCTGAGAGTAAACCAGGATGGAAGGGAACTTACTCATTCAATGGTGCGATGATAGGCACTGTTTCGTACTCCGAATCGACCATAGAAATAATGGTCTTGATAATGTCATCTGTCCTATCGATGTTGGTCTGGTTAGACTGCCATGTTGGATACGACATTCTATGACCAGAATTATCAAAACTGCGAGAGGAAATATTAGCACGACACGTGATGTCGAGATGTTATTACTGTTGGATTCACCCGTTCTGACTGCCAGGGGCACCATGCAGGTCGATGATGAGCTTGAGGTCGTGGTTCGCCGCCCAGGTAATGGCCTTCTTCAAATATTCTTGCTGACCAGTTATGTACGGTTCTCCTGAACCGACCGCAAATGCCCAGTAACCGATGGGGAGACGAACATGGTTCAAGCTGTAGAATATTTCAGAGGGAATTCGATGAGCATTGATTAGACCATACCCAGCTGCTGCAATGGCTTCAAAGTCATCTTCGGTGATCCAAGAGTTCCAATGGTCTTGTAAAACCGCCAGTGCGGTGTCGTAGTCCTGGTACTCGCCGAAGGTCCACTCATCGACAATATCATCGTTGCCAGTGTTCTCGAATATACTTGGAGTGATCCAAGGCTGGATACAAATTAAAAGAAAGTATCACAATGCGTATGGGTTCTTTACCTCTAGGACAAGCCAGCCGCCAAGATTGACACCTCGTACTTTTTCGGAACCATAGTCAAAGCCCGGCTGGAAGGACAGCACGGATGGAACTGCGGAAATCCCAAGCACGGCAAGACTAAACAAGCGATTCAGCAGTGGCATGTTATCCTCGCAGCTGGGGTGAGGGATAAACGTGGGTGCTATATTATGAAGCCCGCCTTTAAAACTTTTATATGAGGAATCACTTGCACTAGTAATATTGTCACCTTCGCTTGTGATCCGAATGAAATCGGTTCAGGAAGATCGATAGAAATGGATCAACCTTGAAAATCTAATCCGTAGACGCTGACGCGGTCGCATCGATGATGATCCATGTTGACATATATTCAATTGAAGACTTGTATATATGTCGATGGACACTGGTCAAGTTTGAAGTGAGCAAGGGATTATATATTCGCTGGTTGCGAGAAGGCACTCACATAAAAAAGAATTACATACTTGAACCGCAGGGGAGTTCTAGCTCCCTTCACGTGCCGAAATTGACACATCGTTGACGTGAAATTCAGAAATTGCCCCCACAATGGCACGTGCATTCAAGTTGTGCATGGTCGATCAGAAAGTCACATCATCGTGGTGTACCGCAATCATTTTTGCGCATCCTTGAATTGGCCGAACAACGGAAGTCACTCCACGCAATCATCGTCAACGTTGCCATCGATGCGCTTCGTTTAGCTAATTTTATTCTAGACTTACAATAGATTTGAATAAACATAGATGGGCGCACGCGCGCTAGGCTATACTTAATCCTATAGTATATGCGTCATATTATGTACGTCGGTTACGGAACAATGAAAGCACCTACGATGTGCCAGTGAGAGGATGAGCTCGTCAACGAGTAAAGCGCTGATCAGTGATCACCACCATTTGACTCAGGGGAAGTAAAAGGATTGTCACCAGGGCTATGTTGGAAAGGCTGTGGGCACAATATTTGGGCTTGGCAACCACGAAGGCAGTTTCACGGTGGCAAGAACAAACGGCTAGTACCGGAATTGCTACTCATCTGTAATAAATAGCAAGTCTTCCTGTCCAGCTCTAGCCCCACGTCCTTCTTTCAGTTCAACATCTTCTGATCCTTCATCTCAAAAAGTTTCATACATCGCTTAGATCAGAATGGCCGTTGGTAATGTCCGCGACAGATACCAGACTGCTGGTCATGACCATCTATTCACTTTCTGGTCAACCCTTGAAGAATCGGAACGCGAATCCCTCTCCCGCCAACTCGAAAACCTTGACGTCAATCGCGTGAACAGGATCTACAAGAAGGCTATCGCCTCTGAGAAAGAAGCAGCTGACCCCGAGCCTATTGAACCCCTTCCCGTTGGGGCGTGTGAGTCTATCGTTAATGATCCTGCGAGCGAGAAGAGATGGCGTAGTGAGGGTCTTCAGGCAATCGCACGTGGGGAGGTGGGCGTCCTCCTTATGGCGGGCGGCCAAGGTACCCGTCTGGGCAGTTCAGCGCCCAAGGGCTGTTATGACATCGGCTTGCCTTCACACAAAAGTCTCTTCCAGTACCAGGCTGAGCGTATTGCTCGCCTTCAAGTTGTTGCTGAGAAGGAATGCAACAAACCTGCAGGTTCAGTTGTTATGCCGTGGTATGTCATGACCAGCGGTCCGACGCGTCGTGAGACCGAGGCATTCTTCACGAAGAACAAGTTCTTCGGATTGAATTCAAAGAATGTCGTCTTCTTCGAACAAGGTAACAATATTTATTCCTTGTACCTCATTTATGTTGATCGGCGTCTTCAGGCACTCTCCCATGCTTGACTGCAGAGGGCAAGATCATGCTCGAGAGCACATCACGTGTTGCGGTCGCTCCTGACGGTAACGGCGGGCTGTATGCCGCTACACGCGCACCTCTATCCAAGTCTAACAATTCAACGGTTCTTTCCGACTTGACTGATCGCGGAGTCCTATACGTTCATGCATACTGCGTCGACAACTGCCTTGTCAAAGTTGCCGACCCCGTTTTCCTCGGCTACTGCATATCCAAGCAGGCTGACTGTGCTGCCAAAGTGGTTCCCAAGGCCTCTCCTTCGGAGTCGGTTGGTGTTGTCGCTCGTAGGGGAGAAAAGTTCAGCGTTGTCGAGTACTCAGAGATCTCCAAGGAACAAGCTGAACTTCGTAACTCCAAAACCGGAGAGCTAGCTTTCAATGCCGCCAACATCGCCAACCACTTCTACACAACAAGCTATCTCAAATCTGTCGAATCGTTTGAAGATGACCTTGCATTCCACATCGCTCGCAAGAAGATTCCCACAGTTGATCTCAAGACTGGGGAAGCAGTGAAGCCGAGCAAACCTAATGGCATGAAGCTGGAGCTGTTTGTGTTTGACGTCTTCCCCTTCACGAAACGCTTTGCAGTTTTGGAAGTTGCTCGTAATGAGGAGTTCAGTCCGCTCAAAAACGCGCCTGGGACTGGTGCAGATGACCCAGAGACTAGTCGCCGCGACCTGCTCGCGCAGCACAAACGGTTCCTGGAGAGGGCTGGTGCCCAGGTCAAGGATGGTGTAGAGATCGAACTCTCGCCATGTGTCAGCTATGCTGGCGAGGGCCTGGAGTTTGTGAAGGGCAAGACCTTCACCAGGTCGGGTTACGTTGAAAACCCCGAGGAGCTCGATGCCCTTCTCTAGTCGGTATAGTATATCTTCATGGACCTCTAATCGAGTTTGGATAAGATGAGATGCCGTGGACTTTTTTGTACGACTACTCTTTCGCATCGGTACATGGACATCTTTCGGTTTTTCAATCAATACACCTTACTTGTACACCCGATCATTTGATATCAGTAGTGATTCGCTGCCCCTAGGAAACGAGCTGAACAACAATAAATATAATGACGTTCAACCTCCTACAGGGCCGCCATCTGCAAGTTTGGCTCCCCGCTTTTCCAACTCATCTCGAAGAGAAGCGAATAGGCGTTGGGTCCGCTCGGCATTTGGCTGTATCGGTACGTCAAATCGAAGACGCACTGCTGCATGGCATAGATGCACACACCTCCTTGCAGCAGGTAATGAGCTTATCGATCAACATTGTTTGTCCGTTCTGCGCATCTTCCAACTCCTTTCGGAGATTCTGATTCTGGATTGATGTCGAGAAAAGTTGAGGGGAATGTACTGTAATTATAAATGGAATTTGAATTACCTCGTCGTCCACTCTGTCGGCACGGGATTTCTCCCCCTCAGCCAGTTGCTTCTGCTCGGCTGCTCGAGCGCGAGATAGGAGAACCTCTAGTTCTTTTGAACGGATAACACATTCAAAATGTCGTTCCCGAAGCTCATACTGTCGGAGAACTTCCTTCAGTCGTTCTCGTACGCTATAGTCGCAGTTAAGTGGGTAAGTATTCTTAATGATGGAATACGCACACGCCATCGAAGATATCTTCTAATGACCGCCGAGCGCTAATCACAGTGTCAGTTGAGCGAATCAAGAGAGCGAGGGAGCCCACTCTTGTGGATCATCCGTCCAGTTCTTCCTGAGGCGCTGACGACGAGATTCTGGCAGGTCATCCTGTATAGTACATCTCTTGCCCTCAGTTTCCAACACGATTCGTATCATCACTCACCCAGTCATCCAGCCCAGGTCCTTCGGTAAGGTCCATGAGCTCTACAGCAAGAATCTCATCTCCGTCTTCTACTCCCTGCTCTTCTGGTGTCTGGTCTGCATCTATTGTCCGACCATTGTGGGAGAAAATGAATTGCATGGAAGATGACGCATTGGATCCGACGGTGTGCGTGCTGGCGGCTTCCGACTTGGCACTGCCATTCATCTGCTTCCCGCTCACCGATGTTTTTCCCTCGTCCTTCTTCCCGCCTGTCACCTCCATTCTGTCCGTCCACGCATTGAACAGTCGGGAGAACTTGGTCTTGCGTGAGATTTTGAAGAAGAGCTCGGCTCGATATCGGCAGACTACTTTCACAACAATGTCAGGCATTTCGCGATATTTGACGTCTTGCGTTTTGGCTTTGTCCACTCGTTTTGCCATGTCGGATTTCATTTGCATTATCTGGAGGCAGCGTCGGTGAAGCTACTAGCGGAAGAAGTAACACAAACCTCTTCTTGTGCCTCTTCTATGCATTGTGCTAGACGTTTACTGTCCTCCTAGGCCGGTGTAAGCATAGTGGATGAACCTCGTTTCGCAGTCATGCATACCCGTAGTCTTTTGTTGTCCTGCACGAAAGTCGGTTAGGAAAATAGAAACAGGTCATGAGTCTGCTAACCTTTTGGAGCTCGCGTGCCAAATTCTCCATTTTAACTTTAGTCTGGTTAGCCTTCGTCAGTTGACTCTTTGCTTGATGAATATAGTGGGGTATGAGTATTTTAGAACGGAATGGGTCAATCAGACGTACCAGAATCCTTGTCCTTGACCAATTTCTGTTTTTCCTTTGCATGGTCGCGTTCTAATCGCTTTAGTTCTGCGAACTGCAGTTCCGTGATTCAGAAATGCACATATCGGACATGGGAATGATAACGCACGAGTTCAATGTACTTGGCATGAACTGCATTCTCCTCCATGCCTTTCACCGACTTTACAGCCTCCTCGGCTGATGTACGCATGAGTGATGTATCAATTTGAGAGGCAGGACACACGCACCAAATATCTTCTCCTCCTCCTCCTCGAGCACCTCCTCCTCTTCCAGAGCTGCGATCCTGCTCTTCAGAGACTCGTACATGGCAGCAGGATCGACAGGCGTATCATTCTTTTTCTTTCCTTTCTGATTGTGTGTATAATTCCCATTAACAACGGCGTTATTGGAATGAGGTGGTAGAGTTCGATTTGGACTGGGTGAATTCGGATGATTAGGAAGAAGCGGAGGCGCGACGGAAGGCGCAGAAGGAGCGAGACCCGTTGGAGGAGGTTTGGCTGGCCGCGAACCTATTGCATTCTGACTGGGAAGGATGTTTGTACCGTTCATAGGTATTTGATCCCCAGACGTCGTGCTAGTGGACCTGCGCGGTCGGCGAGGGATACAAGGTATGAAGAACTTTAGGAAAGCAATGTTTTGAGTGCGTGGAGGTTAGCTGAGGGCTTTTTGTTTGGCCAGACCAGATTGCCAGTGATTAACAACAAATTTTCAAACAAGACGGAATGTACGGAAGGTCATGGACTACACTGGCGTTTAATAGAAGAAGATGATCTATATATTATATTTGCGTTTCGACTATGGGCGTACTAATAGGCCGGCCGAGACCAATCTCAATGAAATAAATTTTATTGTTCAAAATTCTACGGAGACTCTAAAACCATAACCCGGCATCAAAACAATGTTAGATCATACCAGCAAGTCAAAGTCTTCTTCACTAGTGCCAGTAGGTCCACAGCTGTGGAACGCATATTCCGCTTAGGCTGATGTAATGCCACACGTGATCAGATTTTAAGACGCGTCGCGTAGATGTGGCTCTTGACACAAACATCCAAACGACTTTGTAACTGTAACAAAAGATGTATAATTTAGGTGAGACACTTCAAGGGATCTTCGGTTTAGGTTTGACATGCGACTTTGTAGATTCCTCTCCTAGTCCGCCTAGGAAGAAAATGAGAATGTCTTCTCCGACCTATGATGAACAAGTCGATGACCTGAGTCAAGACGATATAAGCGCTTTCGATGCCATAGAGGCACGCCTCTCTCAGCCAGCTCCTCCACTTCACAAAATACCCCTACCAACAAACTCGAACACCAGGCTCAGCTCTGGCGAAGCTGGAGATCGTAGCACTTCGTCCGATCAGGACCTACTTTCTTCACAGGACACAGCTTCTCAAGGCGACAACAATCCTTTCGTTTCTGACCCATTTTCTGATTCGAATGCCCTGAAACAAGCCGTATATCCATCTTTTACCAAAGCATCTGCCGTTCTCCCTCCAGTAGGCTTCAAGTCTGCATCGGCTTTGCCCATCCAGAATGTGGATGACTCACACCGTTCACCTTCACCCGAGGTACACCCTGAAGTCGATTACTCTTCGTGGTTTACTTCGGCTCCTCCTGCAAGTTTTGTAGGCTTTCAATCTGCTGCGTCTCGCCTCGACAAAACCAAAGAGAATGTCCCTGAGGCAACTGACAGTCACCTCACACCTATAGGTTTTAAGTCCGTCGGGAAAGGAAAACTTATCATCCCATCAACCGCTGCATTACGGAAGGCCGAGGAAAAGATCAAGCTGTGGCAGGGAGAGGTCGATGATTCGAGTTCCTCCCAACATTCTGGAGGGTTTGTGCCCCCTTCCTCGGCACAACCACCCTCGCCCCAGCGCACCATTCTGGGTGCAGTGCACAATTCCTTGTCGCCTCAAGTCCCAGATACGCCGACTCCTGCAATGGCTACTCGCAAGTCATTTGAAGCTGGAGCACGATCGACACTTGGCGCACCAACACTTGGTATCAGTGACTTCAAGGGAAAGCAGAAACCGTTCAAATCTCCTTTGATCACCTCCGTACCATCACGACAGTCTATCGCGGGGATAGCCAGTTCTACATATGTCCACTCTCCCCTCAACCCTCATCGTCAGGGCTTTGCGTCCGCATCTTCTCATATGACTCCATCTAGTGCCGCTGCACCAGGAACGCCTGTCCGTCCCCCGGTATCGGTTAATCATGGGGGCGCATTTCGACCGCTGGGTCTTACGCCGCGAAATTTACGTGGTGGTCTAGTCAAGAACAAGTTCGTGACACCTTTCAAACCAGGCGTCAAACCTCCAGAATTGAACAATGCGGTATCAGCCACACCGTCGTCTGCTGCCCCAAGTCCCAGCTTACAACGACCTATGTATCCGCCCTCAGCAACCCAGTCTCCTAGACCAATAAAGACAGCTCCCGAAAAGGGTACAGGCAAAGTATTCAACCTTAGTAGGTGTTTCACTGCAGTGATCCACCGGTCAACTTATCACTCTTGTTACAGTCCCTCCTGCAGGAAGGACGTCACTTGCCAGTTCTGGTCTTACACCTCAGGCCTACACAACTGCAGAGCTTGAGGATCAGGGAATGTCAGTCAGTCAGTTCAGCTGCAACACTGGATTCCTAACACGCTTCCACATAGAAATGTCACAGAACTATCCCAGATAACGCCAGCTACTGCTCTCTTTTACTCGTTTTATACGCCATCTACTACTCCAAACGAAGGTGTTCAGCCCTCGGACGCAAAGCCTCTCGGACCTACTGCTGCTCTAGAAGAACTCCACGCAAGAGGATGTTCGTTGGCCACACAGGAATGGGTCAATAACCATTGGCCGCTTATCCTCTGGAAGCTTGCTGGAATGGTCTCACTCGAACCAGAAGCAGAGTCTGATCCCGATCGCAAACGATGGTGCTGGCCTGAAGTGATCCGCCAGCTACTGTACAGGTTTGTGCCGTCTACCTATCCGTTTCTTCCCTGACCAACCACTGGCGCAGATACGAACGAGACTTGAACGGATCAACACGACCACCATTACGACTGGTTACCACAAGAGATGCACCTGCTGCATCCCCGATGGTCCTCTGCGTGTCAAATGTGACTTGGTCACCAGCTGGAGAGACTGACGACGGTTTTCCCATTCCTCCACATCCTGAGTTAGAGGTGACAGACGGATGGTACAGACTGCGTGCGAGGGTCGATAAGCCACTTGCAAGAGCCATCCGTAAGGGTCATATCAAGATCGGGAGGAAAATCGCTGTTACTGGAACCAAGGTAAGAGACTGGAATTACCCCACATCGTGATATTAATCGACTTTCCGTGCAGCTCTCTGCAGAGCGCAAAGATGGACAAGAAGTCCTCGAGGCATATGATTCGAATGTCCTGGTGCTGACAGGTAACTCGTCTCATATGGCCCCCTGGCACGCAAAGCTTGGCTTCCAGCGAAGTCCATTCATTGCGACGTTCAACAGCCTCACGGCGGACGGTGGCAATGTGGCCGTTGCAGCTGTCGAAGTTATCAAGGTAGGATGAGTGTGTAACACCCAGATATAGCTGACTCTAGTTCAAAGATTCATCCCATCGCATATATTGAATTCTTCGAGGACGAAAATGGAAAGCGGATGGAGGGTCCCCGCAGTGCGAAGGATGAAAATGCCTTGAGTGAAAAATGGAAGGTGAGATGAAGGGCTCTGCACCAAGTCCAGCGCTTACATTCTATATCAGAGGAAGCGCGAACTCGCTGCCTCAAAGATTTGGTCAGATCTTGAAAGACGAGCGGCGTTGATGATGAGGTTTGCAGATAGGCTTGAACAACGTGTGGGTCCGGGCTTCAGTGTCAAAAACGAAGGTGAGAAGGTCGTGAACAAGGTTGTGTGTTGCTCATGCTCCATTTTAGAAATGCCGGACAACCTTGACGATTTATACGAATCCTTGGAAGAGAGTGACCGTCATCAAGCCCAAGTGATACTCTCACGGCTCAGCCGCCTTGAAGCAGGCAGTCTTGCTGTACACATCAGAGAGAAGCTTCTCCGGGATCGTGAAGCTGTCGCGGGAGATATCGAGCGAGAATTACTAGTAAGTTTGACATTTGCATAAAGTTGTTTTTACTGAGCGCTTCCCCAGGACAAATGTCCCCCTCGGGAAGTACGCAGTTTCCGTGTTATCATCGTGAAGGATGCATATACACCCACACGAGGTGGTGACAATGGTCGCAAAGCCCAGCTAACCGTCTGGGATGTACTCAACTTGTCGATTGCTGAAGGATCCCAAGCAGGAGAGTTTAAATTGGGCCAGAAGTTCCTCGTGAGTGATGTGTTTTTCAGAGGAGTAGGAGTCTCGTCTAACGACTACGCCAGGTGACAAATTTGATGCCCAAGCAAGTATCTGCTTGGATGGACCGTGGCCCTGGATCTGAAGTGTATCTCGCCACCACAAAGAATTCTAGGTGGAAAAGGTTGCCATGAGCGGACGATTACGTGAGAGTGAGACTTGTTATTAGGTGTAGTGCATAGATCGAGGTGTAATGATATTATATGCTCAAGGCAACCTTCGCAGGCGACCTCCATTTCGTCAAGGAGTTGTTGAATAAGCCTACTGACACTGAGCAAGCTTGTAATACTGTACGCACAGCTCTGTCAGTCGGATATGGTGTAAAGGTAACATATCCGCCTCTCATCGCAGGGTGCGCGGTTGCTCGGGGTTCGATTCCCCGTATCCGAATCATTTTACCTCCATGGTGGTCCAATCCCGTTATTGAATATTGAGGAACTTCTACAGATCAGATCTATTTTTTGTTTCTTCGAGATTTATTGATTACGAATTGCTTTCGGAGCAGGACCCGGATCTACCTACATTGTCGACGTGGTTAGACCTGAAGAATGGGCTTTCATCCTCAACTTATTTTGACAATGTGCTTTATGCCTTCCCTCCCTTGACTGCCGCCGCCACCCGCCCGCCCGAGATCAAACCCGTGGGAACAGCGTCGGGTTTCCTGCAACCAGATGAACATCCCTAGCACCATGTCTGCTTTCCATACACTGGAGGAATCTGTGCACGACGCTATGCTCGCTCTCTGACTGCATTGGTTCGATGTCACCTTGACATCCTGATTCCTGAAGCCTTGTGACCAAAGCGAGACATCATCTGAGTCATTTTCTCGCGTGAAAACTGACATTTGTTCCAGACTGGCGCCAAACAGACCCGTATACGTTGTGGAAGTCCCAGTACGAGATGGTGTCAGGATAAATCCGACACTCGATGACCTGGGTCAAGGCTTAAGCAACGCAACATGCACGACTGCATGACTCCACGCAGAAAGTTCCGACGGACGTTGGATTACTTTCGACAGTCCAACGTAAATTTAGACAAATCTTATACTTTATATTTTGAAGGTCACAAGTTCGCAACGTCCGTGAACTGCGTGCTGGTCAAGATGGTGCAGTCTTAAGATCTCCTGGATAACTGGTGAAACAGAGACACCGAACGAAAGGATTTCGTGGACATGATCACGATAGTAATTCATTGTGTTCCAGGCCAAAGCTCTGTGAGTGACACACGTGAATGAAAGGAAAAATATTTGCCTACGTCCGGCATCAGCTTGTTCAATAAATATATCCATGGCTTGATCATGAGGCGAAGGAGACCCCCGTGCCACGATCGGCAAGTCTGGTGTTGAAACATATATACAGTATATCCAGGTTAGGCAGAATGAGCATACGCTGGCCTCCTTTTTGTTGCTACATGACAGTCGGTTTTGGACAGAGAAGGACTGTGTGCCTCAACGTCCGTAGATATGCCTGCGGGAGAGCCGCAAGTTGGTTATACATACTTTTGGGAATATCCTGCGGTGTATACATCACCTAATTCGTTGATTCGCAAGCTAGTGAGCAGGCATCGACACAAACGACATAGCTTGGACCAGGTGCTTGGTGATGGAACACGCACGCGGTGCGCAGGAGGCACAACTTGATGGGCTGCGAAGAAGACGTGCCGTGGACTATAGCATCAAGCAGTAAGGAGTGCAACATTGCAGCGATTTGTTGACTAACAAACCCACAGGTCGGTGAATCACTCTCTTCTCTGCAGATTCAGATGAAGGGAGATCGTTATCTCATTGGGATGTCAAATGTGAAGAGGCGAAAGAGAGACTGGATTATGTGTAAACTGGGGCACATGAATGATACCGGGATCTTACTGGTGTATGTATTATGCACGAGTCCGTGCAGTGTGTTCTACCTTGTTGTAATCTACAAGTGGATTGTAAACCAGGCCCTTCACTTTCTAAAGTGCAATCATATCCGTAGACACTTACTACATGGAAAATCAACCACCAACCACATCCTCTTCAAACATTGCGTCGTCGAATATCAACGTAGAAGAATTACCTCCTCTCCCGCGAATTGGACCAGAGGAGGTATTGTTTTCTTGCGGCGAGGTCTTCTTGCCTTTGATCCAGAAGGGCTTGGTGGACTCAATAATTATATGGGGGAGGAAAAATGCAGCCAAGCAGCCCTCTGCCACCTACTAGCTCCAGGCTGGTGAATTGTGCTGTATGGTTGTAAAGCGATAACGGTCCATGTCGTGACAAGAATCAGCGTCAAAGTCACCCAAACATAGCGCGCGATCGTTTCTAGGGTGCCGGGATAAATTTCGCGCACGTTCATCCCAAAGACCGACTGTTCAATCAGTGAGCGCTTCTTCGTGTTGTACATTCAAACACATACAGCAGTTAAACTGGCGGGCAAGAAGACCATGGTCAGGTATGATATCTGCAGAAGGCGTGAGCTCTGTCGGTGCATGTGTAACTGCCAGCGCACCAGTTTCATTGCAGCAGAGTCTCGAAGGGTTGCCATAGTTATCCTGTGCGTGTGACGACTGTCCTCGATGTTTACAGTCGCGAATGCCAAATCTATGGCATTCTTTAAACGACTGATGAACATCGAACATCTCCTGTGCAACCTGTCGACTTCAGAAAGGAGGTTCTTGCATTCTCGTTGCATCAGCTCTTCTGTAGTTGCCCTATTTTCTGAATCTTCCATTGCAGGGTTTGGAGTCTCCAGTACAAATGCGACCGATTTCTCGAAATCATGAAGGAGGGCTTGGTACTGGAGTAGGTGCGCTTGAAGGCTGTGGAGGCTATGGTTGAGGTCGGACATAGCAGTGAAGTCGGAGCCATTTAAGATTACCTCCTGGGTATGTATTATGATGAGCCTTACCCACAACTCGAACAGATTGCATACACACCATATCCTTGATGCGGTTATACAGCACTTCAAATGTCTCATCCCACGCATACAGCGCATACCATAGGATTACCAGAAAGAAAAAGGTTGGATCTTCAGATGCCGCGAATATTCTATTCCAGTAAACACTTCCACCTGCGCGCTCCATAACCTGATATAAGCGCTCGGCGGTAGTGCGATCACGCAGCGGAGGATGATAGGTTATGATCGTAGAGGAATTCTTCTCGCGGATCATATGGACTGCCAGAAGGTCGATGAGAAGGACATGTTCGCCTATGAAAGGACTCAGACAAAGCCGTAGTAAAAGCAAGTACGGATTACCGTGTAGGTTAAGGGGTGCCATGACATATATGGTATTCTTCCTTTCATTACATTCTGTATGTTTTGTGATGAGAAGCGATCAACTGTCGAACAAGTGACGAACTTTTGCTCTTCTTTTTCTTCTCCGTGGTCCGAATAAAAGGAAGGATAACTGTGATATCTACCGGAACAACAGATTAACAACCTCAGCTGAACCAAAAGGTAGTCATCAGACGTACGATCCCCCACGCCATGTCGAACCTCTTCCCGGTATCGCGAGGGAATCCAGTTTGTGGAGGATGAAAAGAAGAATGCCTCTATGTTATACCTATAAAAGGAAATTCCAGTGCCGAATCGGAAAACCATCATCCAAGCCGGAGTACGAACTTCGTCCCCAACATCTTCAAAACGGATTCCGACAAGTTATCCACGAATAACGCTCGAACGCGGACGTTCTTCCGGACCTGATTGTGGTCATAATCACTCATCAATTTGTTGAGATGGGGTAGAACAATACTTTCCTCCTCCTGTAATTTCGACCAGAATTCGTTTTCTTTCTCTTCCGATACCTCAACGCGATGCAGCCCTTGCTCCCGTATTTTGAATTGACCGTCGCCCGTTACGTCAATGCCATATATGACGCACGGTTTCACGGTGCGCGTACATTGTGTCAACATCTCGCTTCGTGCCACTGGAATCGGACTCCAGTTGCCAAAAAGTTCTTGCGGGTATCCGCGCCATTCATGTTCACCTTTTCGAAATGGCGGCTCAGCAGATGAAAAGTCGGTATTGAAATTGACCCAAGGCCATGGTCCCGAGGGTGCTGCATGACGATATCTGAAACGATACATCTTGCTGAATGTTTAAAAAGCGAGAAAGATGAAAACTCTTACACTGGTACTGGAATCGAACCCTTCTGCGTATCTATCGCCGTACCTGATGTGTTGCTGTATGACATGCCAGGGAACGGGTAGCGTAGGTCTACTTAGTTTGTGCCTACTGGACTGGAGGTGGGTACGTCCACCTGTGGGCGAAATTTTGGCCGCCTAAAATACCTATCCAATAGCGCCGGCCCTCATTGACCAGCTCATTTACAGCTTGAATTAGGATGGTTTGCAAGAACACTCCGTTTTAAGTGACAGTCGAGGCCGCGGCCGCCATCTCTGTTATCGGCAGAAGTCGATTCAGTGCTGCGGAAAGCCTCAAGTGTGAATGGAAGAAGCAAGCACTCGCAGCAATGAGTTTCGCTTGTCTACGGCACGGTCCTGCACTTCTTGATTTCAGTTCAGACCTAGCCCGTTATGCGAAATCGCCATGAGTTTGCAGTACCCCCGCAAAAAGTGCGAACACCCTTCAAGAGTTTAAGCTTAAGACCCCAGGACACCTCTGATATGTTCGCTTCAAGGTATACCCTCGCCGCCTGCTAGTATATATGCCAGCATAGGCATCTCTGCTTTCCTTCCCCCGATGCTCATCAAGCTCCTCCGACATGTTGTTCCCATTATATGCCTTACTACTTCCACCTTCGCCGAATTCCTGTGGCGGGCGCTGCTGCCTGTATTCCTTTTTGCTGTGCATCATCCCTCTTCCGCGTTTTCTTCTTTCTGTGTTGTCTGTTTAGTATTATCACGCAATGCATGTTTGCATCAGTAGCGTAGTCAGTCAATGAAAATCGTTCATCGTTCATCTTCGTATGAATTTATATGCATGAGATTAGTATTATTTTGTAGTGGCTTAACCATAACTCTAAGCCTACTCCATATGAAAAACGCGCGAGTGTTCTTTTCGTGGTGTATGCAAACTAGCACTCGATACTCAAGTACTCAACACTCAACTCCAACTCAAGTCAGCAATGACATTGTGTTTAAAAACATATATCTAACCATATGATGCAACATAAATTGAAAAAATGTATAGGTATAGGCATGGGTAATGTGAGCGTAATGAGACGAAGAGCACAGGATCAGGGTGCTGACCACGGGATCTTGCAGGCGAACACCGGATAGCGAGGAAGTACTAGACGGCTGCGCGATGACAGGAAGGTGGGGGAGGTCGAAGTGAGCAGCGAGAGATCGTGGTAAGTGGTGGCAGAAGCGTCAGGTTAGCGAGAGCACAAGAAAGGTCATGGTTGAGTGCGGGAAGCGCCATATTTATGAAAGGGTGAGGAGGGGTCTGTGTTGGCGTGCCGGGGGACGCCGCCCTTCGAGTATGAGGCTGTAGAAACGTGGTAGGTTGTATCGGTGACAGCGCCAGGGCCACAGGAGGTTGAGGGAGTACGAAGAAGCTCCTGGTTAAGCTCGAGGTTGCCATTAATATGAGGCATGGATGGCAGCGAGAGGTCAACGTTAACCGCCACTTCGATGACGGCCTCAGTGCTGTAAGTGGCTGTAGTTGGGTGTGTTGAATAGGGTGCAGTTGTGAGTAGGCTACTGCGTCAAGGGTATGAGAGGAAAAGTGGGCGAGTGGTGCCGGTGATTCTGTGGAAGGATGGCCATCGTCGTCGACGACGAGGAAAAAAGAAAGAAAGAAAGATAGCAGGCCGAGAACTCAGAATATCAAACTTACATAGCCACCAACTTCCTTGGGCTTGAGGGGTTACTAGGGCTACTAGTAAAAAGACCGGCTGCTTGGACACTCTTCTGACATGCTTCTGCCTCGCTCCGAAAAGACCCTGCATCAGTGAACCAATTCTCGACTCTCACGATGAGTGGAGAGTCTATCTACAGCAAACGTGCCGGAACTTCTCTGCAAACGGTGGGAACCTGGCTGTCATTGGTTTCAAGAATCAAAATTGCGCAGTGATCTGTTATTCGTCGACTTATCGTTTCATGCAGCACAGGTTGTTCATCTTCAACGACTCCCTCTGGAGCTAGCAAATAAAACTTTCAGCAAGTCTTTTTGACGTATTGGGAGTTTTTTGGGTTGCAGGACGATCTTTATGCAGAATGTTCGATAGGTTAAGGGAAATATACGAATGGCGGCGGATGACGCCTGGATTAACATTCCGAATCAACAGCGACAAAAGGGAAGTGGCCAGTGGAGTCGGGAACTCAGGGGCGCTACTAGTAGTAATAAGCTACGAGCTAGAGGGTGGGCACCGCTGCGTCTTCCAACACTCACGATTTGTTGTTGACTGTCGACGACTTTAGCCCTTTAGTGACTCGTATACGCAGAGCCGAGAGCACTCGCATGCTGTTCAAATCTCTTCAGCTCCAAGTACTAGTACTATCGATCACATGCATTCAATAATCCCATGAACCCGTGGCGCAGTGGTAGCGCGTATGATTCCAGCTGAACTTCAAGTTCCGGACATCCATAAGGTCATCCGTTCAATCCGGGTCGGGTTCACTTTTTTGTGTGAAAAACGTGCACCTTGTCCGCGTATCAGCATGGTGGCTTCTGCCAGTGCACATATTCACGGCCTCCGGGCAACCCTGGACCCTTTATTTCTTTCTCGTTCCACCCTTTTTTCGGGTTTGCTTTCTCACTTGTGCCTATCCAGACTATTCCAACCCTAACCTGCTTTTTTATATCTCTCCTTTTAGCTACCAAGTCATCTGAGTTATAATTATTATCATCGTTCTCGTCTAACTCGCCACCATCGCCATGAAGACGGCATATCTTCAACATACAACATACAAGGAACGCTGCAGTCCACATCAAGGCATCCATGTTTCATATGACGGCGGCCGCAGACCTTCAGAGAGAGGACGAAGACGAAAGAGCTGATAAATCAAAAACAAACATCATGTACCATCCGGACCGGCTATGAACTCGGCACCGACATAACAAACTGCTTATAGGGTACTATGTCTATTCACAGAATTTGAGCATGGCTATCGGATCTTGTGCCTATGCTGATCCGACTACAGTGCAAGTTATTCACAAGCACGCTGTTGCTATTCCACTGCACGGTGTACATTCGGTGTCACGGTGCCCCGGGCCAATGATATTGCCTATCAATACAGGATTCAACTTGTGGCGTGTCGTCGGAGTCAATCACCGCCCCTTGCGTGGAGGACGTCTTAATCTCGCTCAGTAGGTACTAATCCTGCCACCAGCCTGTGATAAGTATAGTAAGTATTTCATATCAACTGCAGAGCAGTATCAACGTGCAAGTTGGCTGGTTTGGTCAAAACCGCCGAGGGATTTGGTCATTTAAATTGTTCCGATCAGAGGCAGGTGAGTTATTGCAAATTTTCTTTCAAAGATAATGCTCGATTATCGACAACAGTAGTTCCTTACCGCTATGTGCTAGTACATGCTACTAAGGCAAGTATCGAATAGAGTGAGTCAATCTTACTGCCTAAATGCGAACACAACTCTACCCCACGGATCAGTAGTTTGTCGCCTGTAACAGTGTTTGATGCAGCTATCAGATGGTTGCGAACGGCACGGGGTGAACCAGACTACTCTGGGAACAGTTGGACACTGGCGTCAGGAGATGGCCGGTAATTTCATTCAGCGTTAGTTGGTATCAGAATTCTTTGCATGCACTACAGCACGGGCGTTGGCCATAAATCCTTTATATGGACCCAACACAGCTTCTCGCGACGAAATATTTATGCTCTCGAGTTTCTGCCCTTTCACAAGGTAGTTGCCTACGCTCGACCATCTGAGAAACCTCACACTGGCTTGCACGACTGTAATCATGGGCATACATATGGATACGGCTGCTTTGTTAGGTTTATTTCTCGAGACCCTATTGTATGGTGCGTAACCGATCACTAGTGGAAAGGTCATAGTACCAAACTTCACTATCCCAAACAGGCGTGTTCCTCACTTTATACTGGTTCACGTTGTTCATTCTACTCAAGAAGACCGGCATTCAACGGCAACTCCTTCTCCCAGTGGCATCCTTGTTGTTATGCATTGCAACGGCCGTAAGTCGCTGAGTGTAGTCGAACCTCTTCGGGGAGTAGCTCAACATGACCACTTTCAGCATTTAATCATTGATTTTGTTCGAGCGTTAGAGGCATTTGTATTCAAGGTGGATACGATTGATGCAAGTGACTACTATTCCAACTTTGCTTCGCCATTGTTTGTTGCATCAACGGCACTTTGCATCACGCAAACCATTCTCGCCGATGCGATAGTTGTGAGTTTCTCCACATAGCATGTTCATTTCCCCCTCTAAGTAGGGCCGTAGGTTTGGCGATGCTATGTACTCAACGACAGAAGTCTGTTGGTTGCCATTCCTGGTTGTATCATGCTCTTAGCCAGCGTGGGTGAGTATCTCGAAAGGTACTATCCGACCATCGTCTTATCCCGAAACATTTCGCAGCCACTGGATTCTATGGTATCGGGTCCCTTTCTCGGGCCCGTTTGCTGTCTAATGTCCCCCTCGTCGACTATGGGTGTATCGCCACGTTCGATGCATTGACCATGGGTCTCAGTGTTACCAGTACCAGTATGTCGATTGGATCCAATCCGCATGCTCCTGATGAACATGGTGATGCAGGTTTGAATGCTTGGCGCATATATCGTACCCGCTATTTCATGCCAGAGGGCTTTGCCGCGTTTCTACCCGTTTTTCTGGTCGTCATCGAGAGCGGCGCATTTTATTCCACGAGTATCCTTATGCTCCTCTTAACATTCTTCATTGGATCCAATGGCCAATACACCATGCTGGATATTATCACTCCCATTGTGGTGAGTTTACAGAGCTTAGACCCAAGTGATTCACAGCAATTTTGTTCAGGGGATCACATTTTGCCTCATCATTCTGCAAGTACACTTCGACATAGGTGGCAACTCGCCGGCCGAAAGGCCCACTGAAGCACATGGTACTATCACGAACCTCTTTCGAGAGCGAGGTGTACGGGAGGGCTTCGCCATGGAACCAATGACTGCACATCACAGAGGAACCGAAGATCATTTAATCTGATATGATAGGCAGAAGGAAGACAGTCTTTCCTTCGAAATTAGAAAGAATGGTTAACGAGTCTCGGAGGGTATCTTCAAGTTGAAGATAGGTTCGTCTTCTAAGGTAGAGCTCGTTCAAATCCATCCTACATCACGTGGCGTGACCCAGTGTGACCAAGAAGTTGGATAAGTCTGCCGAGTATGCCGAGCATACTGGTAGTAAGTAAATACGAGCAGTAGTAAGTGAATATGAGTTGTAATGTAGCGAAAAAAGTCACAAATGATAATGAAACTACTCAGATGGAATTTGAGATACTTGTGGTGTCAAAATCATGCATCAAGTGACTCTGGAAGAACTCGATTGGCCACGATATTTTTTCACTGCCCATGCAGCTCGCATTTTGATAAAATGTAGATGATTATTGTGCAACTCAGCTCTTCAACGTGGTGAGTCTTTTGTTGCTTCTTTGCTTGAGCTTTCTCTAAATTGCAGCTCCATGATTTTCGAAGGCGCTTGAGCTGCGACGGATTCTTGAAGGCCATGACTCGGAAATCTTAGTGTAAGTGCAGCCACTCGGACTGCCGTGAGTACAGTTGCTAGCCGACTGTTTGTTCCCTCTTGCCGCTTCGGCTATAAGCCAGCTAAGACTCAAAATTCCAGAACATCATCATCAGAGCTCGTACAAACAAACGGGAAAAGCGAAAATTTCTCATTCTTAATTGCAAGATTTTTCGTGTAGCCATTAAGGATCTTGCTTAGTTGTTGATTAATGGTGAATTTACATGCAATTGTCACACTTTGTCACGTGACATAGGATGGATTTGAACGAGCTTCTACCTTATTCTTGGTAAGCAGGTAGATATACCGGCTTTCTCTGAATAAAAACTTGGAATGCGGGGACGGTGGTCACTTTATAGCAGTCCAATTCCATCGATGTCCTTGAAAGCACAAACAAGGTTTCTTGGGTCTCCGTAAGTTACAGTAAGATTCAAGGTGTCCTCATTCGTCGAAATTACGAAATTATGCAGAATTTACGCTAAGCGTGTATGTGTGTGTCATGGTCCTCAGGTACCCTCTGATCTACTCTTCTTCGCCTTCATCATATATCCATTCCTTTGGCCATGTAGGCGAGATCTCCCTCCAGTACGTGAAGTATGTCCCCAATCTCTTACGTCGCCCTTGCTCTGCGCGCACCACATCCCTCACATTCTTCGCCTGCTCCCTCAGCATTTTCACTCTCTTGCGTAGAACGGCAACCTGAGCGAGAGTACGCTGATCGTTGGATGTGATCTGGTTCATAATTCCCACCGCCCGGTTTAGCATCTGTGGTTTTTCGAGCGGGGGGGTTCCTGAATGCGAGTTGAGGGGGGAGCCATGCTGACTCGCATAGGATAAATCAACATCGCTGGTGTCATCGTCCGGAGTCAAGTGCCCAGTGTGACTTTCCGGTACCGGTGAAGGGCCTTGCAATATTGCTGCTGAATTTACAGTGGCGGCATCAGTAGCATCTCTGGCTACTGTAATCGGAGCACTTTTTTCTGCACTGAGCACAGATTTCTGAGACCCTTCCTGCGTAGGAGGATAATCAACTGGATAAATGTCAGTTTTTTTTGCACTGCGACATGGTACATGACACTCACAACTTGTGTTAACAGGTACGTCTATGATTTGTGTTGATGGACCAGCGACTGGAGGAATTTCCTCGCTAGCTCTTCTTATTGATCCAGAAGGAGGCTGGTCTTGCATGCTAGTTCTCAACCTCTTCCTCGGAGGCTCTTCACTCCCTTCATCCTGACTGAACCACCATCAGAACGGTTCATTACGCCGAGCATGAAGGGCACCTACTTTTGCGGAACAACCTTGTAGAGCACTAGGAGCTCTTGGATAATTGTCTCGCTCTTCATGTTAGCCTTAATCTTATTTTCCTGTTTCCTAATCATTCACTGTGTGGCATTCAAAAAAAAATTGCGACACACACCTTCGCGAGCTTTTGCAGCTTTGCACGGGTGAGCTTACGAAGTGTAGCTTCGTCCATGTCAAGTGTCCCCGGACATGTAGCCAGGGTCAGGTGGTTAGATGTGTGCGCGTCGTGATGAAGGGATACGTCGTTCATTCTGCGTAGTGTTATCTTTGGCACACGGACACTCAGATAGAGAAAAATGGTGCTGGTCGTTGGGACTGACGAGCTTGTATAAAATAAAGATAAAAAGCAAGTGGGGTGCTTTTATGGAGGCGGGATGTGGTCTGTGAACATCCACAATTTAAATCCACACCTATTGTGGTGGTACAGATATATTCACAATAGAATTGTACCACAAGCTGTCGAGGGAGCCGGCTTCAGTGCTCCGGCCGAATTACTGTGGAGTTGATTAACACAGATAACTTACAGCACTCAGCTCGTACGTACATCACGGACCTTGTGCACTCCCGTGCACTCCCATCATGCCCCCACTCTCGGCGATTGATGAGCCATAGTCATATAATTCTAACATGCCAACTGTACGACTCGCGGTACCTTCTCTCGGATGGAAAAGCTCCTCCTGCGTGGGGCTCGAGAGTGAGCGATCGATGAATCAGACCCGAGGTCACTTTGTTGTAGGATACTCCCAAGGGACAGGCGTTCAACAAGAAAGCTGATTTCCTGACCCGAATTCTGTGACCCGCACTGTACTGGAGTTCATCATGGTGTTTGTTTGAAACGAACAGATTCTGCGTTCTACCACGGGTCTTCTTGTCACATTAGATTCTCACATCGACTACGTACCATACAGCGTGCTTAGTCTTTCGCTCAGTACGTATGAAGGTATCAGGTTGAGGTCATGATCTAGATCATGGATGTCCTTATACAAACCTAAGATAATATCGTTCACAGTAAGGGTAATAATGCTATGAATGACAGTCAGAAGGGCGTGAATCTTGCAAGCCGAGAACAACTCACGTATGAGGCGCAACACGAAGAAACTGCAGTTGACCTAGATGGATATTTTTAATAAGACTTGTCGCTGTATGCATGCCGCTACATATCCTTGTACCACCCGAACCTTCCAGATACAGTCAATGAGATTCCTGTAGTGTCCCTGCTAAACGTCCATCAGGTGTGCACGTTGTTGGTTGGTTGTATACTCGGGTTGGGGCCTGGACATGGATATCGATAAGGCAAAAATTCCCGCTTCAAGCAGGGAGCCAACTGACCGTATCGGCAGGCTGCGTGACAATGCACTACGCGGTGTCAGACTACAGTTGTTGGCTACTTGATAGAGTAAAAACACCACGCAAATTCCAGACACGGACGAACTAGCGAGGTAAGTCAATATGCTGTTTGAAGGATATAATCCATGCGAGCCAAGTTGATTTTTAGCCCATTTGTATGTAGGAAGCTGAACCGAAGATCCCATAGCTGTTCGTAGAATGGCTGCATCCACACCACGTAATAGACCCCAAAACTTATCTGTCCTAAAAATAGTGATCCATACGTCAAACGAGTTCTTGCAGTGATGTTGTGTCCCAACTGGCAGTATAGGGGAGTAAGCCTATTGACGCTGTCATTGATATCAAACAATGCGAGAGCATGTCGCACGTACCTGCATTTGTACCTTTATCAAGAAGAGTGGGTTCCCTAATGAAGCTGTTACATGCGAATAAGAAAATAATATCCGTGTCAGACCAAATGTCACTATACTTCCTATTAGCCATTTGCGGCATCAGCTACAACAGAAGTCAATGATATCTGGTCGGTGATGGATTTACCTATCGAACAGTTGATTGCTCGTCGAAACGACTCGTAGAACCCTGTAGTAATAACTCAGAGAAAGTCTGGACAGCAAGGCTGAATAAGTCGCTTACCTAGACGTGACTCTCAAAAGTGTCTGCCATAAGGTATAAATATAAATATCGAAAGAGCATCCCTGAAGCTTATGATGGTAAACGTGCTAGAAGGCTATCAGACAGAGCAAAAATGAATATAGACACTGCGGGTCCGAGTCCTTTTTGCGAGCCTCGGATGCCCTCGTTTCTCCAAGTTTTGCCAGAACATCCAAAGCATCCTTATAGACACTCTTTTTTCCACCTTTGACAAGCTCACCTGCCTGCATGCCAATATATCATGTTTTATAATTCACGCCATCGCAACGTACTTTGGAGTTGCAAACGCGTCTTGGCTACTCCTGCAGGACGGCATTACTGACAGTGACGGCTATGCATCCCGCCAGTCCACCGCAAATAAAACTTTCAAGCGTAGAGAAAGGCAGTAGCATAGTAGAAGAAGCCATACCAGAATGCTACCGGCCAGAATGGCGCGCAAGTACAGCTGGTCAATTAGAGTCTACCATTTGACATCGAGTCGGAGTTCAAGCTGAAAGAGTGTTGCCGGATATGGCAAGTGTCGCTCAAGTCCTCTGAGCGAACGTGACGGTTGGTGACCTCCGAGTTAACCGTTCATCTGAACATGACTCTGACGAATAATGTGTTCTAGCTGATAGTAATGTACCAACTTCGCCGTGACATGCACTCATTCATTAGTGCCAGGTCTGCTTTGGCTGTTGCATTTCTCGCCGTTGTATTTCCTGTCGTCACGCGTGCGTTCTCGTCTCCGATATACCTCATCCTCCTTTCTCCTGTGATCATACTTTTTGTGGCGATCTCGTGTTTTGTCGCGAACATTCTCGTCGGAGTTGCCTTGGACAGGCAACCAGTTCATAGGAACGCGCTCATACATGCAGCTAGACCTCTTGCCTTCTCAACTCCCGCAGCATGGCAGGCAGTCCTCACTCGTTCTAACTGGTCGCAGAAAACTCCACAATCATTGTCACCTTTGTACCCTGACCTACCTGTTGTGTCATCTACCCTCAACGATATCATGATTTTCGTCGTACGCGACTTCGTGCTCACCTGGTACAAAGACATATCACCATCCCCTTCCTTTCCTACGGCAGTTTCTTCAGTACTTCATGATTCCCTTGAGCGGCTTCTACAAACAACCGCAACTGTTGACCTTTCTGCTCTCCTAGTAAAGCGAATTTTGCCCAAAGTCACTGTGCATATTGAGCAATTCCGCCAATCGGAGGTCACACTTCGCGGTGCAGCCCTGGAACGTCGTCTCACGCAATCCGAGGAGTTGGATATGTTGTTGGCAAGTAGATACGCTGGCAAGGGCAGCAAACTACATCCTGCAGTGGAGAATCTGTCTTCTACATTTACGAAACAGAACGAAGAAATACATCTCAGAACAATTGCGGAGCGGATGCTCTCGCATGTTCTTCCGGAACAGGAGGCCCACAGTAAGGTTCTGAGAGTAGTTGTCCGAGAAATCTTAGTATGCGCGGTGCTGTATCCGATCATGGATATGGTGAGCGATCCTGATTTCTGGAATCGGATGATTGAGCAAGTGGTATGTTATGTCCTCAACTCAAGTGCGAACGCAGTCATTGACCCCGAGATAGGCTGGCGCCGCAATACACCAGCAGTATGTGGCCAACGTGCTCGAACTTTTTTTTTCACACTTTTAACAATGCACATACAGGAAACTCATATCTCAAGTGAGAAATGTTTTAGAAGCACAATCACCCCGCCGGCACAACCGGCTTCCTTCAACAATTTCAACTGGAGACACCATCACGGTTAGAACTGATATGCGACAGTTTGAGTCGTTCCTCCGGAGTATCAATCGTTGTTCGTCACTTCTGGATGCTCGTCGCCTGAAGAATGATATCATGGGAGAAATTCGGAGAACGAGGTTACTTCTTGGTTAGTTTATTCAAATAGTTTACTACATTTTATGTTGACGCTCCCACAGCTAATCACGAGAAGGAGGATTGGATAAGTGGCGAGAAGACAGAAGACGTAGTAGCTTTCCTTGACAGGCTTTATACTGCCAAAAGGACTGTCGAACAACGAATAGTAATCTTGGGTGGCGAAGATTCGGTAAGCTGCTCTACGAGATTCATAACTTCTGCTCATGCAAATAATCGTAGAAGTCAGCTGCCTCGCCTGAGTCTGGTTTGCGGACCCAAGTCGCTCTACGTGACATCTTGAGCAACCCGACATCACTGTCCTACTTCATGGAGTTTATGGATCGTCGGCACCGCTCACTCCTGGTTCAGTTTTGGCTAACAGTAGAAAGCTTCAAAAACCCATTGGAGTCAATAGACTCAAGCTCATCTGGGGATGAAGATGAGCCTTTACAAGGTCCTTCAAGCTCCTCGACGCTCAAAGAGGACATTTCAATGATTAAGGATCTTTACTTCTCCGTCACACCACCTCATCCTGCTTTATCATCCATCTCTAAGAAGTACATCGATATGATACGCTCTTACGCACAAAGTGAGATCCCTCCGGGACCTTTGGAGGACAAGAAAGTTCGTCGTAGCGTCATGTTGGCGCAGAGACAGGTTGAACAGGCGATGGAACAAGACTTTGAGGACCTTCAGAGATCTGAACTGTGGTTCCGAATAGTCGAGGATTTCAATCGGGCTAGTGCTAAATTGCTGGAGCCCCCTGCAGGTCGTATCCCAGTACGTTCGATGTCACCCCCGCCACTGCCGGTGTCACGTCCTCTCGGCATTGGATCTGTCCACATCTTCCGCTCTGAATCTTCCCCTTCCTTGAGCTCTGTGATTCAGCGCATAGAATACCCACGGACGAGTCCACCCACTGCTCCACGGACCAACATTGATGTGCTCATGTCTCCGGTTTCAGATACATCATCAAATACGTCCAGAGCTCCTCTCTTCGATGATCCAGAAGATGCCCAAAGCGCAGATGAAGCAGAGAGAATGAGAGCCATCCAGGCCGCGCTAACGGACATCATTGCCACTGAGCAACTTCCCCACAGTTTCCTCCCTCGAAGCCAGGACAGAGGCAGGAATCGCCACCTCAGCGCGACTTCACTCGACAACAAGAAGGACATTTTCGGTGAAGAAGAAGAAGATATGATCGACGAAGATGACGACAGAGCTGAAGGTTCTGTGGATACGGAACAAGGAGCATTTCAGCTAGCCGGCCCTGGAGACCTTCAGCTCTCGTACGAGATTGCACGCCTTGGTGATAAGATCACCAAACTGGAGGCCCACGATGCCATGCTCGACACGCTTATCAAGAAAGCAGAGCTAACAGGCGACGCTCAGGAACTGCGTTTGCTTCAAAAATCAAAGTCGTCTATGACCCGCGAACTTCGAGAGTTGCGTTTCCAGAAGACCCAGTATGAACAGCAAGAATCCGCAAACCGTCTTGTCTCCCATCGAACGAAGGTTTCTATCGTTAGTTCGACAGTGGGAGAAGAAGAGGGGAAATCCGTAGTGCGATACCTCGTTGAGGTCCAGCAGCTTGCACCCGACGGAACATTTGCCTCTGGGTGGGTTGTTGCAAGGAGATACAACGAGTTCCTTAGGATGCATAACAAACTGCGCGATCGGTACGCGCTTGTCAAGGGTCTCGATTTCCCAGGCAAGAGGCTTGTTGCTTCGCTGTCCGGCAGTTTCGTAGACACAAGGAGACATGCGCTTGAGAAATATTTGCAGGTGAGGAGCTCGCCGAAGTCTACTTCCTTCGCATACTTACAGTAGCAGAATCTGATTGCTATACCTGTCGTCTGCGAAAGCAATGACCTTCGCGCATTTCTGTCCCGCGATTCACCATTCATTGCGTCCGAAGTCCAAGAGGATGTCCCCAAAGGAACCGCTGGCTTCTCAGGGAAAAACCTAGTTCGATCTGTTTATCGCTCAGTGGCAGAGAGCATTGATGATATGTTCTTTGGCCCGTCAATGTTGGATGTTATGATTCAAAGGCTTACCCGACAAGCCGCAGAATTCGCTGGCATAGTCGGGATCGGCGGTTCACGATGAGGACCCTCGTCGCTCAGGCACTGAAAGCGTTTGGGAAGTCTACGTCGGAGGACACGTTCATGCACATGTCTAGTGACTTGCGTCCTTTGGAAGGAGAAACTAGCACGTCAACGTTCTCTGCTCCTATATGCGACCTTGTCCTTGCTATCTTTGAGCTCAACAAGAAGGACAACTGGCTCCGGCGACAAGCGATTGTGATCATCCTCCAGCAAGTACTGGGTGGCACCATCGAGCGGTGAGCCCAAATCTTGCATAGTCTTTTCACTCCCCTGACGTGATTAAAGCCAAATCCGCCAAAGTATCAAGTCGTTGTTTGAAGAAAGTCGCATTATGCCTATCTTGGCCTTTTTCAAAGATTCTCTTTGGCCAGGTGGTAAGCTGAAACCGCCTGGTCAACCACGGTCAACCGAGGAGGTAACACGTAGTCGCGACGAAGCAAACCGCAAGCTCTCCGCTTTAGTGCCAGGTTTGCTGGGGTTTTCTCCCCTAAAAGTATGGATTAACACCACGATCTATAGATCTTGCTGCCAACATGATAGGTCGGTCAAACGCTCGGCGAGGAGCAAGACGAATATTTGCCGTCCTGCAGAACAAGCGCTTGAACCAACACATTGCCTACACCATCGTCGACGAGGTGTGTTTTTCATTAAACTGCAGAGGATGTTGCTCACGAACTTGTTCAGATTGTCGCTGCAATGTTTCCTGAGCCCTGACATCTGAAAACTTATATTAATAAATAGTTTTGTTTGATACTAGTTATCGTGGAAGGTAGATTACTTTGTTACCACTGTTGTACGATCCGTTAACCCAATACCAAAAGGCTAGCCTGTTGGTTCCATCTTGTTGGTTAGGCTAGCTTGGTCAGCTACTGTTGTGTCGTCTTCCTTGAGCTCCGTAGTTTCATATGATTCTAGGGTTTGAGGCACCGACGAATCTCCTTCGTCAGCTTCCTTCTTCCGTCGTTTTGATTGTCGATGAGATGACACTTTGGAAGCATTCGGGTCATCATATCTGGTAAGCAATCGGTAAGCATTCATTCGCGAGTTGACTCGTTCTTACACTTACACTTTGATTGCGTGTAATAAGAAACCTCCCGATCCTGACGTGTTCATCGTCGGGTGTGTGCGACCTGGTAGAACTTGATAGCGTCGCAGCCACGATTCTGTAATTGATGGTGCAAGATAGCTTGGGTCAAGGCGCAAATTCGATTGTAGTTCCGTGAGAGGCTAATATCCAGGTATCCAGCTGAACTTGTTCATTAATGGGAAGCACAACATACCTGGCTAAATGGGCTTTGAACGACTATGGATCCTGATCCCGCTACATATAGAATCAAGTTTTGTAGGATCTCCAACGGGTCGTAATCGCTAGCGATTAAAAGCCTGCCAAGCGTCGGAAGAGATATGACGTTATTTGATGGCACTCACGCATCATATTCACCAGCAAATAACTCCTCTCTTGCGTTTAAAAGAGAATCTGCCGCATTCTTCCGTTTATCAAGGCGAATCCTATGTCGTTCTGATTTTCCCACTTCCGACGATGACTCTTGTGCTACAGCTGCCACTGGATGGGAAGTATGGCGTATCCGCAAAAAAACTAGTCAGGCTCACTAACCTGGTGTATAGTCTTCCTGGGCAGTTGCCCAATTCAATGACGAGTGTATTTTTGTAACGACGTCTTTGCGAAAATTCATCAGGGTCATGACAGGATACGCGGGTGGTGAATCGACATCGCAGATGGAAATCAGTCGTCCCTCCCCTGCAAGAATTAGATCCTTGACTCATACAGAACCAACAGCTCTCAGCCACTCACCTCCCAGTCTCTCAAGGATTGCCGATACAAGAAGCCCAGACGCGTCGTCAACAGCAATGTACCTGCCGCCGGGGCGAACATTCGCCAGATTCAATATTTGAGACAGTGTATCCGGTCTGATATCACGAATCCTGTTCTGGTCTTTTTTGAACCAGTGGTCACAAACATTGTAAATTGTCGGTTCAACCGTACTGAAGGTCTTGGAGTATCTGCTCGGTATGTCAATTAAATTGTCAACAAATCAGGAATAGCATACTTGGCTTCCTTGCGTTGCTTATATTTCTCCTTGCTATATTCAGTTTTCATGGAATAATTAGCATGTTGTTCGATCTGAGCCTTTATGATGTCCTGCGGAAATAGATTATACTGCGATTCTGCATGAAATAAGGCCCAGGACGCACAGAGGCATGCACGCCAGATTTTTTCAACCCTTCAATCTCGCTAAGGGTAAGTGGCTGCACGAATTCACCATCGTTGATGAGCTCGTTTGTAGCATCCGTTTCCTCTTCGTAACCACTAGTCATACATAGAAATTTTGGCAGTGTTTATCAAATCCCTTACCTACTTCTTGTAGAGTATGGGGCGGCTGGACGGTGAGTTCTTTGCCACGAATCTCATACGTCAATCCGTATGGATGACCGATCAGCTCGTTTGCGCGAAAGGAGCCGACTCTCCCTATAGAAACATTACTTCTCGACTCAGTTCAGTAATGGTAGGAAACAAGACAAAAAAACCACTCACGCATCCTTTTCCACCTTGAAGCCTTTGGTCTCGCCATTAGGTAGTCTGAGCAGAACCGTATGTCCTGACTGGATGGTGGTCGCCTTGAATGTATTCAGGGCGCTTGTTGCATCTTCGCAGTCAGGGATATCCATGGGACGCCAACGGTCCACCGACAAATTTGGATAGAGTCACTGTGTTACGAAAGAAATGATCCGTTGTGAGTCACACCGTGTTCGGAAACTTAGTACTATCGTGAGCGATTCGTGACTGCCCTCCACCAAGTTCCAACATCTCACTTTGCTCAAAGTCTACACTACTTCATCACTTATTGCGATGAACACTCAGAATGGAGACCTCAACTTAGATTTATTAATGAGAAAATCTCAGGATGTTGCCGCCTTCCTTCCTGATGAGCTCTCTTACCTCGTAGAAGCTTTCGCGCCTTCTCAGCCAGAACCATCGCGCTCGAAAGCGTATCTCGTGCTCTCTGCGTTCTGTCAAGGAATGCGTTCGCAAAATCCTCAGGATCCTGGATCAAACAAGTCTGCCACGGAAATACTAGAGAAAGTTTTCCAGGATCTTATCATCTCCCGTATTTCCAATCATCAAGAGCAGGATGCTATAGTCATTGGACTATCTTTCTTCTCTGCATTATTCCACGTCGACTGGCAGTCCGCTTCTCGTGTTTTTGCGCAAGACGGCGTAGTGGAATACGTGACAGATGCCCTTGATTTATTTCCATCATCAGCTTCAGTTGCCTTAGAGGTCGCTCGTATGATCGGCCAAGCTAGTGGACACAAGGCATGCCGGGCTCTGATACCCGAGGAAATCGTCACCTGGCTTGGGAACAAGTCACGTCAGGCTGCCGACAAAAACTTGCGCGCAGCAGCAGCTATTGCCCTCGTAAAATTATCTCGAGGAGCGGCAACGGATGCCTCAGAAGGCGCGGATGCATCTCAGGCAGCGTCATCTACCTCCAAGGATATGGAGCTATCAAATCTACTGAAAGGAATGGTCATCAGTGACAAGGATTCTCTATCCTCCCTTAACGACGTTGTTGAAGGCCTTGCATACCTCAGTGTTGACCCAAGCGTCAAGCATGCCCTGGCGAATGATCCCAAGTTCTTGCAACAGCTCTTCACACTTAGTTCCTAGAAATAAGCCACTGCCAACGTCTACCAGTAATTCTAGCCTCCTCTTTGGCATTCTTCTCATCATATCCAACCTCTGTGCCTATCGTCCTCGCCTTAGTCAGGAAGACGCTCAGGTCGCCAAGCTGAAACGCATGGCTAAGGCTGGTAATGGATCCAACAAGACGACGTCCGAGGAACCGCTAAATGTATTGGAAGATGATGCTACAGTTAGGTCCAGATGTCGTCAAGCTCTTGCAAGTGGCGCCCTTGATGTCTTGTCTTTGGCTTCTGGTGTAGAGAGCCAAGGCATCAGACTTGCTTTGGGTAAAATCTACCTAAACATCGTGGAGGACAAAGATAACAGAGGAAAGGTCCTCCAGAGCGGAGGTGTACGGAGTCTTTCTCGTGTTATACAGTCGTCGTACTCCACATCATCATCCACACCGATTGATACCTCTCTTCTCCCTGCGATCCAGGCTTTGGCGAAATTGACCATCACATCTTCTCCCCTTCAAGTCTTCGGGCCCGCTGATGGCGCTATGCTTGATGCAATAAGGCCACTGTCACAACTGCTGCTGCATTCATCCTCAAACCTCCTGCAACAATTCGAAGCCTTAATGGCCTTAACAAATCTTGCTTCACAGAGCACAGGGTGTACCGATCGCATCTTTAGCACTCCTCAGCTTCTTAACAAAGTCGAGCTCCTCATGTTGGAGGACCATACACTCATCCGCCGGGCAGCCACCGAGCTGCTATGCAACCTTATCGGGGGCTCAGAGAAGGCCTTTTTTAGGTATGGCGGTTCTCCGGATGTTCATGCAACGAAGTCCAAGTTACAAGTGCTTCTTGCGATGTCGGACATGGATGACCTTCCAACGAGACTCGCTGCATCGGGTGCTTTGGCAACAGTGACCAGTGCGTCTACTGCTTGCCAGGCAGTATTTGAACTTCAGTTGGATCGTCACCGAGCATTTTCAATTATTGCCCGTCTTATTGACCCATCTGTCACTTTGGAGGATGACGACCCTGATGACGACGAAGTAGCCAGAAATCAGGGGCTTGTGCACCGTGGAGTTGTATGCCTTTGCCACATTCTCGATCCCCAGCACGCCCTCCCTCGTATATCGCTCGCAGAAGAAGTAGAGAAGGCTGGTTTGGTGAATGTCATGGCCAGATTGCTGAAAGGTGAACTTGGATCATTTGACACCGCTGTAACTACTCCTGCTGCTGAGGTTTTGGAGCATCTGATTGAGCTTAGAAAACCGGTGAACAGCTAGTACACTGTCTAATAAACCGAGTTGAGACTGCTTGTTGCTTTTTGTACTGGCCCTACTTTATAATAGGTGTGAAATGATATGTAGCAGTGGGGTATTGAATATATAGTTTATTGTGTAAGTTTTTGCGAAGTGTCCGAACCAGCACTTGATTGTCCGGAGTTAACTTGTGGTAAGGGTACAAATCCCGACTTATCCAGGAGTTAATCATTTACCACCGGGTCATAGTACTGCCACGGGCATTGCCGTTCTCCGCTGTGCCTGCGGACTTCTCCCAGCAACTTTACTACGTTCCCTCATTCAAGCTAAGGCGCGTCGGCCATGGTGAGATTTAAGTTGCCTTGAAATGCTGAATGATTGATCGGCATGTGCATGTAGGCTATATCTAAGAAGGCAGGCAAGAAGACTGCCCCGAAGTCAGGTGGGGCGACTAAAGTTGCCAAGGTGCGCTCTCAGACATCGTCACACCCACGGGCAGCCATGATATCGGTACAAACAGGCAGATTGGAAAGAAGGATTCAAAAAGAAACAAGCCGGAGTATCCGATATGACGCTTCTGACAACTATCGACGACAATAACATCAATGGAAACCTTCAGAAGCGTTGGACCGCCGGAGAGATCTACACTTACATCGGTGGCGTATTAATATCCGTAAACCCTTTTAAAGGTGAGGCTTTATATGTTCAAACTTTTGTTTCTAACATTGGGACGAAATGCCTCTCAGATCTAGGAATCTATACGGATGAAACCCTCCAGAAGTACAAGGGCAAGAATCGACTCGAAGTTCCTCCGCATGTATTCAGTATCGCAGAATCTGCATACTATAACATGAATGCATACCACGAAAACCAATGTGTTATTATATCCGGCGAGTCTGGTGCTGGAAAAACCGAGGCTGCCAAACGCATCATGCAATACATCGCGGCCGTGTCAGGAGGGGAGGATGGCAGTATACAAGAGATCAAAGAAATGGTGTTGGCTACCAATCCTCTATTAGAGAGCTTTGGTTGTGCAAAGACCCTTCGCAACAATAATTCAAGTCGTCATGTGCGTGAATGACTGTTTTACAAATGTACCTTGATCTTGATTTCATGGCCCCCCAGGGTAAATATCTGGAGATTATGTTCAATACCCATGGCGAGCCGATCGGGGCTCAGATAACGAATTATCTACTTGAGAAAGGCCGAGTGGTAGGACAGTTAGAGCACGAGCGCAATTTCCACATCTTCTATCAGTTTACAAATGCTGCGTCAGACGAGCAGCGAGGTGCGTCTTGCCTGTCCGTCCACACTGAGTTCTCATGAATATTTGTAGAACAATTTGGGTTGCAGGGCCCAGAAACATATAATTATACCGCCAGGAGCAATTGCTTAGAGGTTCAGGGCATCAACGATTCAAACGACTATGCGGACACACTGGTGAGTATTTGCCTGTTGTCCTGTATCATCACTCAAACATGGTCAGAATGCCATGAGGATCATTGGCCTCAGCAATGAAGAGCAGAACGAAATTTTTCGGATGCTCGCAGTCGTTCTATGGCTGGGGAATGTCTCCTTCCATGAGATGGATGATGGAAATTCGGCCATCTCTGACACTGGAATAACAGATTTTATTGCGTATCTCATAGAAGTAGACTCGGCGATGGTTCAGAAGGTTCTGACGTCAAGAGTTGTCGAAACTCAGCGAGGGGGACGGCGAGGTTCTGTTTACGACGTTCCCCTGAATCCCGCGCAAGCAACCGCTGGAAGGGACGCACTCGCAAAGGCGATTTACAACAATCTCTTCGAGTGGATTGTTTCGAGAATCAATGTGTCGATGAAAGCTCGAAGTGCCTCGGCACAAGTCATTGGTATACTGGTAGGTGACGCTTTGCTATTGGTTTGACCAACAATTGAGGCGTTGACAGGATATCTTTGGTTTTGAAATTTTCGAGGTATAATTAAAATGTATGCCTCAAACCGCCTCATTCACGGAGCTCTGCAGGATAACTCTTTCGAGCAACTATGCATCAACTATGTCAACGAGAAACTCCAGCAGATTTTTATCGAATTGACACTTAAGACCGAACAGGAGGAGTACGTCAGGGAGCAGATCAAGTGGAATCCTATCAAATACTTCAACAACAAGATTGTCTGCGACCTCATTGAAGAGCGCAAACCCCCTGGAATATTTGCTGCTTTAAACGACGCTTGCGCAACAGCGCACGCCGATCCAGCCGCGGCAGATAACAGTTTCGTCCAGCGGACGGCCATGCTGTCTTCCAATGTCCACTTCGAGGCCCGGGGATCTCAGTTTTTGGTTCGTCACTACGCCGGAGATGTCATGTACAACATCGCGGGCATGACAGACAAGAACAAAGATGCACTTGTAAAGGATCTTTTTGACTTGGTCGGTAGTAGCGGCAACCAGTTCCTTCAGACATTGTTCTCCGACAGACCCGATCCCTCAAGCAAGAAGAGACCGCCCACTGCTGGTGACAGGATCAAGGTATCTCACATTGCTCTTTTATTGGTTAGAATAGATCATTCATATCCTAGAAAGGCGTCGGCAGGTGCTCTCGTGGATAATTTGATGAAAGCTCAGCCTTCTTATATCCGAACAATCAAACCAAACCAGAACCGTAGCCCGAGTGAATATGATACCAAGGCCATCTTGCATCAAATCAAATACCTTGGATTACAAGAAAATATTCGTGTACGTCGCGCAGGATTTGCGTATAGGAACACCTTCGAAAAAATGGTGGAACGCTTCTACCTTTTGTCGCCTTCAACGTCGTACGCTGGTGAATATACATGGCAGGGAGATGCGAAATCTGGCTGCGAGCAAATTCTCAAGGACACGGGGATAGCCAAGGACGAATGGCAGATGGGGGTTACAAAGGCCTTCATCAAGAATCCCGAAACAGTGAGTACGCCATGCAGCAGCACAAAAAAATGGAATTGACGTCGTCAATACAGCTGTTTGCGTTAGAGACTATGCGTGACCGCTATTGGCATAACATGGCGGCACGTATTCAGCGAGCCTGGAGAAACTACTGGCGCTATAAGAATGAGTGTGCTAGGCGCATTCAGAGGTTCTGGAAGAATAACAAAGAAGCCCTCGAATATGCCAAAGTCCGCGACTATGGTCATCAGGTATTAGCAGGAAGAAAAGAACGCAGGCGTTACAGTCTCCTCAGCTATCGCCGTTTTCTGGGCGACTATCTTGATGTCAATGGCAAGAACATCGTTGGATCTGACCTGCGCTCTGCCTGTGGTCTTGGTAGTAAGCCTTCTAGTTATTTCATGTCGTCTCATCGTCTCACATGTCGCACAGCGGAACAGGCTACATTCAGCTCAAAAGTGCAAATATTGGTGTCCAAATTTGGTCGGTCCAGCAAAGTTAGCCCACGTTTCCTTGTAGTGGTATGTATCAATGTACCTCATTGCCTCGCTTCGTCTGACATGCATCATGGTAGACTGCAAAAGCTGTGTACATCGCGGCCACTTCTCAGAAGGATGGTCAGATACAAACCTCGCTTGAACGCAAAATTCCCTTGGTAACAATCAAAAGTATATCGATGTCTAATTTAAGGGATGATTGGCTGGTTGGTCCTCCTATCCGTCCTCAGCGTATCGCTAACTCTATATCAGGCATTGAACTGTAATGCCTCTGAAGAGGGAGATCCAATTCTTCATTGCTATTTCAAGACGGAGTTGACCGCGAATCTTCTTACGCTCACGCAAACTAGTATCAACGTCTTGGTTGGCCCGTCGTGCGTGTTTGATTGGTTTCACTTTACCTTTGTCTCACTTGCTCGGAAGGATCGAATATGCGAAAAAGAAGGACAAGAAGGCACAGATCCAATTTGTCAGAGACGAGACGATCGCAAAAGATGATGTATACAAAAGCCACGCTGTGCACGTCCCGTCTGGCGAACCTCCGTCGAGCACCTCTCGACCTGCTGCAAGAAGAAAACCTGGTATTGTTAGACCCATCACCCAAGGAAAGCTCCTTCGCGCTGGTGGCCCCTCGGATGTGAGTTTTGTGTCAGATTGTGATTTCTGTCTTCTCACGATCAACTCCAGAAGGGGAAGATATCCAGGCCGAAGCCAGCCGCTCAACCACTGCCAGGGAAATCTGCACAATTTGCTGCCGTCAGGCCAACACCGGTGGCGCCTCCTAAATCAGCCCCTTCGCCTCCTACTCGTAATTCAGTTCCACCGCCACCGCCACCGCCGCCCAAGGAGCCCGAGGTAGAATTATACAAGGCAAAGTTCGCTTTTGAAGGTCAAGAAGGCGAGATATCTTTGAAGAAGGATGATACCGTGGAACTGGTTGAGAAGGATGACAATGGGTGGTGGCTTGTAAGGAAGGATGGGCAAGAGGGCTGGGCCCCAAACAATTACCTAGAACTTGTGCCGCCAAAACCCAAAGCGGCACCTACCAGTACGCTCCCCTCCACCTCGACCGCCGCCACCACCTTCAGCTCCGCTAGCAGTCGTTGCCGCTCCTACCCCTGCTTCAGCTTCAAAACCAACTGTTTCGGCTATGTCTGTGAAGTCATTGGCAGCAGACGCGTCGGCTAAGCCCGTGGCTGTTTTCCCTGGCCTTGCGCCATCGAATGGCTCCGCAGCGCCTTGGAAGAAGTCTGCAGCTGTATCAGCTAATGGGTCACCAAGCAGTACACCCGCGAGCTCTCGCCCTTCGAGTTCATTAGGAGTAAAACCCCCTCCTCCAGTGGCTACTAAACCTAAACCTGTGCCACCACCTATCGCATCGAAGCCAAGCGGTGGCAAGCCACCTCCTAAGCCACCTATACCCACGGCCCCGCGAGCAGGTGCCGGCGCTGCGCCACCGAAGATTTCCAAGCCTAGTGCACCTGCTGGTCAGATGGACTTGGCTGCTGCGGTAAGTTACATTAGCTGCCTTGAGGATGACATCTAATATATATAACCATCCAGCTCGCGAAGCGTGCACAGAAGATAGCCGATGAGTGATCTAATTAATTATTTGATTCCATACAATACCATTTCAAAGACTTTTACTATGTAGAAACGTGGAATTAGAAATGTGAAATTCAGTCTCAGTAAACATATTGGATAATGCGATAGGGACGCGAAATGTTAGTGAAATGCTTGTGGGGTATCAAGAAATGATTTCCGAGGTCTACATAATGAAGCATTGCAGGACGTAGAGCGTGATAAACGTGACGCCATAAACTTATGAAGGAGCAATCCTGATTGGAGGCAAATGCCTGGGTGGTGGCGTATCTGGTTCCAAGGTCAGCCGTTCGACTTCGTCCTCCGAGAGGTCGTCATCATCACTGTCAGGCACAGCAACGTGTGAGGGAGAGAGGTGGACTGTAGTCTGGATCTCCCTACTGTCCCCTTTGCTGTGGTCATCAAGGACGGCGCCAATTTCCTGCCCTGAATCTCTCCATGAGCGGACTTCATCGGCATTTAGGACCTTTGCGAAGAGGCCCTGCCGGAAATCATCGGGAGTCTTTTCCAAGGCTTTCCTGCCTGATTCCAGAAGGCCCTCCAGCATATCCTTCACCCTCGCATAAGCCTCGTCAGGCTCATCCTCACCCTCCTCACCCTCCGCACTATCATTATCCTCCCCTTCTTCTTCTTCTTGCTCTTCGCGGGCAAGGGACTCAACGGCCCTGAATGTTCTAGGGGGAAGAATAAGTCGAGATTCACGAAGTTTCCGCTTGAGGTCTCGAATTTCTTTGGCTTGACGGTTCTTCGTAGTTTCAAGGGATGCATTGATAAGAAGCAGGGACTTATTCGTTATTTCCAAGTCGGCAATCTGAAGTACAAGTCAGCCCAGTACTAATGACATTAGTATGAATACGACCTTTCGATTAGACTTGGCTGCAGCCCTCGCCTTGTGCTCCGAATTTTCAGAGTCAAAGTCGCTATCCCGATCTTGGCTAGATTGTCCACCATTGATTGTAGGCGAAATTGTGTCGTCATGATCGCTCTGAATAGAACGGCCATTATTGGCTCGAGCAGATTCAGTATCCAAACGCTTGTTCGTGTGAGAGTTGAACGTTGGTGCGCTTGCATGAGAAGGATCCAGAGACAATGAGCTTCTAGACACAGATGACTTTGAAGATAATGATAATGCAGATATTGATGGTGAATGTGGAGGAAGAGGAATGGAAGCAGGGTCGACCTTAGCTTTCAGGACCTGCCTGGCTGCTTTCGAAGGTCCTTCAGGTGGAGTGAATGTTTGATATGGATAGAGTGTGGGTGAGGGGCCGCGCCGTGGCGAGGGATACCTATGGGGATTAGCAGCAGGAGCTGCGGTCGTTATGGGATAGAAAGTTGGCACTGTAGTCGAATCAGGAGGACTTGGAGGCGCGTTTAATGAGAAGCTTGAGGAAAGTGAAGGTATGGGTGGTCTTGTATGAACGGACCTAGTGGTAACCCATGGTGGGGATAACGAGCGAGTGGGATCTGTCTCAATACTATTAGATTTGGCTAACCCAGAAATCTTGGATTTAATCTTGATGGGAGCCGATGGCGATACACTGGCACGGTCTTGGTCGACGCGTACGAGTGGAAGTTCGGAAGAGAGCGGAGTTCGGGGCGATGGTGAATTCCTCTGTAATGCTGAGGTAGATTGAGCATGATGTAGGGCAACACTACCACTACGTGATCGATCTTCCTGGGGCGGAAGTCGTAGCTTTGACACAATAGTAGTGGATGATCGCTGACGTGACTCTAGAGGCGATGTACTGGACACAGGAGATGTGGTAGTGGATTTGGATGCGGGCCGCGCCGTGACGCGAGCTTTGACGGGATTCGTGACTATGGAAGGGCTGGAACTTTGGACTGGTTTCGAAGGCGACCCAGGTCGAGAGTGTGTTACTTTGTTGATGTTATTCAATGAAGCCGAACTTGACAGTCTCCGGGCACTGGTTGCATTGGAGCTGACCTTGGCTGTCGGACGGAAGCCTGGCGGCGAGAGAGATGACTGCAACGGCTGCTTTGTCGGTGATGCTGGTCTAGATGGTGAATTGAAACGAAGAGGTGCATGACCGCCATTGTAGTCGAGTTTCGCGGTGACCTGTTCACTGCATGTAAGTTTCATGGACTATCGCGGCATATGAGCACAACGCTCACTTTTCTCTTCAACGGTGGCTCCTTCATGAAACACGCGATAAAAAGAAACCTGCTGGGTCGTTGGGTGTTACCACGCGTGCTGGAGCTTTGCAGATGATAGTTACAGTGCTTGAAAGAATGAACCACTAAATAGCACTTGGCCTACTGTGTCCACAAAATAGTCACTTCATTAATATTGACTGTCGGATGTATTTGCGATAGCCGAGCATCAAAAGGCCACACTGGCGTTTATTGTACATGTCAAAATAACGCACATACTCAGTGGCCTCGTTTAACTACTGAGCATTACCACTGTCATTAGAGGCTAGAGCAGAAGGTAGAATACCCTTGTTGACGAGCGTTTCCTCCACAATTCTCTGGACGAAGGTCCGCATGGCCTCTCCACCACCACCCTCCAGAGCGGCCAATACGCTCTTTTCTACGTACTTGCCCACCATGTCAACCTCGATGTTTACTCTCTCGCCATTGGCCTTTTTTGCCAAGGTGATCTTCTGCTGTGTGTGTTGGATAAGCATAACACCGAACATCCTTTGGGCATCATCGACGGAAGTAACGGTTAGGGAAGCACCGTCTATAGTGACATAACCCTTGGGGATAATGTAAGGAAGAAGAGAAGGTCTTTCTGCGGTTGGTTCTGGAAGTTGGAACCAAAGACGCAACGAATCGCCATCAAGAGCTCTCTTGAGAATGGTCGCGGTTATATCAACATGAGCCTGATATGAGAAATGATTCATTAATGATGATTTGTACGCCATCAGAAAGAGCGCACCTGCACGAAGTGACCACCGAATCGAACATGGGCACCCATGGCGCGCTCAAGGTTCACCTGATCACCAACCTTGCGGTCGCCTTGATTACCTATGAGCGCCTGCATTAGTTTGCCTCTGGTCACTCACCCAGATCAGTCCTGCTGAGAGTCTCGTTGGCTAGCCATATTTTAAAATATCCTCCATCACGCTCGACATCGAATTCAACAACTGTCAAACATGCCCCATTGACGGCTATGGAGTCACCAATGTGACAGTCCACTAAGATAGGCGCCGACTGTGATATGGTTAAAGCACAACCACCATCATCCCGGTGGATGACAGACACTGTTCCAAGGTGTTCGATCTGAGGCAGTCAAGTTACAGGGAACGAATAGCATAGAATTGAAGTAGTACTTGCCAGACCAGTAAACATGTCCAAGTTATAACGTTAGTCTCCTGTAGTCAGATCTGACCTTAAAGAAGACTGACGGTTACCAAACTCGTCCAATTCTCTCGTGTTTAGAGATTTGTAGGGGAGACATTTTTTCGCTGTTGTCTAGAATTACTGTCTCTCCAGACGATTGTACGGAATGACTTCCAGGAAATTACCGCCATCTGCGGAGCCAGTGGTCGCTAGATCATTGTGGCAATCATACAAAGGTGTGTAACTAATTTTCTTAGTTCTAGATCTGCTCAGACAACTCTCTCAAGCTCTTCCAGCCCGGACACGACTATACGTCTCCATGGCTGTATGCTCGGTGGGCGCAGTAGGAATTTATGTGTCCGACTACTTGGAAAAGAGGTATCCAGTGACACCGCCGAGGACCGCGCCCAGTCATGCCGCGCCCCCATCGTCCCGGAACGCGGCAGGTACAGCATGAGCAATTATACAAAATGATTGGGTGGATAGTGAATGTGATAGTCGCCGATCGTAGCGTGAGCTGGACATGCTTTGCTTGTTGGGAAAGAAATGGGAAAATGGGGTAGTATTAGGGCAGGGTGTGGCATGAAGGAGCTACAGGCAAATTCCACGCTCTCATTACATGTCTCCGTGGCGACCGCTGCGTGCGGAAAGCTGACGGTGAAGAGCGCACTTATGGAGATTGTTGGCATCCCAAGGAAGCTCTCGAGTGTCTGATGGAGAGACGACTCTGAGTAACGGAGGTGGCACCGCGACTGGCAGGGTAGGGATAGTGTGGTCCGCGGAGTTTCTCATCGTATGCATCTCTCCCTCCTTCACATGATCTGTTCCCGTATCAAACGGAAAAGATATAAACGATGTTCGCTGTCTATAATCACGCTCTTCTGGACCTAGTTTGACTTCCCAGGTCTGCTTCTCCCAGTCAGGGACGAACTGTTCGATGCCACTGTTCCTTCGACCCTTGCAGCACAAGATCTCCCGCGCAACCTTCCACCAGCGATCGAAGAACATGCTGGATGTAATCGCTATTGCTATGATCAAAATTGCGATGAAGACGATCCCAATGATTTTCCAGGTCTTGTTGTCAGCGGAGGCGTTTTCGGTCATAGCGGCCGATGAGGTATTTGGATAACTCGCTGACCTTGCGGTGGATGTAGGTGTTATTTGTTCCGGAGAAGGCTTTAGAGAGCCTGTGGACGACGTAACACCGAAGCTTGTGGGAGTCGCTGGATCGACCTTTCCCACTGAGGATGCCGTGGGGAGTACCGGATCTGTGAACAGGCCTCCCAGATCTTTCAAGCCAGGATGGATAGGAGATGAAGGTGAGCTAAGAGGGAACGTGTCTGATACTGCAGGCGAGTCTGTGCCACTGCCAGCAGTGCCCGCGAGCATACCGAGTAAGTCCCTTCCGGAATGCACGCTCAAGTCATAATCCGCAGTTGGCAGTGCAATCGCGATTACTCCAGAGATCTGGATTAGAGCGTGCTGATACCTCATTGAAATTACTGACTGCTATGTATGAGCCTTTTACGAGGTTCGGAGATTTATGTAAACGTGTGTTCGCGACGTCGGTCACGTGGCTAAGAAATCAGTTCCTCAATAACAAATTGACCTCATGCGAGCGACCCTACAATTTTTAAATGAATTTTAAATAAATAACATTTTCTTGTCCGAACGGCCTTTATCATCCACTGGGAGTGACGCAAGCCAGGCTGCTCTGCCTTTCGTGAGAAATGACGTGATTGCTCACCTTCTAAAGCTTGAATTCCTTACACGATCGGCAACTTCTTCTGAATCCGCGACTTTTAAGGCGTTTGGCCTTTGCTTCGTGGCTGATCTCAATTATGCATTCTGTTCAGGTAGCCATTTATTATCCTACGTGGTCTGTGCTGACCGCTCTGCTGCAGGAACCGTGGTTCAGTGGGCAACTCCATAACGTTCCGTTTGGAACCTGGTGTCCCACTGCTATCATTATCCTAACGATCGTCATCGACTTTCTAGCGCACAGGCAGCTTCCAAAAATCATCCAAGTCGTTTGGAGTGCCCTAAGCGCACCTTTTCGCAACTTTATCACTCTAGACGACGTCGAGGGTCCCTTCGATGATGACTTTCCCAAACAGGTTCGGATAATTCGAGTGCTTGTCTCTGTCGCGCTCGTTTGCTCAATTGGCTGGCTTGCATATTTTGGGTATGCCATCGCCCTGCGGGAACCCTGGACCAACGCCTTAGTGGCATCAATTGCATGGGTAGGATTGTTCAATATTTTATTACACGTCAAATTCACGTTTTGATTTGTGATGGCAGTTTTATACGACCCTGAGACTCCTGTTGAGAGCACCGTCCACACCTCCGTATTTGCTTATTCTACTTGCAGTTTCGCAAATTGCTACTGCATGCGTTTACTACTCTTCATTGCCGAATTATGCTGCCGGTCCCATGATCGCTTTTCTAAGTCGGACAATAATTTCAGCAACCTTCGTCTACGTGGCTGGCCTTTTGCCACTGCAGGCTGTGCGACCCGCGCTCAACGTCGCCAGCTCAAGTGACGTCTGTTCGTTCAACTATGTCCCAGACCCACATACTGACCCTGGAGATTAGATTCCGTCATCCAATCATTCTTCTCCCGAAGATGACGCAAACCTTTGGTCATGGTGTACTGTATCATTTGTAGAACCCATATTGGACTTGGCGTGGAAGCGAACATTGAATGATGCCGATGTCTGGTGCTTGTCGCCGTTCTTCCGGCACAAGAACTTGTTCAACAAATGCCTCGATTACCGTTCACGGTAGGCAAACACTGTCTTCTACATAGGTCAGTCTCTTATATGCAGTTAGCTATCCGACGCACTCTCTACTGCGCTTTTTGCTGGTATCTAACTCTCTCGATCTAATCTTGGACCTCGCATTGGAAATGTGGGGTGCCGTTGTCGGTGCGTGTATTATGCTGAGATATGGATTGATCCGGGTAGATTAATAATTGATCCGCAGGGTTCGTGCCGGCTTATGCACTCCGGATGATTCTATCATCGTTGGATAATCCTACTCCCGACGCAGTAGCGAATGCCAAATACTGGGCTTTCCTTACATTTTTAGCCCATTTGTCTTTTGCGCAAGTTGATCTCTTCAAAAACTGGCATACTCGCCGATGTTACGAACGAACTCGCGGCCAGCTATTCTGTGCTTTGCACTACAAAGCACTGCGCCGCAGGGACATCAGCGGAAAAACTTCTAGCGACGAAGAAGGAAGTGCTGACCTTGGAAAAATTGTGAATCTCATGCAGTATGTCTCACCCAGGGTTATAGTCTCCTGTGACTAACTCACTCCACCCTGAAGAGGCGATGCATATGCTGTCGCTCAGCGGTTTTGGGATTTTGCCGCGATCTTCTCATCTCCTCTACGGCTGGTGATAGCGCTGGTCTTCCTCTACAGGTGAGTCACAGTTTCCCTGAGATATCGAGCTAAGCAATACCTTAGGATATTGGGGTGGAGCGCGATGTCAGGCGTCGTTGTGATTCTTTTTGCCTATATTCTGAACTACCCATTGGCGACATACAACATCAAGGTTCGGAGTCTCCGCTGTTTGATCTTCCTGGCTAATATGGCACAGATTACACGAGCCTCATGGAAGGCCAAGGACAAAAGGATGAATGTCGTGAACGAACTACTCCAAAATATCAGATTTTTGAAGTTTTATGGTTGGGGTGGGTGAGCAGAAGCCGACAGATGGTTCTACTTAACTAGCGTTTCATAGAAAATCAGTGGTCACGCACTGCTCATCAGGCACGAGAAGAGGAACTCAGCTGGAGGGTTAAAGAGAATGTCGTCGACACTATCATCTCGTTTATATGGTAGGCTGTTCGTTGTCCAGACTTCGCGCATACACACGACATTTCATAGGACGTGGATACCTTCAGCAACAGCCCTTGCAACATTCTCTTGGTACACTTTGGGCGAACAAGAGCAACTGACAGTATCCAAGGCGTTTACTGCAGTCGCTTTGTTCTCACAGCTACAGGAGCCGATGACCGCTCTTCCTGGACAGTTCTTTGCGATGCTTCATGGTTTGTCATGCGATACTACAATCGGATATGCAATTCTTATCTGTTACAGCTTACGTATCGATGCAGCGTATTGAGGGGCTCCTTGCGGAGCAAGAGGTTCCTGAATGGGCTTCATCTCTATCGACAGTGGATACCGGCTCTGAAGCGGATTTCTTGGACACCGGCTTTAACAATGCAACCTTTGAATGGCATGGAGTTCACAAAGGATCGATGACTGAAGCTCACTTCCAACTTGGACCTCTGGACATCAAGTTTCCGAAAGGCCAGCTGAGCCTTATCAGCGGTGCGACTGGTGCTGGGAAAAGTGCCATGCTCACAGCGCTCCTTGGTGGTCAGTGCATCCTTGGCGGTCACAGCTCGGCCCTTAGATGCGTTCATTTTAGAAATGCACTGTTTGTCTGGTGATGTATCCATAAACAAGAGGAAGCACCAAGTGGCTTACTGCGCCCAAACTCCCTGCAAGTGATGTCATCATAGCGCAGCCTAGTTGCTCACTCCAATTGATATGCAGGGCTTGAACACGCAACCATAAGGGACAACATCATTTTCGGCTCTAAGCTCGGCTTCGATGAGGAACGATATCACACAGTCGTCGAGGCGTGTGCTCTTGAACGTGATCTTGTTGTATTCGAAGCGGGTGATATGACTGGTAAGAGTTCTCTTTTTTATCCATTATTGCCAAGGCATTACTTTGAACCCCAGAAATCGGCGAGAAGGGCATCACACTATCTGGTGGACAGAGAGCTCGTATTGCCTTGGCACGCGCTATGTACTCGGAAGCTAATGTGAGTCTTCTGCCAGTCCATTGCTCCATCATCTTAACCGACTTCGTTACTGGATAGTGCATCCTACTTGATGATCCGTAGGTATTTTCTGTCAAGGTGGCTATTTTTTCTGAATGTTCCTTAGACTTGCCGCCGTCGATATGCATACTGCACAACATATTGTGCAGCACTGTTTGTCCGGGGAACTGGCTCGTAATCGGACAATTATCCTGGTGACCCACCATATAAGTCTGTGTTTGCCGATTGCATCTTATGTGGTTGAGCTGTCTCGCGGCAGCATTGCCCGTGCTGGCGATAAAGAGGTGTTCCAAGATATCGGAGAGCTTGATCTTCTGAATGAGGTTGACGATGAAGAAACAGAAGTCGGTACTTCGGGAACTCAAACCCCAAATGACGACATAGCCGTGGATGTTCTTCCCAAGCAACGGCCGTCTCAAATTGTTAGAAAACTAGTGGAAGCGGAAGTTCGAGCAGAAGGCCGGGTGCCTTTCAGAACATATTGGGTTTACATCAAGGCAGCAGGTTTAATGTCCTGGGCACTGACTCTCGTCTTGATGCTCATGATCCGCATGATCAACATTGGGAATCAGGTACGGTTGTAGCTGTTGACCCCATACACATTACCAATTGTTTTCAAGGTGTTCTTAGCCAAATGGGGTGAATCTTACGACGTCTCCGCTTCGGTTTTCCTCCCAAGCGTCAAGTATCCTTGGGATGACTTACCCCCTCCTGATGTCAACGTCAAACCATGGCTTTTGATTTACCTCTATATCTCTATCGCAGGGGCATTCTCAGTACTGGCTTACATCTCATTGGGCTATTACGCAAGTCTCCAGGCCTCCCGTTCCCTGTTCTTCAGACTACTCCAAAGGCTTACAAGAGCGCCGGCTCGGTTCTTTGATACCACACCCATCGGGAGGATTCTCAACCGTTTCACGACAGACATCAATACCATTGACGGAGCTCTGCAAACCTCCGCCCGCGCCGCATTATCAGGCGTCCTTAATTTCTTGGCTTCTTTCACTGTCATAATTGTGGTTATACCCGCGCTCGCGCCTTTCGCTTTGGTAATAGCATGGTTGTATATCCGCATCGCTCCTCGTTTTGTACAAGCTCAACGAGACCTGCGTCGGCTTGAGAGCGTCTCCTTGTCGCCTGCATTCGCCGGTTTCGATGAACTTCTACGTGGCTTGTCACATGTTCGTGCATTTGCAATGGAGTCGAGATACCAAGATGGGTTCTATGACAAAGTGGACAAATTTCAATCGTTTGACCACGTATACGTAAGGAGATGCGCCCCTCACCCTGCAATGCTTTGACTAACCCCTTCGCCAGTGGCTTGTCAACGGCTGGCTCCGCTGGAGATATGACTGTGTGTGGCTTGTCTCTCTTCCATTATGTTTGACTCAAACGCCTTCCAGGTCTCGGCTCAGTCGTGGTGTATCTCACGACTCTCTTCGCTCTTTCGCAAGGAGTTTCCAATGGGTCAGCTGCGGTCGTTATCGTGCAAGCCGGTGTCTTTGCCGAGGCATCCCGCCAACTAGTGCGGGTTCTTGCACAGCTCGAGCTTGACTTTAATGCGGTCGAACGTGTGGTCGAGTATCTTGATGTACCACAGGAGGCACCTGCCATTATCGAGAAGAACAGACCTCCGGCATACTGGCCATCAAGCGACGGTCAGTTGGTGGTCGAGAACCTTGTTGTCAGGTACAGCCCTGACCTACCAGACGTGCTCAAAAATATATCATTTGTTGTCCAACCGTCTGAAAAAATTGGGGTGGTTTGTCACATTCTTGGAACATTTAGCATTCCCAATTGTTCATTATTATTGACAGGTCGGACGGACGGGCTCTGGAAAATCAAGCTTGGCTTTGTCCTTGCTGCGCATGATAGAGGCCAGCGCTGGAAGAATAATGTATGTTATTGTCGGTGTCTTGCTCCTTGTTCCAGCGTCTAAATACTTTGGCAGCATTGACGGAATAGATATATCAACAATTGGCCTAGAAGATCTTCGGTCACGGATAGTGCGTCGATTATTTGGCCCTTTACGAAATAACTAATTTGTTCCCAGACCATTGTTAGTCAGGACGTTTCGTTGTTTTCCGGCACACTCAGAAGTAACTTGGACCCATTCGAGGAGCACACCGACCAGGAATGCTGGGATGTGCTCGAGCGATGTCATTTAACGAGATTGCTCAGTCGGGCGATTGAAAAAGGTGGCTTCACGCTTGAGATGCCTATCAGCCAAGGTGGCTCGCTCAGCGCAGGAGAGAGGCAGCTGGTTGCACTTGCTCGGGCAGTTCTACGAAAAACCAATATCATCATTATGGATGAAGCAACGTCTCAAATAGATTCGCATTTGGATGATCAGGTTAGTTGACGCGTTACTTCAGTCCTGCATCTCACCAGTGTACACCTATAGATCCAAACGACAATTCGTGAAGAACTTTCCGGTGCGCTTGTTATTACCATCGCGCATCGCCTCAAAACGATCATCGATTACGATCGCATTTTGGTGCTAGATGCTGGGGAGATTATTGAGTTTGATAAGCCAAAAATACTTTTGGCGAAGGTCGGAGGGGCTTTCCGGGAGATGTGTAGAAAGAGTGCGGACTGGCCACAATTGTTTGCTTCCATGGAACGTTGACTGTATGCTGTACACTATCACTAGTATAATCATTGATTGCATATGGGTTTCTTCAGGGTATATGACTTTTGTTTGGGATGACAGCGCGGTTAACCTGAGCAAAAGATAGGACTTCAGTAGGTTCGACGTTGATTCTAATCATAGCTGGAACGTTCAGGAAAACCCGGTATTGATCTCGTGTCTCTATCAATAAGAGCATTCGTATAATAGGGAACCAGAATATTCATCATGATTCAGGATGATGGTATCAGCCTCACCTAGTGAATTCAAGTTAATCATTTTTCTTGTGAGGATCGTGGTGAGAGAGTAAACTCCGGCGGAGTTTGTAATACTTCACCAAACTGATGTACTAAATTGGGCGGATTCCCGGGTCGCTGGCGGCTGCCAGTGCATGCTGTGGCGTCATCACAACGCTGTGCCGAAACCTGCTTGCATTTCCACCATCATCCACTTGCTCAAGCTCTGCGCTTAGGCCTTTGCTACCATGTCTTCCAGAGAGCCAATGTGGTATTGTCACGAAGTTTGTCCTTGAGAACAACTTGCACGTCCGATACTAACATAACATTGCAATAGTGTCATGCTGAGATGAGACCACTCATGGTTAGCAGATCCTCAGCTGACTTCCGATGTTAACGCATAACTGATCTATTAGCAACCGGATCCAATCTGTGCATCATGTCAGGGCACGTTCGTTGAGAAGGTGCGTACCCCGATCTTCGTACTCCCAGTTGATGATAATGATGTATCATAATCTTGTGCAGATAGAGGATCCAAGCGATGATCCTCGGGCATATCAGCAGCACGCTCCGAGAGGAGACTTCGATGATGAAATGCCCCCGAATAATATAGGTGGTTTGCTAGGTGCGCGTTCATTCATGCATGCAGTAAGGCCTTACATGGAAGGAAACGCCCACAGCTGCCTTGACGGGAAGTCCTCGACCTCGCTCACCTACCTTCCCTCGTAGCCTTGATGGAGGATCGGTCGGTCATCTTCTATACATGCTGCAAGAAAGCTCATAATACGATTAGGGTGGTATCCGTCTTGAGTTTCATAGTACTGGACCTAGTCACGGTGCCACAAGAACCTTGTTTCTTGGAGGTCCCAACACCCTTAATCGTCCGCGCTCTCCGGAGCAGCGCGATCGTGAAGTTCCTAACATGTCCGAGTATGTCCACTACGATCGTCTCGAAATCTTATACGCATGATTTGGTGTAGGTTCCTGCGTCGTGAAAATCAAAGTGGTCCACGACATCCCGGAGACATCACTGGCCCAATGATGGCACAATATTTATTGGCTTTACTAGGACAAGGTAGAGGCGCAGACCCTTTTGCTGAAATGTTCTCCCTTAGTCCCGAAGGAGGACCGGGTGGACGATGGGGTGACTATGTTTTCAATCAAGAGGGTGTGTGTCTCCAACAAATGTTTTGTAAAGCCTGACAAAAATTGGGTAGCATTGGACCAAGTGATCACGCAGATAATGGAAAATTCTGCTTCACGGCCTATTCCAGCAACAGAAGACATCGTCAACAATCTCCCGCGAGAAGTTCTTTCGGATCGATGTTTGTCATTGACTATTGTATCCTCCACTCGCTGCTCACTTTCCTGTGGTACTAGCTCCACTATTGGATAAAGATTGCGCCGTATGTAAAGAACAGTTCCAACTTGGAACTGAAGACCCGGAAGAGCAGGTTATTGTAACTCTTCCATGCAAACACCCATTTCACCAGCCTTGTATATTGCCATGGTTAAAATCTAGCGGAACATGCCCTGTTTGCCGGTGGGTTATTTTTCATGTCCATCTCCATCATCGTCTTACGTCGAGCAAAAGGTATGCTCTTATAGAGCAAGCACAACAGCCACGCCCACCAGGCAGCCCCCCGGGACCAGGAAGTGGACCCAGTAACCGCCCAACAAGCCCATCATCAGCTCCGCCACGTCCACGATCGCCTGGGAACTCAGGTCGTACTGGTGGAGGATTGTTCCACTCATTGTTTGGGGGAGGTAGCTCGAGAGCGGCTGGCAGTTCATCATCTCAGGGTAGGAATTCAAGTTTAAGAGGAGCACGTCGCGCGGGAATGTCCAACGAGTCCCCAGGCAGTACACCACCATTCCCTGGGCGCTGGGACGAAGAGACAGACTAATCGAGCATTGACTTCGTTTCGACTCAGTTTCTTAGACCGCGGCATAACTTGCGGGCGGTCTATTCTAGATATGCATATATTTTCTGATGCCGTTCGGACCTCACTTTCCTTCTTACAAATTGTAAACATAAAGAATGCTATATAAACTTTCCGACGTGCGGAGTCTTTGGATGTTCTTGCTCTGTGACCGGCAAGCCAAATGATCTACTGGGGGAATTGTTGATACGAAAATTCTCCCTCTACTAGAGATAAGGTGCAAGCTGCCCACCGTCAAAGAACCAGTGGGTAACTTGAGTGACTTTCCACAAGGCTTTACAGATGAATTTCTGTGAATCCTCAGCGTACGTATTACATGACAGCGGCAGTGTTGAAGCACGTGCCAGTGGCCTCCGATCTCCAGCAGGCAAACCTGCCTGCTGCCTTCTGCTTTTCTTTTCCCCACCACTCGAGCCCTTGTCCTCGTTGTCTCTCGTATTCTCGCAGCCTACATTGTTACTGACACCTAAAGATAGTCAGCTTCAACTACATACTATGTAGTACATCCCTCTTCCAGGGGCCCCGGTGGAGACCTGCTGAGTCTGAGGCTGCGGGGCTATCTGCCCGCCCTCGCAGCTCACCTCCGCTCTCTCTTGTACAGGTTGGGGCCGCTATCATGGCCGGGTCGCCCCTCGGGGCTTCCACCTAATCCAAAACTATTTGCTTCAATAACGCAGATATTTCATTTTGTTCTCGCTACCACTACTGAAACCGCTGCACGACAGCAAACATAAAGTTCACAGACGTCTTTTTCTGTAAATTCTTACGGGAAGTCACCCACTAATACTGTGTGTTGTTGCTGACTGCAGAAGTCAGCGCGTGTGGAATTATTTTATTTCCTACAAGCAATCACTCAACGACTTTTTAATCATATAGAGCGGGATTGCTTGAAGATCCCGACGTAAAACGTACCATGTCGTGCGTACTGAATACTAGACACAAACACGACTTGCAGGATATTTGAAGTCCAAAACAAGGTATGGACTCCTGTAGCAACCGTAAACAGACTCTCGTCACTGTATTCAGGTCTTCCAGGTCTGACTAGGGGAGGCTAGGTATTCCGAGGACTATCACGACCAACAAGGCCACCTTTGACAGCTTCTCTTCAGACTCAAAAGCACGTCCATTTTTACCAGTACTAGCGTGCATTATTTCTCGACCCTGCCACCAGGCTCCATACAGCGTCAATAAATATATCTTCCACCTTTTTTCTCCAAGTTCTTCATGCAAACTCAAATACTTCATCCTAGAGGCCGCGTCGTTACTTCCTTCTTCCGTCATCTTGTCTCTTTCGGCAACTCCACTTTGATGGAATAAATCAGCGACACCAAAAGGACCCACCGTCAACACCCCGGTCCTTTTAACCTACTCACTGTATTCAGACCGATTCCTGTACCAGCCTGCAAAGGCTGAGTACGCGTTACACTCTCCACACCATAGTTAATTATTATTCACGCACGTTTACCTAAAAGTCATCTCGTCTTCGTTGAATCGCGCGTCTAAAACGGCCGGCCGGAGCGGCGGACTGGTGGGGTACGCCTTACACCAAGGCATTCGCGGATTCAGAGATGCGAACAGGGCACGGGGGGCCCATAGACTAGATTGTTATGTCCTACATAGAGCCCGCTCTGAAAGGACACAAATTGGATTTTTTTTAAAAAAAACTCCACTTTGATGCATGCGCATCACTATATGCCCCTGTTTCACGCCACGCCCACTTGCTAACGTGATCTCAGCGCGTTGGTTTTGTCTATCTTGCACTTGGTTTAACGCTGGCGTGACGACAACGTAAAATCGCTCTTGACACTACATAACTGCTTTCTAACTTGCGGTAAACATGGAGTTTTCGTAAACATTTAAAAGGTCTTACCGCCACTCACAACTCTCCATGTGCACTCTAACGCTCTCGATTGTATCTACGACAGCCCGTCAGTGTCCCCCACAATATGTGATAACTGTGCCAGCGGTGTCGAGGATATTGACCTAACCGCTTGTTAATCTGGCATTGCATCGCCACTGGGTCATGTCCACACACCCGTCCTCCACTGGCAGGAGAAGCTGATAAACTGTACTATCTTTACATCATGGGAGGGTGATACTTCTAGGAGCTGCGGAAGAAGATCATGGCATGCTCTGGGATGTATGTCAGGTCCACAGCAGTACCAGAAGTATGACTCTAAACAGAGGAGATTTTACGCTTCCTAACCAGATGTGATACTATTGCTGTAATCCAATCATACGCAAAATCGACCGAGGAATAAGATTTCCATAGCCTACTTAAGCCCATACAACCTTCAAATCCGTATGCTGCTTTACATCTGGAAAATGGTCCTTTGTGTACTTCGGCAATTCCATGTTAGTTGGTGGTGGCATCAGTGTACGACGTTGTGGCAAAACCGACACGGGAGTTAGTGGTATCGAACACAGAGTAGAAGCGCTCGAGGAACGTGTAGCCGTTAACAAAATCAAACCCTGCGCCAGTGTCCGTGCCAATATCGTAAACGATGAGATATATAGCTTTGCTACTACCACCAATATTGGTATTGAGAGAACGAGGCCAGATTTGGGCGTTAGGGGTGAGAGTGTAGGTATTCTGTGTAAAATGGTGAACAAGGGGTGTGAAGGCTGATCGAAATGGCGTACACTGCCAATATGGAAGTTCAGGTTCTTGAGTGCACTGTACTTGGCAGAAGAAACGGAGAGGAGACCAGTCGCCCCATCCACAGTACCACCGGTTTCAGACTTGTACTTGGTATAGGCATCTATCGAACGCTGATTAGACCATGATTACTTGCTGCACTCTAGATACACACCGGTGGCAATGTAAAGGAAGGTGGTGCCAGTATCGACGATACCAGCAGTGGAGGACAAGATCGTCGTGGAGCCGTAGGTGATGCTCTGGTCGATACCCCAATAGGTCGATGCAGGGCTGGTGGTGGTGGAAGGACTGAAACAAAACAATTACTATCAGTTTGGATTGATCGAGGAGCCGAGATAGCTTACGTGTATCCAATATCGCCGGTGTACTTGGCAGCATCAGTTCCACCGAAGGTGAGCTCTCCATTGGTGATTGTCTGCGAAGTGGTGGGCCCGAAAAAGACACTGACAACTTTCTGAGAAATGGTGCCTTGGCTGTCCAGGTTGTCAGTGACAGTCGGGATCGTCGCTGTCGGCGAATTCGTCAAGGTACCCTCGGTCAAGTCTACGGGCCCGATGCCAAGGATACCGTCAACACCGGTGAAGCCCGACGCAGTAGAAGCAACACCAATCGACTGCTTGGTGATGGTGAGCCCACTCCCGAGAGTGACGGTGTCGGTGTACTCAGTTCCTATAGATAATCGTAGGTATTTTCAACTCATGATATCGTTGTATGTCATACCAGAGAAGGAGCCAGAACCATAGCCGACTGCCACAGGCTGACCAGTGTTGACGCTAGTACTGGTCTTCACGTACGCAGTGCCGGCACCAACCCATGTGTTCGAGCTACCGGTGTCGACAATCAAGTTGTCTTCAATGATACATTAGCAGCAGCATATTTTCTCAGTGTTGAACTTACAGGTTGTAGGGGGGCTGCCAACTCCAACTTTTGCAATGTAGCTTACAACAACGTTTGTCACAGGGGGGCTACCAAGATGGTGGCCGGCCTTAAGGGCAGCTACACGAGCTTGATCGTGCTGCAAGAGTTGAATAGGACCATCGGAGACGTTCAACCTCCTGGAAATGGGGAGGGTGATGAGGGAGTCGCGAATTTCAAAAGGCGATGCCGCGATGGACAAGGCCAGGAGAATGATTGTCAATAAGGATGCAACGGAGAACATGCCTTACTGAAAAATAATATCATACTCACATACTCAATGGCCCATTATATATACGCTGGCGAGCGCGAATGTTAGACACCTCAGCCACGTATAAAATTTTCCTCCCGGAAAAAGCGATGACGAGACAGTCGCGGTCCGAGTCATCACGAGTGCAAGGATTCGACTTCTCTACAAAATGTGACAAGAGGTTTGTTTATGATCCCAGGTGGCAGGAATTTACAATTCGTTTACACATGGTTCATTGACTTCATTTCCATAGAGATGCTCGCCCATTTTGAATACACTGTCGACGGCAGGTCGTCAGTGCCAATGTTAGTGTAGCAAGCGTTGCTGAGGAGAGCGGTTGTCCAGGGTCGTCCAGGGCCTGAAGATGATCGAATGGTTGAATGCCATTTGCCAGCTGGACACAAAATCATTGAATAAAATGACGCTATCAAAATAAGACGAAGCTGGCAATTTTCTGAAGCACGTCTGCTGTTGACCCGCGATCCATTAATGGTTGGTATTTATGCAAACGGGAAAATTTACTGGAGGTTCGCATGACCATGGAGTTGGCAGAAAGTCAGGGATTTGGACAAGCACTTGTTTATGTAAGTCTTATCCGGGGCAGACAAGTCCAGCCGCCCATCGGGAAGTACCTGTAAGCAGAGTCCAGTTAAGATTAAACACCGCTCGATGACAAAACTTTGCCAGAAAGTCTGGCAGTCCGAATTTCCGTGTCTCCGTCCGGCTGCGTGTCTGTAATCAAGAACGGACTGTCTTCCTTCTATACCATGAGGGAGGCTAGGTATTTTGGAGGATTATCGCGACCAACCAGACTTTGACTCCGCAAGAGAGCCTCTTTTTCAAACTCAAAAGCACGTCTGTTTTTATCAGTGTGTAACGGTTATTTCTCAACCCTGCCAGGCTCCATGCAGCGTCAAAAGTATGTCTGCCACCTTTTTTTGCCAAGTTCTTCACGCAAACTCAAATACTTCATTCCAGAAGTCACCCCTTTCCTTCAAGTTTCTTCTTCCTCCATTTCGTGTCTTTCGGCAACCCTACTTTGATGCATGCGCATCACGATATATGCCCCTGTTTCATGCCCGTTTGCTAACGTGATCTCAGTGTGTTGGTTTGCCTATCTTGCACACTGGCGTGATGACAACGTAAAATTGCTCACAACTGCTCTATAACTCGACAAACACGGAGTTTTCGAAAACATTTAAAAGGTCTTACCGTCATTCACAGCTCTCCATGTGTACTCTGCCGCCCTCAACTGCATCTACGACAGCCCGTCATTGTCCCTCACAATTTGTGATAACTGTGGTCGTGCAGGTGGCAGGGGTATCGAGGATGTTGACCTAACCGCTTGTTAGGATCTGGCACTGCATCACCGCTGGGTCACGTCTGCACACCTGTCCGTCACTGCCAGGAGAAGCTAATAAGCTGTACAATTTTCATATTGTGGGAGAGTGATGATTCTAGAAGCTGCGAAGAAGATCATAGCATGCTCTGGGATGTATATCAGGTGTATAGTACCAGAAGTATGTGATCGTACTCTAGATAGAGGGGATTTCACGCATCCTAACCAGATGTGATGCTATTGTTATAAACCGAGGAATAAGACCTCCATAGCCTACTTATTAATACAACCTTCAAATCCGTATGCTGCTTTGCATCTGAAAAACGATCCTTTGTGTACTTGCAATTTCATGTTAGTTAGTGGTAGCATCAGTGTACGAGGTTGTGGCAAAACCGACACGGGAGTTGGTGGTATCGAACACAGAGTAGAAGCGCTCGAGGAATGTGTAGCCGTTAATAAAGTCAAACCCTGTGCCACTGTTTGTGCCAATGTCGGTAACGATGAGATATATAGCTGTGCTACTACCGCCAAGATTGGTGTTGAGAGAACGAGGCCAGATTTGGGCGTTAGGGGTGAGACTGTAGGTATTCTGTGTAAAATGGTGAACAAGGGGTGTAAGGGCTGACAGAAATGGCGTACACTGCCAATATTGAAGTTCAGGTTCTTGAGTGCACTGTACTGGGCAGAAGAAACGAGGAGAAGACCAGTCGTCCCATCCACAGTAGCGCCGGTTTCAGACTGGTACTTGGTGTAGGCATCTATCGAACGCTGATTAGACCATGATCACTCGCTGCACTCTAGATACATACCGGTGGCAATGTAAAGGAGGGTGGTGCCAGTATCGACGATGCCAGCAGTGGAGGACAAGATCGTCGTGGAGCCGTAGGTGATGCTCTGGTCGATACCCCAATAGGTCGATGCAGGGCTGGTGGTGGTGGAAGGACTGAAACAAAACAATTACTATCAGTCTGGATTGATCGAGGAGCCGAGATAGCTTACGTGTATCCAATATCGCCGGTGTACTTGGCAGCGTCAGTTCCACCGAAGGTGAGCTCTCCATTGGTGATTGTCTGCGAAGTGGTGGGCCCGAAAAAGACACTAACAACTTTCTGAGAAATGGTGCCTTGGCTGTCCAGGTTGTCAGTGACAGTCGGGATCGTCGCTGTCGGCGAATTCGTCAAGGTACCCTCGGTCAAGTCTACGGGCCCGATGCCAAGGATACCGTCAACACCGGTGAAGCCCGACGCAGTAGAAGCAACACCAATCGACTGCTTGGTGATGGTGAGCCCACTCCCGAGAGTGACGGTGTCGGTGTACTCAGTTCCTATAGAAAATCGTAGGTATTTTCAACTCATGATATCGTTGTATGTCATACCAGAGAAGGAGCCAGAACCATAGCCGACTGCCACAGGCTGACCAGTGTTGACGCTAGTACTGGTCTTCACGTACGCAGTGCCGGCACCAACCCATGTGTTCGAGCTACCGGTGTCGACAATCAAGTTGTCTTCAATAATACATTAGCAGCCGCATATTTTCTCAGTGTTGAACTCACAGGTTGTGGGGGGACTGCCAACGCCAACTGCTGCGATGTAGCTTGTAACTTCGTTTGTCACAGAAGTGCCACTAATTTGACGGCCGTCCTTAAGGGCAGCCACGCGAGCTTTATCGTACTGCAAGAAGTTAGTAGTACCATCGAAGACGTTTAGCCTCCTGGCAATGGGGAGGGTGATGGGGGAGTCGCGAATTTCAACAGGCGATGCCACAATAGACAATGCCAGGAGGAAAATTGTCAACAAGGATGCAGCAGGGAACATGGCTTACTGGAAAGCAATATCATACTCACATACTCAGTGGCCCATTATATATGCTCTGGTGAACGCGAATGCTGGACACCTCAGCCACGTATGAGACGTTCCTCCTCGAAAAAGCGATGACGAGATGATCGCGGTCCGAGTCATCACGAGTGCAAGGATTCGACTTCTCAACAAAATATGACAAGAGGTTTGTTTTTGATCCCAGGGGGCAGGAATTTACAATTCGTTTACGCACGGTCCATTGATTTCATTTCCATAGAGATGCTCGCCCATTATGAATACAACGTCGACGGCAGGTCGTCAGTGCCAATGTTAGTGTAGCAAGCGTTGCTGAGGAGAGCGGTTGTGCCTGGCCTGATGATGACTGATGAGAATTGTTGAACTGACGCTATTTGCCAGCTCGGCACAAAACCATGGAGTAGAATGACACTATCAAGATATTGCTGGAGGTTCGCATGACTACAGAGTCCGAGTCGGTCCCTCGACCACGAAGGAAACCAGTGTATACTGTAGATGTTATCCCGTAGCCTGCGCACATCAGTCTCAGACTCCCATTCGGAATCAGCGCTCTGAAAGCATATGTGTAATGCATGGCCACCTACAGGTATCGTCTAAGGGGCCAAGACTCAGTCTCAGAATCACTTCATGCAATTATGGTCCTCGAGTGTTGCACATACGATGATCATGTTTGAGGACCTTATCGAGAAGCCTTATCCTGGGAACTGGAAATCCACTGATAGATTAATCATCGGTATTCGTTTGATCCAAACATATGGTAGACAAGATTCAAGAACTTGAAGAAGTACTGAGTTATTTGCCGCACCCGTGCCGCCATCACCTGTTTTGAGGCGGACGTCAATGATTAAGTAATTTAACATTAAGCCCTGCAGTGGGATCCGATATAGGGTCATCGACCCAAAGGACAATAAATATGTTTTATACAAAAAAAAAAGGAATTGATTAGAGCACCGAGGTAGAATTTCGACCAGTCGCCATGAACCTCCTTACCTGTAGGGCCAGCTGACGCGGCAAAGCCCGCTACTTCCAACTTTTGTTGCGGGAACTCGCTTGTCCTTGGCGCATGCACTGGGTGCACCATGTGTGTCGTCTTCCCGTGCGCACATGCAACGTCTTCTTAATCTTCCTGCCATGTGCGTCATACGTGTTCTGTAGCTCGTCATGTGTGTCCTATCACCATGATGTGCCAAGCAACCCAAGAACAACACTGGAGTACTTTTCGCATTCAAAAATGAAGGTTTGTATTTACAACACCATCAAACAAGGACGAGTGATGCTTACAGCTAGTATCCTTCAAGTAGCTCGATAACTGTACCACGCCGCCTCATGCACCACATCTTTCTATCAGTGTGACCATCTATTTTGTAGCGATTCTCCTGCTGCTCATTGCTGCCACGATTCCGAGTCGTTTTCTCCACCACGCCCTTACCCCACTCGGTCATTCTTAATTCACCGAAACCTGCTGGCTTGCCCACGCGGGCAAATCTGCCCTGGCGGAGGGGCCCAATGATAAGCTTGTCTTTGATTTCAAGATGATGTTTCAGCCTGAAAGTACATACGTCTAACTGCGTTTGGCAAGCTGGTGACAACGTGGTTGGGTCGTGTGATTTTACGTCCTCTCCAGCGCACTTGCAAAGAATGCAAGAACCCGTCGATCGCACACACGCGTTACCTGTTTACCAGACCATCAACTTCCCTGCGAACAACTCTCCTTCTCTGTTACATATGTGCGTCATCAAAACATCAACGGTCCGCAACTAAACTATTCATGGTTACAGTTCGCCAGTATCGGCATAGACATGAGCACACATGTCTCAGGGAAGAGCTTGATCAATCAGTGTCCGCGAGATTGATCATTAGAAGATCATTCGTCCCTTGTTGCAGCCCTTTTTGAATCTAGATGCTTAGCGGTCTACGCTGGGTGGGTGGTCTCACGATTTAGGGCATGTGGAGCTGGGGTGTCTTCATGGAACAGCAATAGCTAACATTCGATTTCCAGGAATGTTTCCAGAAGACTTGATATATAGGTTGTGAGAAATGTTACATTGTGATATACAAATGCCCAATGCCCAAGAAAAAAAATTGCATCAGTTGGTGGTGGCATCCGTGTATGCGGTTGTGGCAAAACCGACTTGGGAGGTGGTGGTATCGAACACGGAGTAGAAGCGCTCAAGGAAAGTGTAGCCGTTGATGAAGTCGAGACCTTCACCACTGGGAGTGCCAATGGAGCTGACAATGAGGTAGATGTAGTCGGTGCTACCACCGATATAGGTGTTAAGGGCACGAGGCCAGATCTGGCCGTTAGGAGTGAGAGCGTAGGTGTTCTGTGCAAAACGGTGAACAAGGAGCATTAATATTTGGGACAGAAAGGGCGTACGCTGCCAACAACGAAGTTCAGGTCCTCGAGGTCATCGTACTGGGTGGTGGTAATGCGGAGAAGACCAGTCGTGTCGTCCTCAGTAGCACGGTTGCAGACTGGTACATGCTGTAGGCGTCTATTGAACACTGGTCAGATTAAGATCCCTCGCTGTACTCGAGATACGCACTGCTAGCAATGAGGATGAGGGTAGTGCCAGTGTCAACGATACCAGCCGTCTCAGCCAAGATGGTCGTGGAGCCGTAAGCGATGCTCTCGTTGATACCCCAGTAGTAGGATGCAGGGTAGGTGGTGGTGAGAGGACTGAAATCAGCAATTACTGTCAGTCCGGATTGATCTTCGAGCTGCAGCAACTTACGTGTATGCAATGTCGCCGGTGTACTTGGTAGCGTCAGTTCCACCGAAGTAAGCTCTCCATTTGCGTCTGACTCCGAAGTGGTGGGCTCGAAAGAGACACCAACAACTGTCTCAGAAATGATGCCTTGGCTATACAGGTTGTCAGTGACAGTTGGGATCGTCGTGTCCGGTTCCTTTGTCAAGGTCCCCTCTGTCAAGTCCAGGGGCCCAATGCCAATGATACCGTCAACACCGGTGAAGCCCTCCGAACGATCGGCAACACCAATCGACTGCGCGGTGATAGTGAGCCCATCACCGAGAGTGACGGTGTCGGTGTACTCAGTTCCTATAGATAATCGTAGGTGTCTTCAACTTGTGATATCATCATATGTCATACCAGAGAAGGAGCCAGAACCGTAGTCGACCGCTACAGCCTCACCAGTGTCGACGCTAGTGCTGGTCTTCACGTATGCAGTGTCGGCACCAACCCATGTGTTCGAGCTACCGGTGTCGACAATCAAGTAGTCTGTACTAATACATTAGTAACCGCATGTTTTCTCAGTGTTGAACTCACAGGTTGTGGCGGGGCTGCCAACGCCAACTGCTGCGATGTAGCTTACAGCATCGTTTGTCACAGTAATGCTACCAGTACGACGACTGAGAGTGCTTTCGCCGACATTTTTGAGGGCGGCTGCGCGAGATTGATCGTGCTGCAAGAGGTTGATGGTACCACCAGAGGTGTTTAGCCTCCTGGCAATGGGGAGGGTGATGGGGGAGTTGCGAATTTCAACAGGCGATGCCGCGATGGACAAGGCCAAGAGGAGAGTCGTCAATAGGGATGCAGCTGGAAACATGATTGAACGATACTGGAAGCCAATGATCATACCACATTTCGAAGCCCATTATATATGTGCTGGTAGACTATGCTGAAAGGTGAGCACATGGTTAATCTCATCCTCAGAGGACTGAACCGTATGGAACGCGCCCCCACACGTAAAGAAACCGAAAACAGGAATAGCTAAACAATCGACTCGTTGTGCGCATATCTTGGATCGAAACCGACATAGCGGGACAAGTAGCCTGTTTTTGGCCGTGAGTAAGAGGAACTACATCCATGAGGATGTGCTATTCCACCAGTTTATTCGTGGACCGATATTTAGGGAGTGCTTACCTTACATGGTGAAACTCGGCGCGCTTGACGAATCCACCCTCGGTCCTTCGCAGTACATCATTGCCGGGTGCATCACTTTCGAGACTGCACTATGCAGACTACTGGAGAGGCTAAGCATTGCTAGGAAGAATGGCGCCCGGGCTTGATGATGTCACATTGAAAATTTGCCACACTGATGTGAATACATGAATACTCGCTGGCTCGACACACAAATTCAGTTGTGGAGTGTTGCTGTCAAGGAGAGATAGGATGGAGAATCAGGTTCCCTGGAGCATATATGCCCCGCAACTGAATCCTGGGGCATCAATCTCGCGACCAACCGAGGCCATTTTGTCTGGAGAAGAAAGAAATTTGTCTAGATGGGAAACAACGAACAAGATGGTGATGCAAGAATTTGCCTTTTCGTGGCAAATGGTGAGCATGATGGTACCGATGCTCTTGCCCTAATCACTACTGTTTGGAAATGGGGGAGATTAGGGCTGCATAACTTTGCACGAATGATACATGCCACAAGCTTGTGGCCGGGTCCAGCAGTCCTGGCAGTACTTGTTCCTGGTCGGGACCCCCGGCAGGTGCATATGCCATAGTCACATACTTCGGTTGTATTCGCGCTACATCCCTCGAGCACCTCACTACGGAGCCGCCAGATATGATTCAAAGATACCAGTATCCGTGTGCTTGTGAAGGAGTGAGTCGCAGCGATAAATATTGGTCATGCGTCAGTATGATGGGATCAATCGATCATGTTTGTAACTACTAATTTGTAATTGCTGTTTGCAATAAGCTCTCACACAGTTCCGACGGATCACATCACTGGTTAATCTGCACGAGAGCGCTGAATCATTTTCCCTTTCATGGGAATCTGGCTCAAGGTCAACAAATCGCTGCCTATGGTCAATGTAGCTCCAATGCTGCTTCATCGACATCTCCTTTTCTGCATGCGACAGCGGCGGGGGCATAATTCTGGAGCTTTGCACCGCATTGGTTCTTCAGTATAATGCCATAATCTTGATTCAGACGCGGCGAGCGGGTGGAACAACGTGAGTACCAAACTGAAGAATACTGAAGTGTAAGTTACATGAGTGCCGGCTACAATTTTTTAACAGTTACTATGCGACGTTCAAAGTTTGGCGCACACGCACGGCGGTGACCGCGCGCCTACTCACCCACCCCGTATACTAAAAACAGTAACCTTAGATAATTGTCGGACTTTAGACTAAACCTTGCGGCGCGCAGTGCCGAACTGTTTGCTAAACCTAATCTTTGGCGTCACATCCCCAAACCTCACCGGTTTTGACATGACACGACCTCCTATGTACTGGACCATATATACCGTGTGGAAAAGGTCGAAAAGGTTTAGGACTGTGAGGTCAAGGACTACTGAGGTTGAGGCAAGGTTTAGGTTGAGCAGGCAATTCTCGACAAGCTTGTTCGGTGCTGCGTGCCGCAAGGCTTAGTTCAAAGTCCGACGATTATCCGCAGTCACCATGTTTAGTAAGGGCGGAATGGGGGTCATGCGGTGGGCGTGTACGCCCAACTATATACGTCCCTTCTAATCTAGAATGCAGTTTGCAACTCAAAGCACAAAGCACAAGAATACGTCGGGGGAAGACCTTTTTTTATATATCTTTCCTTGCGCAATGCAAATAGGTTTCACCGATCGAGTCTCCGACGCCCTCATGGATTTGACATCTTGTGTGGAATGGTGTTGGAGAGCTCATGCAAAGGTACATTCTCTCATTCTCTCTGAAGCGCGCCGCGAGGTGGTTGGGACATAAATTTCACAGCGGCCATGATCCGTGCCATATGTTATCTGCCCGGCACCTTGGGTTGAACGTTGACTGCGCAATACATAGGTGGACGTCGATCTTTAAGTGATCATTTAGCGAATATCTCCTTTGCATCGTTCCACCGGCCGCCATTAGCGAAAAATGCTACAAGCGAGCCATGTACAACCAGGATGTATGTGCTTGACCGGAACCCTTGACTAGCATAGACCTGGTATGCGAGGCAGTCTACATATGAACAAGTGATCCCCTTCGGGCGGCAGTACGCAGTGGGTGTAAGCTACTGTATTATAGTATGCTTTCTATGTTTACACAATCAAAGCTTACCATGGTGGATTCCGAGCGGACCAAAATACGCACATTGCTCGGCGCATTTTGTCTTGTGGATGAAATGTCATAGTATTGCTCGTCCTGCTTCTCGAAGCGGTAAAATTGACAACATATAAGTATCTCATAAAAATGTATAGTTACAAAAATAGCGAGAGATAGTGGGAATGCATACATATGTAGAGAACGGAGATTTGGTAGTACTCTATCCAGACTCTTCCGATAGGAGTCCAACAGCTATAGTAAGCGACGAGGAAGTGCCTGGCACATGGGAGAGCTAACCACCCAGGATAATGACGCTTTTCTACCAGTGGAATTTACTTCGCTCAAGCAAACCGCACTTTCTCCCCCGGTCGACCTTCTGACAGGAGTACGACAGCCTGAATGAAGTGGACGCTCAGTACATGGAACCATAACTGCTGAAAGTACGCACATATTTCCCGCTGATCTTCCAACCTGGCTCTTCCTTGTCTAACCGCTCTGCTGTGGCGTCGCCATTGTCTCCTAGCCCAACAACAACGTCACTTTTATTGTCCGCAAACTGCAGATCTTTGGAGCTCCAGCAGCGCTAGCCATGGGTCCAATGGCAATGTCAAATGGAATGCTGGCTGGTGCAGCACAATCATACGTCAACTTCCTGTGGTTCAGATCGCCTTTGAAGTAGACGAGATCTGAGCGAGACAGGTGGAGGAAGAGATCTGGTGCCTCGCTGTGAAGGTCCCAGAACGTATATCCAGTGCACCAGAAAGGATGTTGCTCATATTGCCATCTGCCATCTTTCTCGTATTGCTATCGAACGTGAGTGAAACTTCAAGCGCCGAAAAACTACCCCTACCTTCCACCGGGCCCCGAGTCTCCGTAGCGACTCTCGCTCAGCCTCGGAGGCTTTTGGGAACAAGTGTCCATATACCATGGTGTTCAGTAACCAGTCCCAGTCTTTTCGCGTCACATCAGACACGAACCATGGGTAACGCTTGCCATGGAACCGAATCTGCTTAGCAAGACCAGTCTGTATGAGGAAATCAGCTGATAAAAATTAGTCAATCTCTCCACCAAGAGTCGTTTCTTGAACGCACCGTACACGAAATCGCAATACAATTCAAACCCGGCGTTATCCAACACGAAGTCAATTCGTCCACCAGTCTTTTCGCGGAGGACTTTGACAGTCTCCCAAAGTTGGTTTAGATGGTTGCCAAGAATATTCTTTTCAGTTGCAGCAAGGTGGTCTCCTCCAGTCGACTGGAGAGATTTGATCTGTTCTTCCGTCATGTTGATCAAGAGTGAAAGGTCAGTCGAGTTGCCCCAAAGACACACTTGCATAACATGTGAGCAGCACGAATTTGAGAAACTCTTATCATCACCTTGAGTCAACTCCAAAAACATGAGTCTCTCGCTTTCTGCTTTCTCTTTGTCCGACATGTTATCTGGCTGCTTGAAAGGATCAGCAAAGCGCATAGACAGCTCAAAGACAGCGTCTGTTGATCTTGAAAAAGTGTCACACTGGAAGCGCTGTCAGACTGGAAAAATGAATCAAGTCTGGTTCATACCTTTTGACGGTAGAAAACATCATAGTGATGCCAGTACTTGCTTACACTGAAGCACTCATGCAGACGACGGTACTTATAGGCTTCGGCGAACAACCAAGGCGCATTCATGAAATCCTTGCCTAAAATGTGGATTGTCAGCCAAGATGCGTGGTGCATATGACGAACATCATACCCTGGAAGAACTTTGCAATTTCCTTATTCCACAGTGCCACGTCACCTTCGCCGTCGTCAACGATTGGTCTAAGCTTAGCATTTCCACTGAGGTCGGCCATGAGGGTGTCCATTCTCTCCAAACATTCTACAAGGTCAACAATCTTGTCTTCGGCATACTGCTCATTTAGAGTTCGCGATGCATCGTCTATAGCTTTGCCAAGGATGGTCGGTAAACGAACCCCCATCGTTGCATGTGCGAACGAGTACTCGTGATAGCCACGGTACGCTGGCCACGGAGGGTTGTTGGGATCAACCTGGCAGAAGATATTCCGATAAACGTCAGATGAACTCTTCGGGTGACAACTCATGTTTTTACCGACCCGTGAGGGTGTGCGCGGCCATGGAGCCTTGATATCTTTCTTGCTTGGCAAGTGTCCGAGATGAAGAGTGACGCGAGAGGGTGCACTGTAAGTGGCAACAGAGCCATTTGCTTGGGCAACCGCGCCATCAGCGTTGGCAGTATTGTGGGTTCCATTGGTTGCTGGTGCTGTCTCAGCCATAGATATATGATCTACTGGATGAATGGCAAGTGTAGGAGGGAAGTAATCAGCGTTCATTTGAAGAGGAGTGAAAGTTTGAAGATGGTAGAAATGGGGTTTGTGAGTAAACAAAGAACGATATGCCAACCTTTATACGACGTTCGCTGTGCCGATGAACTGTTATCTTTTTCGAACGGCGGTAGCGCCAAGATGTGTTGCCACTCCGTGGAGCATGGTTTTATTCGACGATACAGCTTGAAATTTGGAGAGTTTTTCCCAAAGAGGAAAGTTGGGCAACTTGAACGACGTCATGGCTTTAACTGATGTCATGTGATTATTAGATATTTGCCACTGGCCGCTTCTTTGTTCGCTTCAATTTGCCACTGGGCTGGTTCGTTAGGTACTAGCTATAGGAGCTGGTTCAAATTCAAAATTGTGCCATCAAATTTAATGTTATCTTGATGAATTCTCTTCTATCTGCACTGATTCATCCACTGAGGGTCCCAGCTCATTCTATATATATGCCTCATCTGACCCGCGGCGCACTCTCCTGTCTAGTTGTTCGATAGCTTACAAAGCACCTGCACTGTAAGGCGGAAAGAGAATTTGAGTAGTGAGCAAGGTCACATCGACGGCGACGGCGCCTAGTCCACATCACCGTGACAATCGGATACATTTTCAGCCGCTTCCCCTCGCGAGCTCGAGTACTGTGACAGAATAGTACTACTTGGGCCCCACAAGACACGGATACATGAGTGTAAGAACAAAGGATCTTGAAGAACGTGAAATACTCTGCCCACGCCGCGGCACCCGGGGGCCGGCAGCATCCGGACGGACAGCACCTATAACGCCAACCTGTAGCGCTCGCAATTTGTCACCGAAGATGTCAAGCCGCATCTGAGATTTGAATATTTGAATATTCAAACGAAAAGCACCGACGGGACCGTCACAAATGTCTCACGATGCTGGCTGCGTGACAACTTGGAGAGAATCTGTTTGGAGGCCACAGCATCAATATTTGTCGAGTAAGTACTTGAATTGAATCTACCGCTGCTCCGGGGTGATCCAGTCAAGTAATACCCTCTATCCCTCCTGCAAACGTTTCTTCATAACCTTCCGAGTCAAAAGCTGTGTTAATTTCAATTGACGCTCGTTCACTGACTCAGACGCCATACTTTCCAAAAATTACTCGTCTCACAGAAATATTAATCGCACATCATAGACACCCCAAATTGTGATATTTCGCAAACTTGGCATTGATCTCGAGATTAGTCTCGTGACACCTACCAGCATTTACGAGTCGCAGACCCTATAATTTCTCATCGATGTAATGCTGCTGCAACGTGTTTGGCTCGCATTACACTACCCAGACATGTGGCTCCCTTGCTCCCGGTCAGCAGGTTACTTCCATTGATCATTACGCCTTACAGTCTGTCCTCCGAGTTTATCGCTGTTGACCGCTACTGGATTAGCGGCGAGATATCCATTCACCACTTCGAGCTCTCATCTATCTGAATAGCTCAGTAAGGCATTTTGAAATGCCCCAGCAAATTCATTGGACTCCGTTTGGTATCCCGTATGTGGTGGAGTTCAACAACGTATCGTTCACGCCTCGTAGAACGGTATCTCCTTCAGAAGATACACTCACGAGCTTTCCTGTACCAGAGAAATCTGCTTCTGTCTCGGAGCAATCTCTGACCTACTCATGCCCATCTGCTACAAGCTCATCATCTTCTTTTTGTCATATCTCGCAATGTATGCTAGAATCCCCACTAAAGACCCGTTCATCCATTTCGCGCCTTGTATCCTTATCTCGTTCCGCGCCTGGTATGCGGTCAGCATCTTCATTCTTCAAGCGGGAAACACCAGAAATCTCATCCAAGCACACACAAACCTTACTCGACAAACCAAAATGCATCCAGCAACCCAATCGACACGTGGTGTTATGTACCTGCGCACGTTCCGAAACCCCTTCCCCCCGTGCCCCAGCAAGAACCTGAAGGCATCCATGTGGACGGGCTCCACATACAATTTGCCACGCCCCCATGCGATCCGCGTGCATCATCCCGAAGCCGACTTGTGCGTCTGCAAAAAACGATTACTAGTGCTGTTGTCGAGGCAGGCATGGATACTCCCTCCGCACTTGAGGAACAGATGGATGTCTCGACGAACGTTCCCGATTATCGTAGCCGCGACACACTGTTCCGCGGGACATATGGGCAGGTTATGGTCGCTCTCAAAGCAGCAGGCCTTGTCGCGACGCCATGTATGGAAGGCGAATTTGCAGGTGGTGCGCAATCACACCAGATTATCATTTATCTTCTGTCTCATTCATCATTAGCTACACGTTTGGGCGCGCTCTTTGTCGCACATAGATCCTCAGAGGAGAGGAATGTGCAGCTAAGAAAGCTGACACTGTGGGGCTGACTGCCGGTCAGATGGGCATTCAACCCCTGAACATGCGCTATTTATGCCCCTCGGACGATGTTAAATCTACCATCGAGGACTATCTTTATGTTTGGTTGACATTCATGACAAGGCAGAGCCCTTGCCAGAAATCCCACACCGACGATTCAAGTTTGTTCGTTCAAATCCAGATTGTCCGTTCATCGCAGATACATTTATTTATACCCCAAGGGGCGCTCATACTCCGAGTTCAGAAGCGAAAGTTATTGTCCCCTACCTTATCTCTATTATCGACATCCCTACAGGAGCCATGTCTTCTGCTTCCAATTCTTGTGTGCCTCTAATTATCCTCGGAGCGGAGGTGACCGGACTCACCAACGCCTACCTTGCTGCTTGTGACCACGATCATTGCGAGAGATATGCCTTGTGATTCAGGTTCATAAGCCCGGGCAAGTCCATTCGCTGTATGTTCCTTTTGAGCATTCTTGAAGTACTTTCTTATAACAATCTTATCTAGGGTGCGAATTGGTCTCTAATGCCGTTGGGTGCCACAGACAAGTGTGTGTGAAGATAGGAGCAGGCATCTTGTGATACGCAATGTTGCGAGGTTTATGGAGAAAACTTTTCAGTGATAGGTTATGAGAAATGACACCGTCGGGCCTAGTCAAAGTCGGTCTTGATTGAATACTTCTTGACTGGTACATGGCTGATCCTCAGGGGTTCTAGAGATTACCGTCTAGGATATTTGCAGAGACGGATGACGGTCTTTCCACCAAAGGGTAGAAAGACCTTGTGCGCGATGTACGTCTTCTTTTGCTTGCCGTTCTTTAGACACCAAAAGGGATTATAGTTCAGCTTGCTCTCAGATTTTCAAATCCCTGCACCATACAAAGTTGAAATTGCATATGATACAGTCTGTGTCAACCCATTGGGGTATCTACCATGGCTTCGGTCAAAGCTCGAGTCTTCCGCCGCAAATACGCAAGGAGTTTAGAAAACCGGGTTGTTGGTTAATGCAACGTCTTTCGGTGAGCACACACCAGTCGTCCTTCTATAGTCATTGATGGCCGGATTCAAAGGTCCACGGTCCATCGGAATAGAAGATGCAGCCCTTTTCCAATCAGGGGACAATCTACTATAGTCGAAAGAAATGACCTCGGTAGAGCCTGGTAGAGCACGGTCTGGTCAGTTATATCAACGGTTGTACCGTCGCTATCATCTTGACATGCAGTTGTGCGCAGGTACCGGGATGTCGGAACATGTGACATCTATCATTTGACCTGGAATGATCGAAGTGAATGCTGCACTTCTAAATGGAACCTATCAAATAGGCACACATACCCTTTTGTATGTCGGCTGCAAAGTGGATATTTGAGCGGTGCTCCGTGCTGGAGCCTACTGGAGCCATATCTGAAAGAAGGGACTGATATCTTGATTTCTGAGGCACAGTGTCGGCTTTAGACCTGTCAAAGAGGGAAGTCCACGTGCGGAAGTTGAACGGATCTCGCTTCCTCTTAGGCAAAGCGCCGACTTGGCTCCATACGTGATCGAGAATGCAGAAGAAGAGCAGCAGGAAATACCGGTAATTCATGCACATGGAATGGGGTGAGATAGCTATCCAAGATTCGTACGGGTTCTGACTTTTAGTTCCAGAGCCACAGGTTACCAAAGATCCTTGGGTGTGGTTATCGAGGAGCCATCTCTACTGAAGGAGAACGTGCAGGGCGCAGGCAGGGTGCTAATTATAGATATAACCTAATTCGTTGCTAATATAATTCTTCGACTACCTTCAACCTGAGCTGTGCCTGCTCTATATCATAAGATCACTGGTGAGGATGTGCCAGAGACCATGCGGAACGTATGTTTCCCATGCCATACGCCACACCATCTGAGCTATCTTAAGCGTATTGAGCTAGACCTTTGTTCGATACTGTGATTTCCATCGGTTTCCATCATGTTGACCCATCGGAGTACTATCTATTGCCGGTCCCCGACTCCCAATGTTAGTGGAAGAGGACTCTTGTCGAACACGATCGGTTTCTCATCTCCCAAAACCTCTGTTGGCTACACCACCTTTTCAGTTACAATAATTTGACCTTATTTGTTAGGGGCTTGTCGAGTCGTCTCAGTTCTCCGAGTCGCCAAGCCCCTGTTTCCCGTCATGTATGCCTCGGTGGGCCACTCCTGCATTGTATCTTGAGCTTTCCGTTATGAGGTTTTGCATTGACCTCGCTGTTGACATCTGTGCCCGGCTCTTGTCGCGGCAATCGAAGGTAAATAGTTTTTTGTTCCGCCTTGATATCGACATAAAACACGAGCGCACGCAGACTACACACATCAGAATTTTTTTCGTGACTGTCTGACTCACTCTGTCCTTAGCTTGCGGGCGTTCTTCTGGCCTCCGTCATCTCTTCCTCTCCTCCTCCTGCTGCCTCCAATCTCCTGCTACTATGCCCCACAGAATTTTCGCGACTATCAGACTCACTCTGTCCTGAGCCTGCGCGCATTCTTCTGGCCTCCGGTCCCAACGATTGACATTTTTTCGCTTGGCGGTGAATCCGAGTCTGTCGAGAATCTACATTGGCACGTACGCACCTCGGTGATATATCTTATGTTTCCAAGACAATCCTCGTGGGGTGTGAAGGTGAATTCCTTTTCATGGACAAACTATCACATAAAAAAGGAGGTTTCGGTGCGATGACTGGGCCTACTAAGTTAAGATGGACCTCCGACGCGCATCTATACACCGCAAAAATGTTGTCAGCAGGTTTCGAACCAACTCCAAGAAATAGATTTTAACTCTGTTTCTGGTAACCACTTGGCTAGGACCAGTTGAATAGACCTCCAAGGAAACCATTAATGAGTCAATGTCACTTGAAGGTGTGTTCTGATAGAAAAAACGTAGGCCTGTCGTTCCGAGTCAGCCTTGTGCAGTCCAAGAGAAACAGATTTTAATTCTGTTGTGGTAACCACTTGGACCAGTTAAGGTGAACCTCCGACGACACCATCCATGAGTGAATGTCAAGGTGTGTTCCGATAGAAAAAAACCTTGTCGTCGGCAAGATTCGAAACCTGCCAGCCCAAGAGATACAGATTTTGATTCTGTTGTGGTAAACCGCTTCATGACCCGGGTGTACAAACTTCAACTTTCTGAGTCACAATTATCGGTTCTAGTGACCTTGTAAACAAGGTAATGATGGTATGCACGGATTGCCGAGGGACTGTTATGGAGTGACGAGTATGGTGCAGCTGCCGGAAATGGCTTCTGTGTCAGATGTGGAACGGTGCAGCACCAAACAGCACAACGACTCAATGCCGCCTGGAAATACAGCAGCAGAATCAGTGCGGGATCATATCAAGAAAAATCCCAAATACAGTCACGGTAAACGGGATGCGCCCTGCGGACCTTTTCGTCAACGGACCACAAGCTCCATCCCTCGACGACAAAGATAATTCATATACTATGGATGATAAGTGCGACGGAGAGGGCATGGGGTTGTTCTTGAGGAAGACGGAGGAGGCACTGGAAGTCAACGACCAGTACCCGGCTACATCAAGAAGAACATGGTGAGGAAGGAGAGGATGATGAAAGTGAGAAAGGCAACGATCATGTCATTGATGTGGGTTGGGAAGAAACGTACGAGCAAGAAGTCTAACTAATGTCCTTCGCATAAGGATGTCGTAAATGTGTGCAAGGATCCAAAATAATACATGATGATTCTGACACACATGCACATTGCACATTTGATCTAGTACTACTCACACGTCCTTCGAATCTATTCTGAATCATCGCGTTGGCCAAACGAACACACTCAAGTTGACTGCCATCCGCGACAATAAGTAACACTCATTTGTGAGTGTTCATGGTAGCGTTCGTGCATAGTTGCCGAATAATATTTTCATTCGTCGCGCACTGATAGCACCATCGGTTTATCGTCTGTGGCTTGTCCAGTCGACAGATCGCCATACCATGTCTGACCCACGATTTGCGCGGTTGAATACTGACCCCCGTTTCCGACGCCTCAAGAAACACAATTCAAAAGTTGTAGTCGACGAGCGTTTCAAAGGAATTTTTGACGAAGACAAGGCGGGAAAAAAGACATTGAAACAAAAAGGCAAAGGAAAGGAAAAACTAGGTGCGCCTCAAACTCTATCGTCTACTGCTTCTCACCTCGTATTGTTGCTACAGGCCGAGTAGATAAATTTGGTCGTAAAATTTCTGAAACTCATGAAAAGGACAACCTCAGGCGGTTTTATCGGCTGGAACACGAGGAAGATGAGGAGGCAGATGCTCCAACCTCCACGATACCCGACTATGCTCGTGGTGGCGTCCTCATGGAGTCCTCCTCCGAATCAGAGGCGGAAAGTCAGGGTGCGGGTGACTCTGACGACGAGAGCGATGGCCCCGGATTTGTCACATTAGGCAGAAACCTCGACGAAGAAGATGAGATCGATCTTGATGAGAGCACATTTGCCGATCTGGACGCACAGGTTGCTGCATATGCGAGGATAGCCCCGGAGGACAACAGTAAAGAAGCTACGGAGAAGACCAGAAGACTAGCTGTTGTTAATCTTGATTGGGACCATGTCCGTGCAGCACATCTTTACAAGATATTTTCGTCACTTGTTTTGCCAGCTGCGCCTGCTACCCTTCCGGCGTCCGTGCCAGTGCCACTCAAGGATGAAAAGTCTCTCAAGAACACGAAAAGCGCAAAGGCGACGGTCGCAAGAGGAAAGGTGCTGAGTGTCCGCGTCTATCCAAGTGAGTTCGGGAAAGAGCGCATCGCAAGGGAGGAAAAGGAGGGACCACCTGTAGAGGTGTTCAAAAAGAAAGCAGAAAATGAAGAGGATGTCAATGAACGGACCATCCACGAAACCGGAGACGGAGCGGACTACGACGAAGACGCTTTGAGAAAGTATCAGTTAGAGAGATTACGGTGCGCTGCCTCCTTATATATTTTTGGTGCAGTGTTCAACGAAATGCTCAATCAAAGGTATTACTACGCCATTGTTGAATGTGATACCGCCGAAGCTGCCGTGCACATCTACAACGAACTCGAAGGTACTGAGCTTGAGCGTTCAGCAAACGTGTTCGATCTCAGCTTTGTGCCCGATGAGATGACGTTCGATGAAGAATATCGGCGAGTCCAATTTGACATTATATTTGGAGATTCATCTAACCGGAGTCACGTACAGCGACGAGGCGAGAGATGATCCTGGAACACGGTATCGAGCAGTAGAGTTCGTGACAGATGTAGGGGAATTTCATTGTCATTCTGTATTTCTCACCCATTTTGCACTCTCAGGCTCTCCGTCATTCAAAAGTCAAGCTCACTTGGGACGATGATGACCCGGAGCGCAATCACATTACTAGACGATCACTAACCAAAAAAGAGATCGAAGAAGCCGACTTCAAGGCATATATCGCATCATCATCTTCTGGGTCCGATGATGATCCAGATCCTGTGTCGAAGAAGAGGAGCAAGAAGAACGCCCAGAGAGACAAGCTTCGCACATTACTTCTTGCCGGAGACGATGACGACCTTCCAGAAGGGTGGGGCCGGGATGACGACGCAGGAAAACATGACGATGTGGACATGGAGATCACGTTCACCCCTGGTCTCACTGAGGCCAAAAATCCCGAAGACGAGACGACAATGGAGGCATATCAAAGAAAGATGAGGGAGAAGCGCAAAAAGAGAAAGGAAGAGGTCAAAGAGAAAGCTACGACAGTCACGAATAATGAAGGTCGAGGGCAACCTGGGAAAAATGTCTCTTTTGATGACGACTTCTTCGAGGGCGTAAGTGGCAGTGAGGGAGAATCTGAGGCGGGGAATGCATCGAAGTCAGCGAAGCGGGTGTCAAGAACACGGGATGTCGACAAGCCAGTGCTACGCCAGGAGATAAAGTCAGACGTCAAAGCAGGTAAAAAGGGAAAAAAGAAAAGGGGCAAAAAGAAAGTGATCGATGATGATGATGATGATGAAGTCCAGGACGACTTCATTATCGACGTTAAAGATGACCGGTTCAAGGCAATCCACGAGGACTACCAATTCGCCATCGATCCCAGCAATCCTCAGTCAGTACTCGTTATTTTGCGTGATCCAATGACGCTGATGTGTTCACAGCTTCAAAAAGACGAAAAGTATGGCGGCACTTATTGACGAACGAACTAAGCGCCAAAAAAGGAGTCGCCCTGAAGATGAGACAAGCGCACGACTCCCCACAAAGGTGGATGACACCAGCCTCAAGAACCTCGTTGAGAGCGTCAAACGGAAAAGTGCAGCGGCTGACCAGAGCGGATTTGGGAAGCGGCGTAAGCTATAGCTTCGGCCCTCGATTTATTCTACATTTGTCGTCAGTCTGTCGGTGAGAACCCTACGACGAGTACCCGGCGTCATAATACTTATTTCTATGTGATTTTCCCGGTCATTGCATAGGCATGAGAATCTTGAGGGATCAGTGGGATCGATTTGTGAGTAAAGCTGACGATGACAGCATCATTACAGCTAGGGCTTTGGTGTCAGAGTAGACGGCGAGGTACGACTTTTTGTACGGCGTTCAAGTGTAAGTCACACAAACTTAGGGCCGTGATGATGCAATCTTCATGCTAGACTTTGGCTTCGCATCTGTAATTTCGTTCTCACCCAACCCGATTCATGCTCTTCACTCCAGGGGAAGGTCCTGGCGGACGACTTCTCTGGATCCCACTTATTTTCCCATTCACGCATACCACAGGCAACACGGCGACAGTATAATTAATGCAGACCTATGCATATTCTACGCAGCGCACTTCCTACGGCTTCCTGCTGATAAATGGAGGTCTCAAGCGCATGAAGCAGCGTGTGTCAGTGCTCGCTACTTTGCTTCTCCGCGTCTCATAACGTCTTTCGTAAAATTTAGATCCAGATTTTGCCTTTTCATAAAGCTCTCGACCGTGCATCACTGTCGAAGTGAGATACCATTAATGCCATTTCAAGCTTGCGCAGGAGCGAAACAATTGAAAATAACAATCACCGTCAAGCCTCTCGGGCCTTCAAACTCATGGTATGATAGCTCGTATCCCTCATGGATACATCTAGTACTGAGACCATGTACGGACCTCGGCTTAACATCGAACACGGCCATCATTAGATGGAAGTTCTGCTAGTTGAGCCTACCTCACATTTAACCATATCATCTGGTTATTCCAGATGGGAATCCAGGCTCCCAGAACAATGCGCCCCGCTATAAATTTGCCCCCATCTCTCCCTTCTCCTTCCCTCGGTTCTCATCCCCGCAGATTTTCGTCCGTCGGAGCAGCAGCCCCTCGCACGGGGGAAAACTGAGAAGCACGCAGCAGGCGCTGATGACATCGGTGGTGGTTTCGGTGTGGGAGCAAACAGCGTGCACCAAGTTCTGAATAGTCAGGAGGTGAAACTACCCAAGTTTCAAAGACGAGGCCTCATGATAATAGTCCAGGGCGGCAGGGCGGCTCTTGTGTCGAGTTCGGTGCCATGCTCAGGCTGGTTTTTTTTTGAACTGGCCCTGTGAGTAGTGAAACCAAATACGCGTCCCAAGATGCAAGATATATGAGCAATATATGAGTACGAGATATATGCTTGCCAGCGCTATGATCATAGGCTTCTAAGTAGATACAGAGCTAGCAGGATAAGATACAGGCCGATGCCAATTGTTTATGTACACATGCACTCACCAAAATTAATGCAAATCCAATGGTCTCCTGCGGAGTCATAATTCGAACTGTCCCAAACATCAAGTCACCATCTAATCACTGACCATCTCTCCCAGCTCGTGCATCTATCCAAATCCCTCTTCTCCACCAAGCTCCACCACATCCCAGCCATCTTCCTCCTCTATGATACGTTCACTCCTCATTCTACTGATGCCAGCTTCTTGCGCTGAACGTCCCGGCCGTATTCGTGCTGCCCGAGCAGGACTAGCAGCAGTGGCTTGAAGGACCTGGGCAAAGTCGAGCGTAAATGAGGGAGGGGTTGGAGGTAAGAGGAGCGGGGTGGTAGAGTGCGATCGACTGTGATGGGAGAACGTGCATTTCGGATGACAAAATGAATAAATGACGAAACAGGAATAGAAACGCCGAAGACTCACCGCCCAAGCTCTCCACTACAGCAAACAGCCCACAAATTACTCAATGCATCGCCCGCCTGGGACAAAGGAATCTCGACACCTTGGCTATGAGCAAGATAACACACATTGTAGAGAAGCATTGCAAGGCCGGTCGTGAACGATTGGTTTTGGCCGTGTGCTGGAGCTTGTTCTGGAGCTTCTGAGTCAGCTAGTGAGGCGGGTGGTGTAGGAGATGGCGAGGAGGAGAGGAGAAGATGGAGTAGAGGAAGGATTGAGGTGAGGTGCAAAGGGTGTTGGGCTGTCCATCTATCCGTGGGAGGAGATAATGATTGGTGAAAACTCAAGCCAGAAATACAGTGAGAACAGTAGACGCACTTTGCCCAAGATTCACTCCCTCGTCCTGCTCCGATCCAAGGCATACCGACACCAAATCTTTTGCAAGACCACGAAACTTCAAAAGGGAGTTTGATGCCTAGGTAGAAAGTAAGAAGTCCCAGAAAGTGAATGGTATGTGTTATCACGGCGTTGATGTGATCCGGTGGGTATCCTATGATACACCCTGTGAACAGATTCTTGGAGTAGTAAGCAATTGTAACGTACGTCTAACATCTCCCGGTACTGGAAGAACCAGTCCGCTAACAGTCCATTCTCCCCTTGCGCCTGGTCGTCCGCCTACTGCAGGTCGTCCACCAACTTCGACGACATTAAATACCTCCACTAGCTCCTGGACGAGGCCTGAGCGCGCTCTAGCAATAGTTTGGCTCAGGACAGAGAGCTCCTGAGATTCCTTGGTAAGTGTTTGTGATTGGGGTGGAAGGAGGCGTGCAGCGTTAAGTGTGCGTCTGCGTTGAGCAAGGGTCTCTCGGAGGGTACGGAGGCGGTCGCGCTCTAGATCGCTTAGAACAGTACACAGGAGCAAGGGTAAGGCACGTACTGCTCTCGCAGTCTCTTCTCACTTTAGCAAGGCTATCTGCTAATTGGTCGAGGTTGTGGTCCACTCGTGCAATCTCTGCACGAAGGAGGCGACCAGATTCAATAGACTTGAATGCCCGGGATGCACGAGCAACATGGTCATTTCTGTCTGAGGAAAAATGATGAATTTGAAGGCGGAAATCGCGTAGACTGTGTGTCAGGCAAGGTCAGCACGGGTTGGGCTTCATGACAAGTGTTTTGCGTACTGGTTTCTCAGACAGTTTGCGCAATAGTACTGACGTTGTCTCAGCTCACAGGTTTTACACTCCATCGCATCTTCAGAAGCTTCAAGAAGGGCACTGTAAAAGCAGGTGCCACAGTACTGGATGACGTAAGGCAGACATCGTCTTTTGGCAACGGCATGTTGCGGTATTTAAACGCGAGAGAAGTACTTCCGTCCATTGAGGGAATGTTTGACTCAAAGCAGGAAAATCATCTGTTTCGAATCTGCACCAGATTGTGCCAGTTGGCTATTACTATTTAATGACCTTGAAGGATCCGTCCATAAGTGCCAATGACTACTTCAAACCCATCTAGAATCTGAGCCTTTGGTATTATCCCTCCAACTCGCCAAAATCAAAAGCATTTCCTTCGAGCACTTCAACTTCGCCAATGCTCTGAACTTCTTCAGTCCTTTTCAATTCTTAAAGAGCTGTAAATTCAGCGGCAACGTCGTCGGGCAAGATACTGCGGACCTGCAAGAAGGGCGTCGAGTCTGCATTACGAGGCTCGGTCAAGAGCGAAGGTGGAGGATGCTTCAAGATCCCGTGCAGCAATGCCAAGTTGCCAACCTCTTCAAGAATGAGCTTGTGGGTATGTCGACGGCGGGTGGACTTCCCAGCCTCTGCGGCTTTTATGGCGTTGTGGTGTCGAAGGTTTGCATGAATGTGTCGACTTGAAAGATCTAATTATTAAGGGAGCTCACAGTGGGTTGCTTCTGCTGACACGTGAGAGACGAGGGTTAGCAGAGGTTAGCACTATGTTATGTAAACAGTTAACTCTTAACCATACTAATACACACGAGATTAGAGCGCTACAAAGCGGAAGACCGCTTATCATGAGTTTGAGACCAAGAAGGAACTTCAAATTGGACGGTCCGGTGACTCTAGTCGTGCCTGGTGAGTTTGTCATCGAGTCATTGTTGTGTCTATATGCTAATTAACCGCCCCCACTACAGACCCTTGCTATCAGCGATGTCTACCACGAAGGCAGAGCAATCTCTCGTCGTCCTTGGAGCAGGTGTGCTTGGGCTAACGATTGCGTACCTCGCTGCCCTGACGACGATGTCTCATTCAATATCAGGGTCATTGCTAGGGAACTGCCCGACTCAGATACGGATTCTCAAGGTTGGACTAGTCCATACGCTGTAAGTTTTGTTTATAATGACATACGTCTGACAACTTATGGAGGACAACGAGGGCGCTAATTGGTCTCCCATGGAACTTGGAGGCATAGATGAACGAGTTAGGAAGTGGGAGGAGAAAACTTTGTACGTGTGGTCTTTGATTGAGAGATACATGCCAGCTGATCCTGCAACAACCAAGTAATAAGTTATGGGACATGATCCCAACAGGGTTGGTTAAGGTTAGTCTAGACCCCTTCAGTCATCCTCAATCGTGAGTAAGGAGCAACCCAGCTATTACCCACAAGGCTTTATGCCGCGCAAAGGGGAAATATTTCAGATTTGTGGTGGAAAGACTTGGTGCAAAATGTATGTAGTTTATTCATGACTGCGGACACTGGGATAAACATGGGGGCAGATCAGGATACTTTCCCCCTCTGACGTCCCCGAGCCATTCAAAGCTGGAGTCGCATTCGACACAGTTTCAGTTAATCCAGCTGAATATCTTCCATGGCTCCAATCCGAACTGATTTCCTGCGGAGTCACCTTTGAACGCAGAAATGTGAGGAGTTTAGACGAGTTGAGGAGCCTGGTGGGGACCGATGGTATTCTAGTGAATGCGTCTTCGCTTGGTAAGGGGTTTCTTTCAGAAGTTCCTCTCGTAACATCAGCCCGAAGGTTCGAGATCCATTATCGGAGTGGAAGACACGAAACTATACCCCATTCGCGGACAAACGATCCTGGTACATGCGCCAGGTCTGCAGGAGTGTTTGATTGTACAGTCAGGTGCGTATCCGGAATGAGCAGTGGTAATCAGTTCCCCGTTAAAGCCCTGCGATCCAGAGACCGAGGAATCTACATACATCATTCCCCGTCCCGGAAAAGGTCAACCTGACACTGCAATCCTCGGTGGGACATTCCAGTCCAGGAATTGGGACACATCTTTAGATATGCAGATTGCGAGAGGAATATTTGATCGCTGCGCCGCATTGGCCCCTTGTTTGAAGAGTGCCGAGTCGAGAATCCTGAAACATAATGTTGGTTTAAGACCTGGAAGAGAAGAAGGGCCACGAGTCGAGCTAGAGCGAATCGCGCTGCCCTTGCAAAGCACGCATGACCTTATTCCGTGGAATGGGAATCCCACAAGTGACCGTGACCGTGAACAATCCATGCTCGTTGTACATGCGTACGGTTTTGGGTAAGCTTTCCCCTAGAAAGTTTGAATGTGATTGCCTAATAACACGCCTTCACAAGACCGGCAGGTTACCAGAGGTCTTGGGGTGCTGCAGAAGAAGTGCTGGAATTGGTGAAGGGCCAAGTTGTTTTGAAACATAATATCTAGATTTCCGCCACCTTGGTAGTGGGTCTTGTAGTGCCAAATTTTCGCGCCCTATCTAAAATTTGTTTTGCAATTCTACTTTTTTTTTTTTTTTTTTTTTTTTAATCCAGTTTTTTGTCCATTGAGAGGAATACTCTATGTAGGACAGTGCTTTCTAATCTATAGGACCCCCGGTGTCCTTTGGTCTCTGAAGTCGCGAATGCCCTGATGTGGGGCGTGCCCCCATCAGTCCGCCGTTCCCGCCGGCCGTTTTAGACGCGCCCTTCATGTGATGAGATGAGATATAATTCTGCGTTTGTGATGATATAGTGCTTGTGGTGATGGTACGCTTATCTCGTCCGCTTTCGCGGAGTAACAGGAATCTAGTGGAGCGTGTTTTGAGGGAGAAGATGTTAGTGTTCCGTTGTGATCTATTCTCCATATCTCCGAGGCGCCTTTCAAGGTGCGGCTGGTTTCCATGTGTACGAGGTGTTAGGTTGGTGATGGTTATGAGGTATACTGTAGGATTATGGTGTTTGTAGAGTAGTCTTGGGTATATGTTGATGCTGGTGGTTGCTACATTTGTTTGTGCGATGTGGGGTGTTACATTGAGTGCGTTGAGTGTGTTATCTTATTTCTACAGGGTGGGTCAGGTCTTGCGTTTTTTGGACATGGGTACTTCACCGAAAGTGTTCTTGAGGCGTTTGGTTTCGTTGACATATTTGACTAAATGAGCAATGGCTTCTGCGCTTGTTAGGAGAAAGGGTATGGATGATGCGTCTCGGCCGAGTTCGTTTTGTAGCATGTGTCTTTGTTTCTGATAATGAGGGCATTCTAGCAGATAGTGGTGAACGGTTTCTTCTGTGTCTGGGCAGTGGGGGCAATGCGGGTTTTCGGTTTTGTTGATTCGGTGGAGATGGCGGTTTAATGGGATATGTTGAGAGCGGAGGGTCATGAGGAGTCCTGTGAGACGCTTTGGGAAGTTAGCAGTTAGTTTGATGAACGCTCGGTTGATAACATTTGGGTCTATTTGTTGAAAACGTGCGTATCTAGGAGACTTGGTCCATAGTCTCGTCCATCTTGTGTGAGTTTCTTGGTGATGTGCCTGCTTTAACGCTGATATACTGAGAGGGAGTGATCCATGGCGCAGGTAAGTTGGAAGGTCTTCGCGTGGGCTGTTGTTGTCGCTGCTTGTCGCTGCTTTCTTTGCTTCGATGTCGGCCATCTCGTTTCCGTGAATGTCTTCATGTCCTGGTGACCACCGGAGAGTGACGTCAAAGTTGGGGTATGTTCTTGCTAGTTTGCGCATTTCTCTGACGAAACAGTTTGCGATGTATGAGCCAGGGCGTGCTCGCGAGTTCTCTCCTGATTTAAGCGCTGCTTGATTGTCGATGGAAATTGATAGCGGGAAGGTTAGATTTGGTTCTGTTGAGATTAGTTTCGCTGCTAATGTTAATCCTACCCTCTTCCGCTTCGTAGACTGTGTGTTCGTCTTCGTTACCTAGGTGAAATCTTAGGATTCTGGGTCTTGCGCCTGCTCTGAATAATATGGCTGCCGCGCCTATGTTTTTCTTATATCCAGATCCGTCGCAATAGACCTGGATCTCGTCCTCTAAGTTCGCGTGTTCTTCTATGGCCTTCTTTCTTTCTGATATTTGGGTTTTGTAGGGGCATGGTGAGGACGGCGCTATTGTCGTTGGTTTGAGTGATTCTATCTCGTCTGGGTTGATAGCAAAGAGATGTGTGAGTCTGTGGAGCGAGGAGCGGTGAGACGTTACGTAGCGTCCTGCAGCGCGTTCTGACTGGTCCGTGTAGCGGATGAGTTTTTGGGAGTGCGGATATGCGGACGATGGCTCTGTGGCAGAAATTCTGGAGGAGTAGGGTAATTGGGAGGACGTTAGCGTGGACTTCTAGTAGGTCAGTGGCGGTACTTCTCATTGCTCCCGTTATTGCTAAGAGTGCGATTCGTTTGGACTGATGTTAGTCGCTTTGCTGTTCCTAGGGAGCCTTTCTGGGGTTGTGTCTGAGCCGTCTCTGAATGCCGGGGAGAACCAAAGGTCGGCTGCGTATATCATCTTGGGTATGGCGACTGCTTGATATAGTTGGCGCATGAGATGGGTCGGTATTCCTTTGGCCATCGTTGAGAGTCTTCGGATTTGAAGTACGTACGCCGTTCCTTTCGCTACTGCGTTATCTATTTGGGCTTTCCAGCGTAGCTCCTGGTCTAGAATGACTCCGAGGAATTTGTGGGTGGGGAGGGGCCGTATCGTTATATCTTGAGTGTCATGTTCGGGCGTTCTTTGTTCCTGTTCATTGAAAAATCTATTAGTGCGAATTTGCTGGTTTCGAAGCGGGAGTTGTGATTTCTGGACCATTCGAAGCCTCCTCCGTCTCGTTCTAACATGTCCTTGAGGATTCGGTGCGTCGTTTCGAAGTCCTTGCCTATTGCTATGAATGCCGTATCGTCTACAAAAGCCAGAGTTAGTTCTTTGAGCGCCTGCCTTCCCGTTCTGGGCTTGGCTACTTCTACAAGGTCAGAGTTATAAATTATATAGAGTATCATGGATAGGGGGTCCCCTTGGCCTATACCGTTATTGATGGGGATCCATTCAGATGTGTAGTCGTCGAATCTTAGTTGCGTTTTCCTGTTAGTTAGTAGTCGTTCCGTGAAGTCGATTAACTGTCGTGGTAGTCTGCGCTTTTTCATGTTGTGTAGTAGGCGTTTTGTTCTTACTGCGTTCGGGAAAGCTCCTTCGATGTCGAGAAATAATACTGATGCTACTTTCTTTGTTCTCCAGGCGTTGCGGATTGTTTCTTTCGAGTAGATGGAGGGAGTCGGAGGTTGATCGTCCCGGGCGACCGCCGAAGTGCGTGTTGGGGAGGAGTTGGTGTCGTTCGAGGTAGGAAGGTCATTTGCTCTGCTACTACTGCTGTTAGTAGCTTACCCGTTGTATTAAGTAGTGCTATGGGTCTATATGCCTTGGGGGTGGTGTAGCTTGGCTTGCCTGGTTTGCGTAGAACTACCGTCGTGAACTGTCTCCAAGGGTCGTAATATGTTCCATGCGAGAAGACTCCGTTGAAGAGGTGTACGAGGTATGGGGTTAGGGTTTCGGAGCAGCGCTTGAACACGATGTTGCAGATGCCGTCTGGTCCTGGAGCTTTGAATCCGCTGAGGTTCGTTATGGCTTTGGTGATTTGGTCCTTGGTAAATGGGGGTGTGTCTTGCTATTGGATCTGGGTAGGCGTAGTCAGTCGGTACATTGTCTGTTAGCGGAGGTAATGGGAATAGGGCTTGGGCTATCATTTGGCTCTTCTCTTCGTTCGTGCTTGCTGTGGTAGTCGTTCCGTCGGGGTGTTGCTTTCGTTAAGGTGGGGGATTCTTGTTTTTCCTCCGTCGTTTGGGGTCGATGTGACGTAGCGGTTGGGCGGTCCAGATATCGTTGCCCTCGATGTCCTCTAGGCCAGTCTTGCCAGTGTTGCTTCTTGGTTCGTGGATAAGGTTCGCGTATTCGTTCTTCGTCTTCTTCAGTTCTTCGTGGACTTCGTGGTGGGAGAGGCTTCTCATCTGATAGGCGGTTGCGGTGTAGTTTCATTACTTTTTTGCGTATTTTGCTGAGGTCTTTGGTCCACCATCGTTTTGAGTGCGGGCAGGGTTTTGAGTTGGGTACTGTGTTTCTTCATAGCTTGTGTTATACTACGGTGATGAGTTCTGCGGTGAGTTGAAATTCCTCGTCAGACGCCAGAGGTAGCGGGGGTGATTTGCGAGGAGAGTTGCTTAGCGTTGGTTGAATTCCTCCCAATCTACTTCTCTCCAGTTCTTGCGTGGTTCCGCGTGTGTTTTCGGGATGTTCATGTCGAGAACGAGTTGGATTGGTATTGGTCGGTCTTGGGTCCTCTCAGTTCTGGGGCTGTGGTACATGAGATGATCGCGTCGAGGAGGTGTTCCGATTCCGAAGGAGTTTGTCTGGTCTGGTCCAGTTTTTCGTGCTTGAGGATTGAAGGGTCGGGAGGCCTAGCGGGAGCAGTTGTAGCATTCCATAGTCGGCGAGTAAGTTGATGAGCGGTTGGGATGTGTTGTAGTTGAAGAGGTGGCGGTTGCGGATTTCTTCCCAGAGGGGATGGTGTCTGTTGAAGTCGCCTAACCATAGCATGTGGTCTTCGGTGGTTGGGCGGAGGGTTGCGATGTTTTGTTCTAGGTAGGCGTCCATGGCTGCGAGTGTGTCTTGCTTCTCACCGTCGTTGTATATGTTGAAGATGGTACATTTGCCGAGCGGGCTGGTGAGTTGTAGTAGAACTATGTCTGATGATGGGAAGTTGATCTGGGTCCAGGAGTTAGTATCTAGCTTGGCGTTGATTAATGTTACCGCTCGTGATCGTTTCTGAGGTTGTGTGTAGTGGTGCGAAGGGTAGAGAACGTGCCATCTGTGGTTGGCCCTTGTGTTGCGTAAGAAGTTTGATGTACGGTTCTTGAAATAACGATGATATCCCATTCCATGATCTTGGGGGCCGTTGAGGAGGGCTTCTTGTGCGGCCATCGAAGCGTTTAAGTTTTGCTGCCATATTCGTAGACTTCCGTTATTTATGTTGTTGGTGGGTTCTTCAGGCATCCCAGCCGGAGGTGTCTATGTTGAGCTCGTTGGATTCTTCTAATGGGAGATGGGCGAAAGGGTTGGTGAATGGCGGTGGTGTGTAGTTTTGGGGGATTTGCAATCGGCGTCTGGGGGGGTGTTTTTGATGATCTAGGGTAGATTGGGTAAAGCGGGTTAGTGGGCGGGTGGAGAACTTCGATTGGTGTGTTTGATGAGGGCGGGGGGCGGGGCGGGAGGGAGATGGCGGCGGTTTGTATTTGCTGGGGGTGCGCTATCTGGGTCCATGGGATTTCGGTAGGGTAGTAGGGCATTCTATTTTCTGGGTAGCTATCGTTAAGGATTTCGAGGGCGTCGTTTGAACTCTGGACATTTGCGGCTCCAGCTGGTGTGTTGGTCGTTGTTGCAGTTGGAGCAGAATTCGGTCTTGAGGGCGTTGGCATTCTGAGGTTCCGGTGTTGAGCGCCGCAAGTTCCGCATGTGTCTGAGGCCGCTTTGCAGTTTCTGGCTATGTGGCCGAAGTTTTGACATTTGGCGCATCTCATTGGTTCTTTCTTGTCTTTGCGTATGGTGAAGCGTTCGTTTTGGATGCAGAGTCCTTTCTTGATGATGTCGTTGGCCGTTGGAGCGTTTATTGCTTGTAGGATGGCGAAGGCTTTCTGTTGAACTTGGGTGCGTCTGTTGACCGGTTTGATCCAATTTGATGTGATGAGGGAGTTTTCTGGGAGGTCGTTTCTTTCTCGGTCGTTCTGAGGAACTGTTCGTTTTCAATCTGTATGCGGATAGGTAAGTATTCAATGACTATTGGGAAAGCGCTACTGCGGAACGATACTGTTGGGCCTAACTTGCTGGTGAGTGCTTTGCTGTTGATCGGTTTCCTGATCCATGTCGCTAGGGCTTCATTGTCTAGTTCCACTAGGAGGCCTCCGTTGCGGAAGGTGGTCACAGATCGGACGTCTCCTTGTGGGGATGAGTCGTCTTTGATGTTGGCTAGGGCGTCCTTGATCAGTTTGACAACGTCTGTGTGGGTGGTTTCTGGCGTGAAGACGTTTCCTCCCGGAAGGGGGTCGAGGATGATTTGGCAGGCTCGTAACGCTGCTCTTGCTACTGCTTTATCTATTGATGGTGGGAGATTGGCTGCAGTAACTGAGCTGTATGAGGGTTGCTGGGGTTGTTGTTGTTGTTGCTGAATGGAGGGTGGTGTGTTGGCGTTCTGAGATGTGTTGGCGTTGGATGTTAGCTGCTGGGATAACTCGTTGATGCGTTCCTGGGCCTTGGTGAGGTTTGGTTCGAAGGATTTCAGTGTTTTGCTGCAGTTGTTCATGGATTCGTGTAGGGCGTCTGCTGCTTCTTCAAAGCGCTCTGCTGCTGTCGCCGTATCGTCTCTTTTCTCTTCTATTTCCCTTTCCATCTTTGCCTTTAATCTTTCTGCTTCTTTCAGCGTGTTGTCTAGTCCTTCCGATGTTGATAAGATCTTTGCTACGTGCGGGGCAATTGCTGCTATGACATGTTCTGTGATTCTGGGAGAGAGGTTGTTAGTGATTTGGTTAGTTATATTTTCCGCTATTTCGTTTGCTTCGTGCTTTTTCATTATGTACGCTACCGCTCTAATGGCTTCTACTGCCGGTTAGGGGAATTGACTTGAGTTGGGTGATATGGAACATTACTGAGATTAAGTGGGTTAGTGTAAATGGTTCGTCGACATGGCACAATAGATTTTTGTTTAGGTATTCTTCTGCATTTTCGATGTTTTTGATGGTACTTGGTAGCGCCTCGATGTCTTCCTGGGAGAGGTTCGATCTCCTGGTTTGACGTGTGGTAGCGATCGTCGCTGAGGGTGAGGTGCTTTCTGTCGGCGTTCCAGTACCTTTGTTGGTGATTTTCTTTGGTATAGTCATTTGCAAGGGTGTTTTTATTGGTTTTGGAGTTGGGTGGGGTTTGCTGTGCGCCGTTGGGCGTCTTTTGTCGCCTTAGGGCGCTTTGTTGGTTGGTTTTTCTTCGGGGTCCTAGTCGGGGTGCCACTTGGTATATGACCAAGGTGCGATTGCAATTCTACTTTCCAATTGATGTCCCTTCATGTTTATATTGACCATTCAATCAGATTGCTGGCGTGCACTCTGACTAGGATTTGCAGTTCAGGATCATTCGAGATTTTGCTCTTAGGAATCCGTTGTCTTTCCGTTGACACCACGGATATCGAACATTGAATTGTCAACGGTCGTACGCTCTCCGTAAGGTTTAGTGCAGTCCTTTCGGGTTTGACATCCACCTTTTAAAAACTAACCACAGACGAGTACCGAAGTGAAAGGTGAGCTTTGCCACGTACTAGTCTTGCGAGGCCTTCGTCAGAAAGTTAACTCAAGGTGAAAGTATCATGATGACAGAACGTGAAAATGTTGACTACAAATTGCTGGCAATCTCACATCCAGTAAATATTTATAGGGCTTGATCATCACCATAAAGCGTTCAGGACTACACGGGGCCGTTATACACAACGACTGTCTTCCTTCCATATTCAGTCTGACTAAGGGCGCCTGTACTTATCTGTACCGTTGACAAGTTCAGACTTCAAAAGCTTCGACTACAGTGTGGTATGGATTTCTGGGTCTTCACACACGCGGCAGCGGACTGGAATGGAAAACCATGTTTTGTAAGGTTTCCGCCGATAGGATATCAGCGACAATAAAATTTGAGGTCTGCTTGTAATCTGCTGGCACATAAGTACGAGCACAATGTCATAAGCTGTTTGACTTTGCCTACACACTCTTGCAGTGAGTTCCGCCCTGAGTAAGTACTATTCTCAGCACGTAAAAAGTAAGTAGATGTGTTTCAACGTACCTCCCTGACAGTGTAAATATAAGTTAGTTTGATTTGCATCCAGGATTGACTCCTGACCAGTTTGGCCCTAGTAGAAATAAGTGTGGTTAAATCTTTGTGCCAAATTCCGGAGTGTGGGGACTAGCTAGTGAGTCGTACCTGCTTTCGCATCGATGGTACGATGCATGATTGGTTCCTAACGCCGCTTGAACAAGGGAGACTTGGATAATAGACCAACAATTCAAACTGAAGTACTTACGACGTATATTTGGTGAGTTGGCTTGGACATCCAAAGCCTCAGGCCTCGTGGGTCGGACACAACCTGACACAATGTAAACCAGCCAAGGCCAGCCGCAGTGATTGCTGTTGAATCAGAGCGGCTGCTTGCTTTGATTGGTCGTCCAAGTGTTACTCGCTGAATTCACAAGGCATGCAATCAACGTGACACCTTTCAGTGTCGAGTTTGTTTAGCCGTAGTTGTGGCCTGCCGCCTTACATGCTGTCGGCATTGGTTTCTGCTCGGTTGTTCGCGTCTACGTTTGCACCTTCTCGATGAAAGTTTAGAGTATGTAGCATGTGACGCTTTGGAATTTTCATTTTGATCACCTTGGACGGACAATGATACGAGGAGTGTCAATTGTATAATAGGTTCATCGCCCATCAGGCGGTAGTCTCCCATAGCTAGATCTATCGAAGGAATATAATTATTACTTCGTATTAAGACCAGGCAAGTTGAAGCAAACATTTGTTGTGGAAGGAAAGTAGAAAATGATACATAACTCACGCAAATCTGCGAATTGTGAACCGCACAAACTCGCGCACGATGTGCACCACGGGACCATGTGATGTGTTACTAGCCCAGATGTTGCCCCGAGGGGCACAACGAAATAAGTCGGACATATGCACACTAGTACTGTGACAGTCAGAACAGACCCGAATTCGACTCGGAGATGGTGGAAAGAAACACGATCACGTGACACGACGCGTCGGTCTGTTGAACTATGTTTGGTTTCTGTGCTGGCATTCTTTCCGTGATCCTGCCACTAGCACTAGAGTACTTTCTTAGTGTTCGACCACAACAGTCATGTCCCTCAAGGACATCGGAAAGTACGACGTGTCTGAAGAGGCGCAAGCTCGCAAAGATAAATTAGCAAGCCAAGGTACACTTTTAGCGCGTAATCTAACAATCTTTCCTGACTTGCTGCTCAGACACTGAGAATGCAGGCTTGCGAAGCCGCCTAATGAAGAGAGAGGCCGAACTAGAGGAGATAAAGACGTCGTTAAATGAAACATTGTACAAGGTCATTTTGACTTCTGTCTACTTGATCATCCACGTCCACTCACTTCATAGCTTAACAGCTCAGCGCCGAGGCCGGCCGTGCTCTCAGGCTTGAAAGCGATCTGGCGCGGCGCTCAGACGAACTCAAGATCGAGAAAATGGCCTCTAGGAATGGAGAAGCTGCACTTCTTGCTGCGCAGGACAGACTGAAAGCTGAGGAACGAGCAGCACGGGAGCTCGAGGCAACGCTTGACACCATGTCTTGCCAATCGGAGTCAGTCAGGGCTCAGACTTCCAAACTGGAGACAGAGAAGCGAAATATGGAGTCTCGCGTGCGTGAGCTAGAGAGGATGCTGGAAAATACAAAACCTCAGCCCACGACTAATTCTCGATTGCCACAGCGAGGTGGGAGGCCTCGGTCTTCCTCTGTGTCTAGTTTCAGATCACCAGCATTGGAGCAAGAACTCAACGATACGAAGGTTCTTCTGGCGGATAAAGAGAAGCTTTTGCGCGACATGGAAGTGAAACTCGCTCGAGCTCAGGAAGATCTTGTCAAGACACAAAATACGCAATTTTCAGCAGAGAAGACTATGCAGGCCCGTATCGCGGAGCTCAGATCAGTAATAGAGGACAAGGATGAGGAGTTGGAGATACTGAAATCAAGTCAAGGCGCGGGGAACGCAATGGAGAGGGAGGAAGAGTTGTTGAAGAGGATCGACGAAGATGAAGTGAAGATAGAGACATTGGAGAGTCAACTACGCGAGCAGCAGAGTGGACCCACGCAGGCAGCGTACGATAAGCTGCAAAGAAGGCTACGTGCTGAGTCGGAGAAGCTTACCTGCTCAGAGAAGAGAGTGCGAGACCTCATGGAGGAGAAAAAGGAAGCACAAGACGCATGCGCTAATTTACGTCAGGAGCTGGACAGAGCAGATCGGCTGCTCCATGACAGCGAGGAGCGCGTTAGAGCTCTGATAGTCACTGAGAGGTATGCAATACTTGGCCACTAGCCCGATGGATTGCTGATATTGAACTAGTGGATTACAACAAGAGCTTATGGACCTCCGGTGCAATGAGGAGTCGACGCGGCATTCGACGGCCAGTGATCAGGATCATATGGATATTGATGTTGAGGACATCCGATCTAACTTCGACAGCAGCTTTCTATACCCAAATTGCTCTACTCCGCTGCCACCGACCAATACCAACGATTCTACTCACCCCGATGAAGCAACGCTCGCCAATTACATTGAAACTTTGCTCAGGGCTGTAGACAGAATACGAAGCGAGCGAGATGACCTACGACGTGCCCTCGAATTCTCCGAGACCGAGGCTCAAATCACAGTCCAGACTTTGGAGAAGCGCATCCACACGCTCACCCAGGAAGCAGATGGGGTCTCGGCCTACAATCAGCAAAACAAGCGTCTTGTCCTTTTCATCACAGCCCTGGGCGTCGTTGTGAATCACCTACGGAGTCGTTTGCATGCTGCCGAGCAAAACCAAGTCCTTAACCACTCCCAATCAGTCGCAGAACGAGATGCTACTTTACGAGAGCTTCAAAGCAAGTTTGAGGTATCGTGCCAACAGTTGACTGCATCAGAAGAGTCACGTAGCCACTTGCTCCTGCTGGTCACAGAGCTGGAAGCTAAAGTCCAGTCTCTGACTGTCGAAGTACAGGCGGCGGAGTCATCTCACGAGGACACCCGCGATGGGCTCCAGCAAACAGAGGAACGACTAGCTGAGTTTACAAGAGCGTACCAAAACATCGAATCGGAACGTAATTCACTCAGCCTCCAAGTCACGAATCTCCAAACAGACTTAGAGGCTGCACAGGAAGAATTGACAGACGCTCATAACCGCTATAGCGCTCTGCAAGCGCAACAGTTATCTACCATGTCGGCAACTGGGGTAACTCACGCACTTCGTGAGCAGATACAGGAACTTGAAGGCCGTGTCAACCGTCGCACGGAGCAGATCGGCATTCACCAACATGACATTCGCCGCCTGGAGACCAACCTCAAGCTCCAGGAGGAACGGATCTCCGAGATGATGTCGGAGCTGGAGATGATGTCGGCGCAAAAGGAGGCAATGGTTGAAGATTGTGCAGAAGCTAGAGATGCTCGCGACCAAGCTGTCACCAACCTTGAGGCAGCAGAGCTCGAGGTGGAAAAGTTGCAGGAGGAGAACGACGGTCTCAAAGCCACCCACAGTGATGAGCTATCGTCAATGGTAGCCATCGTCGCTCAAGCGATGTCGAATGCTCGCCGCGCCCAATGCATGGTCGACCAGCACCTCGCCGAAGAACCGCAGATGTTGTCCAAGATAGCTGTTCTTACAGCCCATAACTCGAAACTCTCTGAAGATATGGGAGTGCTTGCTGGCGAGAAAGAAGTGCTTATCCGAGACTTGGCAGAGAGCGTCGCATCACTGAGTTGTCTTGAAGCTCTCCGGTCACAAGAACGTACCGAAGTGGATCAGCTAGTGGTCTCGCTTGCGACTGTACGCGAGGCATTGAGCAGCAGTGACTGCAACTTGGAGAAGTCTCGTCAAGACGTTGCGGCGTTGCAAGCTCAACTTTCATCTTCCCGCTGCGCACTCGAAAACAAGATAGCCACTTTAGAAGTTCGCGATGCAAGGTTGGCTATACTTGAGCAAAATCTCGCCGAAATATCCAATGAGCCAGCCGCTGCTTCTACTCGTCGCATTTCAGAATATCAAGGACAGCTGCAGTCATTGCAGGACGAACTCGACGAGCTTCGCACCCGCCATCAGATCACCTGCGAATCCTTGTCTAGAGCTCAGGATAACCTTCAGGAACGCATCCAGGAACCTCGAGCCAGCGAAAGTAGCGCTGAGCTACGGGATCTGCATGCTCGTCATGCTGTCGAAGTCAAAGGCTTGCAAGAGCGCCTCAAGCACACGAGCCAAGAGCTTTTACAAGCTACGCAGCTTTTGCAAAGTGCCGACCTTCGCTTTGCAGAAGTGCAGGAACGCAATCGAGAATTGAACAACCAGATCGCAGCTCTCACGGACGACGATCAGAGAAGAGCCGTGACGGAGGACTCTCTACGTGTCAGACATGTTGAAGAACTTGATATCCTACAAAAGACGCTATCTAACACCCAGAACGAACTTGCTGCTACCAAAGAGGAATGCCAGCGTCTTGCGGACCTCGTGGAACACTCAACCAACGAACTTGAACTAGCAAGGCAAGCCCACATGGACGCTCTGCGACAAGCAGAACAACAAGTTCGCGAATTGCAGGACGATCAGGAGGAGAAAGATGCTGTTCTTAAAGCCAATGAAAGAGATCTTCAAGACCTTCGTATCAGCCTTGACGAACGATCCCAGGAGCAGGATTTGTTGCGCGCACAGTTACAGAATGAAATTGCCTGTCGCAAGCAAGATCAAGCAGCCTTCAATGACCAGCTCTCTTCGCATGCAGATCGTCAAGCCAAATTCGATGCTCTCAAAGCGGAACTTCGACAGGCCGATGAAGCTACGCGCTGGCGACTGGAGCAGGCTGAAGCTGAGTTATCAAGTCTCCAGGCAGAGAAACAATCGCTGCAAGTGGAGACCACCAGCTTGGAAGCAGAGATTCAGCGCTCGATGTCGTTGACGAGATTTCTGGAGCAACAAGTACGGGAGAGGTAAGTAGGCTTAATGTCTTCATAGGAACACTCTTGACGAACAATGAACAGCGAAATATCCAATTCCTCCCTCAAGGAGACCCTCGAACAGATACAGCTTCGACTCGCTCAGTCTGAAAAAGCGGGCAAAGCGGCCGAGCTTAGCCTTGCACTTCAAACAACACAACATGAGAAGGCGATGTCATCGCTCCGATGGGAATTGGACGCAGTCCGTTCGGAACCTAAACTTCACGATGTCGTCGCTGAATTGGAAGAGAAAAGTCGCGAAATGGATCAACTATTGCAAAGCAAGTGTGCTGAAATCGAAGACTATGACGATCGGATATTGGAGTAAGTGAATTCGCTTGCGGTTCCCTCACCCAGACTAACATTATGACAGAGCTTTGAAGGCAAACAAGAAATTGTCCACGAAAGTGGAGGCTCTGACACGCAAGGTACAGAGCCTCCAAAGCAAACTTGCTTCTACCAAAGAATCTGCGCAAACCCCACCGGTCAACCTCGCTGCACCGTCTGTGCAAATAGCGCCCCCGCCCCCGCCGCCCATTGTCCCTCCTGTGCCCCGAGTGTCTATATTCACAGATACTAAGCCAATCCTGGGTCGAGATCGAACGACGTCGAACACCTCAGCAGCATCCCGATCACAAACACCAGAGAGGAAACCCATGCAGCCAGGTATGATGCAAACCGGAATCCCTGAAGAGGAGGTACCGACATCTGCGGGAAAGAAGAGACGCGCACCAGATTATGATGACAGGGACACCGTTCCACCCGAGGGCCGCTATACGAGCGACTCGGACATCCAGGCGGCCACCACGCCACGTCTCCGGAAAACATTGCACTCAAGCCGATCCGGATTTACGCCAGTACGCTCTGCCAGAAACATAGTCAGTCTGCCTTCACCAGGAAGACGAGCCACAACTACTATCTCAGACGTTACGAACAGTCCTCGGTCTACATCCGACCCTCAAACCTCTAGAAATCCGTCTAAACGGACCTGGTTAGGGAAGATCAGAGGCGGAGTGCCGCAATCCAATAATCCGGGTGGCAGAGTTGTATCCTCGCGAGTGAACGTGTTTGAGAAGATGCCAAATATTCCGAGATCGTCATGATGGACTCTGTTTCTTAGCGTTGTAGCATCTATCTTTACCTACTTTTGTATTTCTAGTCAGTCAGTCAGCATCCATACACTCCATCAAAGCGTGGTCACAAGCGCTCTAGCTAAGGGCTATTATGTAGAAGTAAGGAGGATTATTCGATCCAAGTTCCTCTCACACCGACAGCGTGAGGAACTTGAATCAGAAACTTGAAGTAGTACCATATTAAGCGCACTTGGAAACTTCACGGTAGTTATGAGCAGTACCGTTTAATACTTCGTCTCTAACCATCACTGCAGCACCTAGTTCGCTTGCCGCTGGCTAATCTCGGAGCAGGTTGATTGTGATAATTCATGATCATAGAACAAGGTTAACTTGAAAGTGTCCCGACGCCGAGGAAGTCACGCCGTCAGTCATGTTCGGAGAGAGACACGTTCTTGCAGATCTTTCGACTGGTCAAAGAGACCCTGACGATTGGGAGATTGGCAGGCTACGGACCGTTGATTATTTATTGGACACAAGAGTGCTGACTTACGAGCCCACATTGAGCCTTTTGGCTGTCGGTGAGATCTCTCAACTTGAGTTAGAGTGTTTGAACTGTGACTCAGGCACCACTCTCTTTTTGCTTCCAGGCACGGCAAGCGGTCTGATTTGCGTGGTGGGCGGTCCTGGTGTAGAGAGTTCAGTGCAGACGCCAGAAGGTTCTCCGGTCAAGATCTTGCAGCTTGCCGCCTCCACGGACAAACTCCTCTCTGTCGGTAAGCTGTTCGCCAGTACGTCAACCTCTCTTAATTGCTCAAGCTCCATACCACTAGATGAGCGCGATCGACTTCATATCTGGAACTTGAAAGATTTGACCGAACCGCCGAAGTCGACGAGATTTGACCATGCTATCAAGTACGCAAGTGATCAATTGCTGTAATAATGAGGTCTGCTGACCCACAGCATCTTTCGGAACACAAGTGCTGTTATGTTATCACCTTCGCATACCCATGTGGGCACTGAAACTCGAGAGTTTCTTGAACATTTCTAAGATTACCCTTTCCAGATCTTTCTTGCCCTACAATCAGGGGAGATCAGAACATATGATCTTCTGTGTTTGAAGAAGTCGTCCTATGTCATCCCGAACTTATGGAATATGTTTCAGACTAAGATCGCGAGCAGCGTGGTAGATCCCTTGCATGCATTGCCTGGTTGGTCCGTGCAACAACACTGGCATGTTGCCGTCGAGGCTTGCTTACATTGGGCCTTAGCAACATACCTGTCGATTTAGTCGCACATCCGCGAGACCTCAACTTAATATTTGTAGCCTTCGGCGGTCAGTCATTTCTACGATCAAATACAAGTCCCTGAAACAATCTTAGGGGGAGTGGTACTGTACGACCTGGTGTGTATCTGAATTCACTGTCACTGTACTGTCGTGTCTGCTAAGAGTAACTGTTCATTCTCTTTTCAGTCTTCACGCAACATTCTACGGGCGTACGAACTAGTAATCCCTGCCGGTGCACCAGGAGGGGGAGGATATCACCAATCTGTGAGTCGGAGCTTTCCAACCACAGTCTATCGTAGACTCATACTCTCCAAGGAAGTGCTCACACATCGGTGGCCTTCCGTTACTTCTGTAGCTATTCACCCAGCTGGGCATTTCTTCGCCGTGGGTTATGCGGATGGTTGTATTGCCTTTTGGGCGGTGGAAGACGAAGATCAGCCCTTGATGGTGCGAACATCCACAGACTTGGATGTTAATGTCATAAACGGAGAGGAGCTCGAAAACTTTCTGCAAAACGGGGGTCCTTCGGAAGACAAGGGGACTGATTTGTCAGAACGTCAGCCAATCTATAGGGTCGCTTGGTGTGGCTTCCCGAACTCCTCAGATCCCCGAGGGGGAGCAACTGCTCTCGTCTTTTTGGGAGGCGACAGAAGTGACGACCCTTGCCGGTTAACTGTACACACGATGCCCGCTCTCAACTCTCCGGAACCTCCTGCTCCATCTGGTTCCAAAACTGGGCTCCATGCTTCTATCCGAAAGGCAATGCGACTTTCAGTGATTCCGTTAGAAACAACTTATTATCTATCATCGGGGCCTATTTATGACTTTGTTCTCTTTCCAAAGTCTAATCCGCATTTTTCTGGTTGCTGGGATCCTGTTGCCGTGCTTTTCCTCACTGGGGCCTCTGATTCACGGATCATTGAGGCTCGACAATTCCTGCCTCCGAACATTATGTCTTCGCTGCCGGGAACAGAGATCCAGAATAGCAGCGAACACAGCGATGTTATACATGACCTTTCTGCGACGCTCGAGGATATGGCACTTAGTGCAGAAGAACCTCTACCAATGCACGTTCCTTCAAAATTGTACAGCGGGCTTGGTGGGGTATTTTATGCACAGCTCCTGACTCTGCAGCGAAGTATGTATGATGTACTTGTGGGACAACAGCTCGTGCCTGGTGATGCGGATTTACCCATAGCCGGAGGGTCTGCATGGATAGACGACAAAAGACTCAGCGAGCTGAGGCTCTCCAGGGTACTGATCAATTGATTGCCCATAATTGTTGATTATTCACACTGTGCTTCAGAGCCATCCACGCCGAGTCCTTATCACCTGTCATCGCGACTTAACTGTTCGTTTCCACGACGCCAGCCCTCAGCTTCTCATCAGCTCCAGCACATCTCCCCTTCAGAAGAATTATCCTTTCACGATTCATGATCTCACCATAGATCTCAGCTGTCTACCACTTTCCAGTGCCTCAGAACTTGCCACTGTTCAATTAGCCCCTGAATCCTTGGAGTGTGTCGTGCTACTGAAATCAGGTGACCTGGTGGTATATCGATTGAATACCACACAAGTCACCCCTCCTATCGAAATAGAGGGAAACAAAGAGTTTATCCTGCTGGGTAATGTCTCTTTACGACCAGGGACGAGGTATCATCCCTTCTTGATGCTACCCCGCGGTAATATTTCCTTGACATGCTGCGCATTGTCGGACATAGGTATGCTCTCCTTCGAGCCCAGTGTTACATGAATTGCTTAACGCAAAACAGGTTTCGTTGGTGTTGGTTACATTGATGGTTCTGTCGCAGTGATCAATCTGCGTGGACCATCTCTCCTTAGACCACAGCGTCAGAAAAGGCAGTCTAAGCTTCTGGTCCGCAATCAAGATGCAGATCCTGTTGTCTCTCTGACATGGACCGTTTCTACCGTCAGCATGGGTATGCACTGGTATATACGATAAAACTCTATCTCACCCCGTGACTAGATGCACAGCTAGCTGTGCGGCTGATCGCCATTCATGAGTCTGGCAACACGCAGATCTTCAAGATCATCCGGGATCCCGAGTCTTCGCTGTATGATTTTGCACAAGATGTCACCAGGATCGAGGGCCTCCCAAATGTCATGCAAGGTGGTTCATTCGTGATCGATTCGCAGAAAGGTACTACTTGGCGTGCCGATCGATCACGTTTTGCCGCTTCTCTTCAGACTAGAGATAGCAATCCTGCACGTTGCCTCTGGGTGACAGCAAGTGCCAGGGGTGCTCGTTGTACGCTTGATATCTCAGGGGAGAGGATTTCCAAAGTAGAATGGAATAGCAAGAAAAACAAAGTTGGACACGTTCAAGTGATTGAGAAGAACAGTAAGTTCGCCGACTCGGAGCCTAGCAATCAAACTAGTGCTAACAACAAACCCAGACTCTCATGTGCTCGTAGCATTCAATGACAAACCAGAAGCTATGGTCTACTCTTTACCTTATCTTGAGCACCTGCATACATTCTCTCTTGCAAAAGTATGTGAAAAGTACGTACTTCCAAATTGCGTTTTGGCCGTGCTCTTGAGTGTTTATTCGCCAGTGTCGTGTCTGTGGACGAAACAGGAGATTTCATTGCCTCGAGGCGTCACGAGTCAGGCGTACTTGAACAGATCGTATTTGGCACACTTTTTCAGACCCGTCGTGTTTATGATCACCCAATCGTTGATCTGACAAGTTCCCGCCACGAAATCCCCCCTTACCCGCAGCCAGTGTCTGTTGGTCCCCCTTCGCTGCTGGGCACATGGTTCCGGTATGGGAAACCCATTATGACCGGAGAACAGCTCGATTCGCTACGTATGTTAAATCACTTGAACACCTTCAATTGTTGATCTGGAGCATCAATAGTTGCGGGCCCCGACAGACCTATACCACCACCAGATCCTGTGGAAACATTACAAGACACGACCAACAGTTATGGACCCGGTGTCATGAAGACGATGGAGAACGCTCGCAGTGGCGTCTATAATCGTCTAAACGATGCTCTTGCTGAAAGGGGGTGCGTACATGATCGATTGATCGTCCGACCACTTCTCCGATGTCAGTGCTAAATGAGAATCAAAGGGAGATGTTGGGAAATATTGAACAGCGGATTGATTCCCTACAACAAGGGAGCAAAGATATGGTGGCGCAGGTGAATATTCAGTTACTAGTTGTCATATCTGTCCGGGGTGCTTACCTCGATTAGGCTAAGAGACTTGCGACTGAGCAGAGCGCTAGACGTTGGTTCGGCTTCTGAGTTGATCAACAGGATACATGTCATACTCGCCAATGACACTCGAAATTTCGAGGTTCTCGATGTATACCATTATGTACATTAGTGTACTATAGGAAACTCCAGCCATGTAATCATATGCAGTATGGGACATGATATGAATGTAGTCTTCTAAATGCCAGCGTTGTTCACTGCTGGTTCTCTAGAGTGCGCGACGCCTTGATCAACTCCCTCATTTTTGAGTTTGGAAATAACTTTTCATCTGACCATCGGCCCTTGGCTGCCTCTACGGCGAAAAGCCCGAGGTCCTCGATCGGTGTATACATGGAGGGCAAGATAGTCTTCATGATGGGCGTCATGAGGCAATCCATAGCCCTTGCTGTTGATGAACGAATGTTATCTCGGTCTGATGGGTGATCTTTGGAGGGAAAGAAGTAAGCAGGTCGCATGACAGATGCTTTGACGTTGGAGGACGGAGGGAGATCAAAGAGAGCTTTTTCAGTCATGCCCTAGATGCGGCGTGAGCATTCCAATACTTGCGAGTACTAACGTATCAAGCAACAGGCGCATACCTTAATTCTCGCGAACTTGAGGTTGCTTTTTCCAGATGGATCTGCGCCCTCTCCTGAAATGAAAACGAATCTGAACGGCTCTCCCGTTTTGTCCTTCGTCCTTGCTTCTTGCAGGGAATTCACGAAGTGCATGGTGTAGTCGTATGTGATGCGCGTGTATTCTTCGTCTGACAGGCCTACCGAGCTCTTCCCCAGTGCCCAAACGCAGGCGTCGTGCTCTGCCAGACGAGCAGGAAGATCACTAGGGTAATCCAAGAAGTCTTTCAGAACTATGACTTCTGTCTTGTCGTTTTCGGGAATATCCATCCATGATGGGAGTGCTCTACGAGAGAGTACCGTGATCTTCGCGATGGTTGTATCTAATACTGCTTGACGAAAGATTTGGATACCAGCTGGCAGATAAGTAAGGATGTGTTAGGTTTGGGGCTTCATGTTCGCATAGAGACGGTAACATACCAGCACCAGTGACACCTGTTAGAACAAGCTTCATGATTGAACGCGGTTAAAGGTCGGTCAAAGGGTTGTCTTGAATGCTACTGCTGTGCTGGGGTTTAAGTATCCCTTCAGGTCATCGTAAGCGCTTACATGTTGGCAGAACACGCCGCGTAGTAGTGTGGGCTGACGTAGCCAGCCGGCTACTAGTAGGCCGCACACGCTGCACTTGACACGAGCCTGATATGCTAATCAGCGACCATAACTAAGTCATTCGGTTGTACACGTCAAGGTATGATAAGAAACCGGCATGACGCATTTAAAGTTCAATAAGTTACGCGGACAATTTTTGTACTAGTAACTTTTGCCGGAGACTACGCGGCGGCGGCAACAACATATGCTACAGTATGTACGACAGATTTACCGCGTTGGTTACGGACGCAAAGAACTTCTTCCTGTACTCGTCGATCATCCTGAGGTGGATGACTTCTCATGATCCCACCCTTCTGTATGATGCTTCAGCCTTCCTTCATTGCCGAGCTCGAAAGTCAAGAGAGAATTCATTGTCTGCAAAGAATGATAATACAATGATTGTGAATTACGAACCTTGGTAGGTGAGGACGAGAAAGCATCGCGGTAGTACGCTACATTCTGATTTATCAAGAGAGTACCTTGGGGAACCTGAGGAGGGTTCTCGAGGACGCGGAATTTGGGGTCTCCGTCTTCTCGAAGAGCTAGAAATGGGTTGTTAGCGGCAAGGTGCAAAATTGAATAGATGAAGCGGACAGCACACCTTTGGGAGACCGATGATGAACTGAGCCCGAATGGATTTTGGACCCCTTGCGATACCGCAAAAATAGGGTCTTCAGTGCACATTGAACGGACCTCCTTGATGGCTACCAGAGCCTTCCGTTCTCTGTGCTGGCAGTCCTTTCCTCAAGAGATTTGGTCTCTCAGGGGGTCAGATCAGACGCGTTCTTGGCAAAAGACATTATAGAAAATGCTTGAAGATAGTTAAACAGCGGGCGTGATGAAATAAGGGTAAGGCGAAGCAGCAGCATCAAGGAGGTTTATATACCTCCAAGCTGACAGTACTTATTGGCAGAAGCCACCGAAGATGTTTATGATTGTGACAAAATGAATGTTGCTGTGACAGTGACGTGTTATTATTACTACTACTGCCAGATACTGCACCACCATTGAGAATACCGCCAAGTACTACCAGTCATGGCAGATTATGAGTCTTTGCACAGGCAGTGCCGCACCCTGGAGTCTTTATTCGACACAAAGCTTACGTCGTACTCCCGCCTAGCATCAACAATAACAAAAAACCAGGACGACATCGAGGCGGGAGGTTCACGCGAACGCTGGAAGGACGTCGAAGGCGAAGTCGAGGACCTCCTGGAGAAGGTGGGACACACAGGCGCCCAGCACGCATACCAGTAGCTTACAATGTCATATCCTTAGCTACGAGAAACCAATGATGAATTACTCGCACTCTCAAACAACCCGGACACCCCGCCATCACAATCCATGTCTCGTGCAATCCAGAGACATAGTGAGGTTTATCAGGACTATGCCAAGGAGCTGCGCAGAACCAAGGTCTGTCCCGTTTTAATGTTATGTGAGCCTAGCTCTCATTATACCTTGCAGACAAATGTCCAGCATGCGCTTGACAAAGTAAACTTACTTTCGGGCGTTCGAAATGACATTGAGTAAGTTCTGTGTTCCATTTGCGGAATGTCCTAGTGATGACTCTCTTGTGACAGGGCATACAAATCTTCCGCGGCAGACTCACTACTGGCGGAAAGAGGGAGAATCGACAGCTCCCATTCGATGACAGACCAGATTCTCGAGTGAGTTTCATCCTCACTCGTTATTCTTCGCTGAATGCTCTGCCGTAGCCAAGCATATGAAACTCGGGCAGAATTCTCGCGTCAAAGCATGTCTTTGGCTAGTATAAACACGCGCATGACTGGTGTCATAAGTCAGTATTCTGCCCGCAGTCGTAATGACATATACTGACGATCAGCACAGGTACGATACCTGGCATCAACAATCTTCTTTCCATGATCAAGAGCCGACGGCGGAGAGACTCTATCATCCTTGGCATTCTTATTGGAGGATGCTTACTCCTGCTTATAAGCTACATGTCGCGGTGATATCATTTTCATTATTCATGGACCATTCAATAAAATTCTCTGTTTAATACATTGGCAGTTATATAATGAACTTACATACCAGTCAACCGCGGTCCAGTCTGAGCAGGTTAACATGACAAGATTATGATTGTGTCTGGTAAACACTTTCTGTTGCCGCTCCCCGGTCGTTCATTTGTTGATCTTGCTAAGCCCGACATGGTTTCCTTGCACGAATTCCTTCCAATTATTTTCCAAATGTCGGACAACTCCCTGCTGGCTTTCGTCAACGACCTCTTCCCAGGATGATTCAACTGGCCATCCTTTCACTTCAGCAACTATAAGCACCATGTCCCAAGTAAGCTGCACACAATCTTCGATCTTGTGGCAATCCGATTCAACAAGGATACGGCGCGAAGAACATGCAGCGATCAGCGCTCGGTGATTTGGAGACCGACTGTTGATAACTATTGAGAGAGACAAAAATACATTTGGGTGACGCTTCTGCAAAAGCCCATTTAGCTCAATACAGGCAAACGAGACGGTCAGGTCAGGTCACAGAGTGCATACCTCGATGGACAGCCACGTTTGCGGGCTAAGGCCACAGCTATGAATATCAATGCTTATTTTCATCCAATGCTCGCCATGCTTATCAGCCATGCGGTCTAAGAGTTCCACAGTAGCCATTGGCGATTTAACGCTGTGCATGCTGACGTTTCGGCCTAGCTCTGCTGCTAGGTCAAGCTGTGCTTCAAGGATAACTAACTGGTGCTCAAAGGGTACCGTGAAGGGCGTCAATTCTCCGGGTGACGAGAAGTAGTCGTAAGGCACCCGGAAAGCTCTGTCGATACCAACCTCTCCAAGCATTGCGCTTGGAAAAGCCATTAAATTCTGACGAACGTCTTCCAGGACGGTTCGTAGGGTCACTGGTTCAGGTAGATGAACAAGCAACTTTTGGAAGGCCTCCGGGTGCTCATCTGCATCCTTGAATATGTGCCTGTAATGATTTTCCTTTGATTCATACGGTGCCAGTGCGATCCAGTGCGAAAACCACGGATGGTAACCTAGCATCAAAATCAGAACACAGGATTGATCAACCGATTCATAGCTAACCAAAGGAAGGCACGACTTTGTCTGAGAATGCAGTAGCCAAGTCTCGCACTAATCCTTGGTCCGCCTGAAGAGTGGACATGGCACCGATAATGATGGGCAAGTTGTCCATTGACTTCACTGGAATCTCTGAGTCGGTAGGATGACAATGTACATCGATGACATGTCGCAGGACTGACGGGGGAGGGAGGGTGTCCCGATGAGAAATAGTATCAGAAATGTCGTGCTCGTAACACATATCGATTGCTCGGCGTCAGTCCAGCTGGGTTAGCAGGCTCAAGCTCGTAAGTAGTATTAGCCGCGGAGGTAGTATCTCGCTGAAGTGATCGACATGCACAAACAACTTCCATGCTTGGACTTCAATCATGTCTAAGTACCTTAATTTTGAGGAAACGCCCTAGATTATCTTTTTTCTCTAAAATCATGGCGCGTACACTGACACTCGATGTATCACCTCCAGTACATCGTTGGATGGACACTACTCTTCAAAGGGATGCTTTTAAAAAGACTATCCCTGTTCTTGCCGCCAGAGTTCCTGCTTCCAAAACTGGATCCTTGCTAAAGTCTGATGTCATGAAGAAGTATGTGACTTTGGTTGTCCAGAGATCATATCTAATATACTTCGAAGATCCCTCATGGATTTGCCAAAAGTACGCAGCGTTCTTCGGGACCCCCACGATGACCTCGAGAGGCTGGTATTGCTGAATGTATCTGAAGATGGTACCGTGTTGCATTTTTCGATCGAATGATACGTGGTTTTCTGATGCTCTATCCGTAAGCCAGCTGCTCTCTCGTCGGAGGTTCGCAATTTCTTGCAGGAACAGTCTGCTACGCTGGTTGTGCACAACCTAGACTTGACCTACGATTACTGGACAGCTGGTACGAGCCGCGTGGTTCCTCATGTCGATAATATTTATTTATGTCCAGATGAAATATTACATTCCATATTGCCTGAGGAGCTTTGCAAGGGTTCTCCATCAGGGTTTGCAATCACTGGCCACCTCGGTGAGCGTGATGGCATTCGCGTTTGGTCGTCACTGATAGGTCCTTCAGCTCACATGAATCTCAATAGAGAATATCTACCCTATAAACATATCATCGGTCAGATTGTTCTGGATGAAAGTATTGATTCCTCGAATTCTGAACTTCCGCTGATGCCATTTACCACAGAAAAATCCCATGATTAAAACAGTTGTCAATAAATTAGACAGTATTGATACAAAGTATCGGTTCTTCAAAATGGAATTGCTAGCGGGAGAACCTAATTATGTTGTTGAGCACGTAAGTCAAGTCTTTCTATAGAACGATGAGTGAGCTAAAAAAATCCTAGCATGAGTCTAATTGCCGATTCACTTTTGACTTCACCCGTGTTTATTGGAATTCACGGCTTCACACAGAGCATGATCGGCTTGTCCAACTCTTCCAACCAACCGACGTCATTGCAGATGTATTTGCTGGCGTGGGTCCTTTCGCAATTCCTGCTGCCAAGAAAGGGTGTGCAGTATTTGCGAACGATCTAAACCCTGAGAGTGCGAGGTACTTGAGCCAGAATATCGTTGACAATAAAGTGAGTGTTTCTTTCATTTGATATATACCTCGTTCTGAGATACGTTGTTCGGTAGGTCGCAAGTTTGGTCCGCGCTAGCTGCGAGGATGGTCGTGATTTCATTAAGAAGGTTATCAGCCGCGCGAGGGATAATCCTTTCCCCGCATACACCGGGCCGAAACTCAGCAAGATGCAAGAAAAGGAGGAGAAACGCAGGTTGCAACTAGCAAAATCCTCTCCAACTGCAGCGCCTGCACTGGTTGATCAGTCAATTGTGGAAAACCAGTCTCGTCAAACCGTCTCACACTTTGTGATGAACCTCCCGGACTCAGCGATCAATTTCCTCGATGCCTTCCGTGGAGTTCTATTGGAAAGCGCTAGTGAACGGGATTTGAGCGGTAATAACGCCAACATGCCTATGGTTCATTGTCATTGCTTCACACGCGAACTCCAGCCAGACAGGGCTGAAGCGGATATTATACAGGTAATGTTCGTGACTTGGTGTAAAGGCTATGCTGACTGTGGTTATTAGAGAGTTGAAAGTAAACTCGGACATCAGCTGGACACCGAGGCGGCCTTGCACATGGTTCGGTCTGTTGCTCCAAACAAAGACATGTACTGTATAAGTTTTAGACTGCCTCGTGACGTGGCCTTTGCACGGTAATCTTGAATAAGGGCGCCGACATGCTTCTTGATTGATGCCCTATTTAAAGTGGCTAGGCCTATAGAAAATTCGGAATCAAATGAAACGCGTTGCTTTTGGCATCGCATGTGTCATGTGCTAGTGGCTCGGCAGTGTGATTCGGTTATGTAATCACCCGAGTTGTTTATCCCTGCAATAGTACTGCCATTGGCCCTGTTAGAGCAAATTTTTGGTGTCTTCGTTCTTGCGCTATTAACTACATTACTGCAGGCTACCAGTTAGTGTTGCATAAGTACCCTTCCCTCTAGACTTGCTTGCTTCCTCCCCCTTGCCATATAGACATACCTGATACCTCCTAGACACTATTAATTCAACACCTCGGAGTCTTGACACTAGAACAATGACACGCGTTATCGACACAGTTCATTGCGACGCTGATGCGGCATCCTCCTCTTTGACTGGCTCTGCCTTGAAAGGCGTTCGCAGTGTGGTTGCAGCACCTGAGAACGAGATGAAGCGGTGGAGAAGGATCTTTGAAGCCAATGCAAAGGTCGTGATCGACGGAGAGAAGTATATCATGATTCATCCTAAAACGATCTGACCTCTTGCTGACTGCTCGACGACAGATATCTTGACCCTGACAACTTTGTCAATGCTATCGCTCCGAAAAGCGATTCGACTAAAATAGGTCGTGCACAATTCGCGATCCTTTTTCGTGTAGCCGACTCTTCGAAGCGGGGTTTGGTTTCTTGGGACGATTTCACAGTGTTTGAGACACTTCTTAAACGTCCCGACGCAGACTATTGGATAGCCTTTCAGTATTTCGACGTGTGAGTCTTTCCTTCCCGTCCCATTATATATAGCAGCACTCAGACTTGGCGCGGTCGCATTTCAGGGACAGCTCGGGAACCATAACCTTTGATGAGTTCAAAAATGTGTTCTTGGCCAACGTTGCGCCATCTGCCATTCCTTTTGACTTTGACTGGTGCGTACCATTGGAATTCCAGATGATTTTGTGTTCACGGTGGCCACAGTGATTGGGTTAAGTTATATCTTGGGCGAAGAAACGGCACACACGTTCTTGGATGTCAGTCGGATATTGTTCTAATTCCACATTTATTAACTTTTTGGTAGACAATGAATTTACTCAGTTGATGAAGGGCCTTCAGGGAGAGCGTCTTCGACAGGCCTTTAAATATCTCGACAAGGATCAAGATGGATTTATTCGACCTGAGGAATTCAAACAAATTATTTTGGTTCGTAAACGACTCATTCCTCCTGAAGTGCGCCTCATATACTGCCCTCATAACAGGAGATTGCTGGGCATAAGCTATCTGATGCAGTCATTGAACGTCTGCCTACGTTATGCACGCTCACTCCTAGTGGGCGGATATCTTATTCTGAGGTCGTTGCATTTCAAAATGTTATTCGAGGTGAGCTTCATTGTTCTGCGGCCTGGAAGCGACCCCAACTTTTGTATTGCAGAGATGGATATGGTGGAGCGGTAATTCCACCTGCTTGATATGGTTGTCATTAACTAATAGGTTGTTAGTATTTTACGCGAGGCCACTGCCAAGTCAAAGGATGGACGCATTGACCAGTCTGACTTCCTTAATCACTCTGCTGCGATCTCGCGCTACGCTCTTTTCACGCCCATGGAGGCGTCTATCATTTTCCATTTTGCGGGTCGAGGTAGTCGCGAGAAGAGGCTTGCTTTGTTGGACTTTGCTCAACTCTTGGATCCCCAGTGGAGGGCTCCTCACGAGGTTCTCGAAGCCAATGAAGTCAGCCCGAAGGCATCATTGCTTCAAGGAGTACTGAAATCTGCCTACGGCTTTGTTCAAGGAGGCACGCTATCTATTGCGCATCACTACCGCGACGTAACTCTAACATAAATATAGGAATTGCGGGGGCTTTCGGTGCCACTATTGTCTACCCTATTGACATGGGTAAGTGATTTGGAATTATGCCGTGTTGAATCTATCTGATATGCTTGTCTTGATAGTAAAGGTACGCTGTGCATTTCGTCGATTATTCTTGTAGTCTACAACAAATCTAATTGGTTGACAGACTCGGTGCGTTTTTGACTGGGTTTTCGCGAGTTTTGTTGCTGAACAACTTCAAGGATGCAAAATCAGCGGAGTACAGTGGTCGGTCAGATGCTGTACAAGAATAGCATCGACTGTGCTCAGAAAATATTCCGCAACGAAGGTCTCATGGGTTTCTACCGTGGCCTTGGTCCACAGTTGATTGTACGTCATCGTTGTACTTCTATAATATTTCGCCTCGCCTCACGTTGTAATAGGGTGTTGCTCCAGAGAAAGCTATCAAGCTGACTGTCAATGACCTCGTCCGTGGTCGAGCCATGGATCCAGAGACAGGACGCATCAAGCTTGGTTGGGAGCTGATAGCCGGTGGAGCGGCTGGTGGTTGTCAAGTGGTATGTCTTCTTTTTTTAAGACTGTATTCATGTCGCTCACAACGATGACAGATCTTTACCAATCCCCTGGAAATTGTGTAAGTTTAAGCACCCTGGTCATAGTCTGGTCCTTACTCGAGTTTTAGTAAGATCCGTCTCCAAATACAGGGGGAAGCCGCGAAGCTAGAAGGAGCAGTTAGAACTGGTGCTGCTAACATCGTACGCCAATTGGGTGTGGTTGGTTTGTATAAAGGGGCCAGTGCCTGCTTGCTTCGCGACATCCCGTTCTCGGCCATCTATTTCACAGCATATTCCCACCTTAAAAAGGATGTATTCCATGAAGGCTACAACGGAAAGCAGCTGTCATTCCTGGAAACGTTGGGTGCAGCGGGCATTGCGTAAGGTTTATTGCGTTAAAAAACTTGCGACATCTGCTGATAGAGCGAGTTCACCAGTGGCATGCCAGCAGCCTACCTAACAACTCCTGCTGGTTCGTATTCCTTTTGAGTAGTACCCGTGATCACACCCATCAGATACTTTTCACAGATGTGGTGAAGACTCGCTTGCAGGTCGAAGCGCGACAAGGTCAGACCCACTACAAAGGTCTTACAGATGCATTTGTCAAGATCAGTAAGTGCCGATCTCATCTAGTAAAGTTGAGACATTCACGACTGGTACTTCCTCTAGATAAGGAAGAAGGTTTCAAGGCATTGTTTAAGGGAGGACCGGCACGTATCCTCAGAAGTAGCCCACAGTTTGGCTTCACCCTGCTTACATATGAATACTTGCAAAAGGTATATGATTGTTACTACGCGCCCCGAATATACTAACATCCAACTATCTTTGCAGCTCCTTCCTGTCAGTCCATCTGTTTGGTACATGCATATGATACCTAATCATTTTCAACAGTATCCATGGCAGGAGAACAAGCCCGAAGTCAAGACTGCTCTGACAACACCGAAGCGGGATGAGATGTCTCGAATCCGTGCGCGAAACGCCCTCAAAATACTACTAGACGTTCATGGTGATTTTGGGAGACGTGCGGCCAATTTCTCTCATCCCCTCGTGAAGCAGGCACACCCAACAACCTCCTCATCGAAAACAGCATGATGCACTATTTAATCTTCATCTATTGGACTTGGTTTAGACGGAACAGTATAGGAAGACAGTTTCCAGTTCCAGCTCGCTTCGATCTGTCGATGCTGTTACCGACAGCGCACCTTTGCTACTACATAGACTCAATTGCTCCTCCTGACCATTGCAGTATACCGTAATTGACACCATTGGATTATTTAACCTTGTTATACATATCGCATGCCGAACTCCGATCCATGGTCACAGCCTGAGTGATAGACGTTCTGGGATGTTCACTACCCTTGGTCCTTCTTTGACAGATGCCGCTCCGTGAAGTCGAATTTCCGTCCGATCCTAAAGATCTGGAACACGCACAAGAACGATTCTTGATTTTCTACTCTTCGCGCGTGAACGGGCAGCTATGGTGTCCTGTGAGTGCGAGTCTCATGTAGTACAGCGACAACACAGTCCTGACTTGTTGGGCCGCCAGGATTGTGTGGCAGTAGATCGGACCATCCAAGATACCTTCGGTCCTGAAGACGGGCCATCTGCGGCGATTGTCTATGTTGGCCAAAAGCCCGAGTAGGCAGGCACATCATGTCATTTGTGTACTGGCATTCAATTCTATGGTGCTCAGATGGAAAACGCCCTCCAATATTTTCAGAGGCGAGCCGTGGCAGATCACATCAGTCCCCACGGTTATTAAGGTTGAAGACGTTAGTATTGGACCAATTGAATCTTGCTACTTTATAGCAATTTCTGATAACCTCATCGACAGTCCAAAGTAGCCGGTCGACTCGACTCCGAGATCAATGCACTTCTTGCGACTTTCATCCAAGGATAGAGTGGTTGGGCTTGACACTTTCAAGTACTGACTAACAATTGATCTTTTTGATTCAATGTTAAGTGTTGTGTAATAGAAACAACTGAAGGTCAAACTTTTGGGTAAAAACTCCTCGCCAACTCATGATCATACGCAACATCCACGAAATCTCCCTGGCATACCATATTTCACTGATCATACATCGACGATCCACCGGCCCAGTGTAACTCCGCGGAGGCTGCTCATGCACTCGACAGTCTGGTGCACCGTAGAAGTGCCAGGTAGGCGAAGGTAGACGATGATGACTGACAACACTCAACAGCCCAAGTTATCTACCTCACGTTTGCATCACTTGGGCACATTTCTTGGCCTACACCGAACTAGGTTCAAGAACACGGCCAAATGGGAAGCTGGTCGCAGCTCTTTGTCATTTCAGAGCGGGATTGTGACCTTCAATTTTTCAGCTCATGGATCGTGATTCCACTGTGGACTCTCCTCGAAGTCGAGTTTCATCACAAATGTTGAGTTGACGGCGAGCAAGAAGAAAGTAAATGAAAGAGAAGAATTGAACATTAATTTATATTTTGCGGGTGTGCGGATGACTTTGACCAAACATACATACTGCATGATGGCATGACGCAAAGAGATAGAGCAGGTGGAGCTAGATGGAGGGGTAGAGTGTACCAGGGGCAAAATATAGTAATTAGACTCCAGGAGGAGCAGCGTGGGCCCGAATTTTGCGTCCTGGCACGATTAAGAGTTGCCAAAAAAAAGGATGCAATTGAGGATATATGTTGAGGGCTACATGTACATTGGTGATGAAACTAATGGTTACGGACCTCGAGAAAAATCACCACTTTTACCACCCGTTTTATGCACGACCATGATTTCCCCAATTTTCATTTCTTTACCCACCACGGCCTTCAGCATATCCCAGACTGTAAGAAGACCGACCGATACCGCCGTTAGTGCTTCCATTTCAACTCCGGTTTTGCCTTCGCATGCCACGGTAGCAGTACACTTTATGCTATACTCGAGGGCGCCTTCATCACCAGGCTGTGAAACTGGACACACACCACGCTCAGGCGTCAATGTAACAGATATGTTGGATATTTGGAGAGGATGACATAGCGGAATAAGGTCGGAGGTTCGCTTGCATCCCATGATCGCTGCCAGTTGGGCGACTGTCATCACATCCCCTTTGCTGCGAGCCTTCTGGATCGTCACGTCCGTGAAATCGACATTATCCGATCCTGTGATAAGGTCATATGCAGATCTTGGGATGTATATGCGACCGCTGGCGGTAGCACTACGCTTCGTTGCGTCCTTACTACCAACATCAACCATGCATGGCCGACCATCAGAACCAATGTGAGTCAAATGGAGGTCAGGTTGGCTAGATGACGAACTCCAGCGTCGATGGACATGAGGTAACAACAGTGTACCATCGACAAGGTGGGGTTGTGCAGGAAGGCGGGGCAACGATCGCACTCTAGACTTGCGAGGCTGTAAGCCTGGAAAGGTGGATTGACATCAGGACACTATATTAAATCCTTCATACACTAGTAGACTCTGCCTCGAAGGAAAGTACCTAACCTCCGATGAGTATCATAGGTCGATTGGTTATGACATCAATGTCCTCCATTCCGGCGTGCTTCTCCTGTTTGCCTTGGACAGCGTGTCCAATGACGTTTAAGAGTTCTCCATCACTAGCACCACGTCGCATTTCATCTCTAAGGGATACTTCCTTTGCATCAAAGAGACAAACCTGGTTAAGGGTGAGTACGTGGCACACTCTAGTCACGACGAACATACTTTAATTTGCCCGTCTGCTGTCAAACGTAGGCGGTTGCAGGAGGAGCAAAAATGATCTGACATGCTGCTGATGAAGCCTAAACTACCAGCATGTCCCGGAATCTTCCAGGATCGTGCGGTGTCATTGAGTTCGTCGGGTGCCCGTGTTATAGAAGGGTATTTTCTTGAGATAATGTCCAAAAGCTGGCTGGAAGGGACCATCTTTGCCTTATCCCACTTGTTTCCTGTGGCGGCGTAAGCAAAGACAATGATTGTTGGGGACACAAGATACCTGTGAAGGGCATGAATTCGATAAATCGAACAGATATGTTTTTGTCGGCAGTCAGTTTGACAAAATCCAGGACTTCTGAATCGTTGAGACCCTTGACGATGACGACATTTAATTTCACTGATCGTAAGCCTTGACTGTGGAGGGCAGTGCTGAGTGAACGAAGAACTGCATCGTGACCCGGACGCCGAGTCATAATCTCAAACTTGAAGGGGTCCAGAGTATCGAGGCTGATCACTATCAGACGTGCCGTATTGAATGCACGAAGAAATAACGGTCACCTCAAATTCAGGTGTGTTAAACCATTTTCGATATAAAGAGGAAGACGGCGATGCAGGGCGATTCCATTAGTGGTCATTCCGATGGACTGGAGACCAAGTGGGCGGAGCTCGCTAAGGCGACCTGCACAGAATTTAGCCAACATTCCGAAGCATGGCAATGATAACTTGCGAATTATGCCGTCCAAGCCTTTCCGCACAGTAGGTTCTCCCCCAGTCAAACGTATTTTAGTGACGCCGCTTCTCACAAAAAGATTTGCCAATCGGATGATCTCGTCGTCGGTTAAGATATGGTCGGCCGGTGATAGCTCTACTCCTTCGCTAGGCATGCAATAAAAACCTACATTGCAATCAGATTGTTTTAGTGCTCGAAACAACGAATTAAATGAAGGACAGACATCGAAGATTGCATCTCTCTGTCAATGAGATGCGAAGATAATCGTGTCTCCTATGAAACGAGTCAACGAGTGCGGGTGAGAATTGTTTTTGTGCATCGATATGTGCAATTTTTGACTGAAGGTATAATGAGTTGATTCTACGCCGGATCATGCCAAGTGATCATACCTGAGCCTTTGCTCTTGGGGTCGTCCTAGTGTTCTGCGAATAGTAGCGGAGACAGGTAGGCCCGTATTTGCGAGATATCGCAGAACATAACCTGCTTGACCGTTGATAACTCATGTATCGGAGGAAGGAATAAACATAGTTTGCTCCTGAGATTAGTAGTATCTCATGGCCCCCGTCCTCGTGACAGTCAGAGTTGCTTCCGATGGCATGTCACACTGCATTTGACCTGCAGGTCACATGGCATGACGCTCTGTATCTGGCTCCTCAATATCATTAAGCTCCTTATAACAAGCTCCTTAACACACTAAGTCTATCTTACTACCCTATTAGCTGTCCGTTCTGAGCCGACTCAACCGCTCCCATCCTTTATTTTCCCTTTCTCTTCATGTCGTTGGCCATGGCCACGAACACACCTTTCAATGGTGGTGTAAAACAACCCCAAGAAACGGCAGAAACTCATATTCATGATATCATGAGCCATGATGCATCCAAAGGTGCCATAGTTCACTCGTTTGACCCGGATGCCACTCCACAACAGAAGGCAGCTGCTGCGGGGATGCAGCGTGACCAACTGAAGAGTATCGTCCAGCAGGACGGAAGTGCGCATGGCGGAAAAGGCGCGTTTTTTTCTCTGCTACGTCACCCAAACCAAACGTCTGCATCAGAACCATCCATTGTCGGAGCGTCCATCCCTACCATCACAGTTGAAGACACGGGCGAAGCGACCAACGAAGAGCAGGAGAGATCGGGCAGTGTAACTCCATCTGCACTCACAGTACCCGGAGAATACCCCTCTGGTCTTGCTCCAGCGATTCCAGATTGGTACAAAGTCGGTTGGCGTGCTGTTGCAAACATCGATGCACCTCCGCTTGAAGAAGGCGAGGAGAAAGACAACCACATACTCCAGCTTTTCTTGACTGAGCAATATTATGGCCAGTGGTACCACAATGCCGCTCTTATCTTCTTTGTAAGTCTATGATCTTGTCATTTGCATCAAGCTCATTTACATGGCGCTGTACAGGCTGTATTCGCTTCTCATTTCTTGACACGATTCAACTTCGGCTGGGGGTGGCTGATTCTTTTGCTATCTATTTGCAACACCTATTATGTGACTTCAATGACTCGTGTCCGCCGTTGTGCCCGTGATGATATTCAGCGTGAATTGATCAAGACACGCCTTGCGTCCGAGCACGAATCCGCTGATTGGATGAACAACTTTTTGGACCGTTTCTGGCTCCTTTATGAGCCTGTTCTCTCTGCTACTGTTGTCGCCTCTGTTGATCAGATCCTGAGCACCACTACTCCCGCCTTCTTGGACTCCTTGCGCCTCACGACCTTCACCCTTGGGACGAAGGCTCCCCACATAGACAAAGTTAGGACATTTCCAAGGACTGCTGACGATATCGTCATGATGGACTGGGGAATTTCCTTCACTCCCAATGATACATCTGACATGACCCCCCGTCAAGCGGCTCAAAAAGTCAACCCCAAAATTGTTCTATCCGTTCGCCTGGGCAAAGGTCTTGCCACAGCCTCCATACCCGTCCTTCTCGAGGACATCACCTTCAGCGGTATCATGAGGATTAGGTTAAAGTTGATGGCGAACTTCCCCCACGTGCAGATCGTGGATATCAGCTTCCTTGAAAAACCGGTTATTGACTACGTGCTTAAACCGGTGGGTGGCGAGTCGCTTGGATTTGACATAGCCCACGTAAGTAACAGTATGACGAAGTATCATCGACTTGAGCTCACCTTATTATCAGATTCCTGGTCTACAGACTTTCATTCGGGATATGGTTCACGACACGCTCAGTCCCATGATGTACGACCCGAATGTGTTCACTGTCAATCTCGAACAACTTCTTTCTGGTGTACCCCTTGATACAGCTATTGGCGTCATTCAAGTCACCGTCGAGGCTGCTCGCGGGCTTAAGGCCAACAAGATCGGCGGGGGCTCTCCTGATCCCTATGTTAGCATCAGCATCAATAACCGCGAGGAACTCGCGAGAACCAAGTATAAGCCGAGCACGTCAGCCATTTTCATCGTTTTGCTTTGCTTGGCCTCACTATTACCACCAGATACAACCCAACATGGATGGAGACAAAGTTCATTGTGGTCAACTCCCTTCAAGAGTCGTTGGTGCTTAGTCTCCTTGACTACAACGAGCATCGTAAGGACACTCCTCTTGGTGCCGCCACCTTCGAGCTGCAGAAGCTACTGGAGGATGCAACTCAGGAAGGTTTAGAGCTACCCGTTTTAAAAGATGGAAAGGATAAAGGAATGATTCGTTTTAACGTCAACTACTTCCCGGTTTTGAAACCCGAATCCGTCAATGGAAAAGAAAATCTGCCTCAAACAAGTGCGTCCACGATTCATTTCCCCTCCAAGACTTATCACCCTTGCTAGATGTTGGAATTGTTCGCTTGACTATCCACCAGGCTAAGGAACTTGATGCTACAAAATCACTTTCCGGCGACTTGAACCCCTTGGTCAAGGTCTTCCTTGGGAACAGCACTTCCTACACGCACAAATCGCAGATCATCAAGCACACAAACAATCCCATTTGGGAGTCGCCGACAGAGTTTATTTGTGCAGACAAGTCGTCTTCAGTCATCACTATCAAGGTGGTTGACGAGCGAGATTTCCTCAGAGATCCTGTGGTCGGTTATATGTCTGTCCGGCTGGTTGATCTTCTCCAGACGGACCCCGCTCTTAACAGGGAATGGTGGCCTTTGAGCGGCTGCAATAGCGGCAAGATCAGGCTCAGTTGCGAGTGGAAGCCGCTGCACATGGCTGGCGCCTTAAGTAGTGCAGATCAGTATGTACCTCCCATAGGTGTTGTCAGACTTTGGTTGCGGAAGGCGACGGATGTCAAGTAAGTTTCATTCAGGAACTGTGACACAGCAGGTTTGACAATCAATTCTTAGGAACGTGGAAGCGACTTTCGGCGGCAAGGTGATACACATCTGTTGTTTTTAGGAGGGCTCAGCTGACGACAGTCTGTTTCAGAGTGATCCCTATGTGCGAGTATTGGTGAATAGCGTCACTCTTGGGAGGACTGAAGTTATTAACAACAGTGCGTAGTGAATAATTGTGACCAAGCCCTAATAACCTTTACTGCAGATCTGAACCCTGAGTGGGATCAAATAATATATATACCGGGTATGTAGTCTCACGTCTTGTTGCTTTTCCTTACTCATCTGTGTTGTTCTGTGTTGCTAAGTCCATTCGTTGAGAGAGGCAAGATTCTCCACCAGTCCTCGCATCTAATAGGCTAATTTCTGATCAGTCGATGTTCATGGAAGTCATGGATTACCAGCATCTGACTAAGGTCTGTCGCTGTCCGCTGGTACGTACGACTGGCTGACCAGGATCGCAGGATCGCTCCCTTGGATCGGTGGAATTGCTTGTTAGTGATATCGCATGCGAGTCGCCAGTTGATTCACAACACCGCTACGAATCAACCGGTGCCAAGGAGGTTGCTGAGCCAATCCGGACCGACAGCAACTCATATAAAGGGCAGCTACACTACAGAGCTGAATTCGTATCAGCTTTGAACGTGAAGCATGTGTGGTTTGATGCAGACGAGAACGAGATCCAGAAAGCCGCTCATCAAGTCCAGCGCAATCATGCTAATGGTATTAGCACCCGTAGTTCCTCCAGCAATGGAGAGGAGCGATATGTGACCGTCGATCATCCAATGACTGAGGCAGAGACGCATAGTCCACCTCATCAAACAGATTCTAGCGAATCAGTTCGAGCCAACGGGAATGGGGCTGCAAACACGGACGAAGAAGCTTCATCACCGACCGAAAAAGATTCTGCGAATGAAGGCATCCAACTCAGCAAGGAAGAGCTGTTCAAGCATCGTGAGTGGGCTAAAGTCCTTCGGCCTGTACTCACACTCATCTGCGTATCAAGAGTCGGGTATAATTATCTTTAACGTGATAGGCGGACATCTGCAGAAGAAAGCTCGTCTTGATGTGCTCTTGGATGATGCGTATTGGCCTGCTTTCAGCACCCTGAAATCGCGAGGTACAAATGCTAGGTGGGCGCATGTTGGTGAAGGATTCCTTAAAGAGCTTGACTTTGGTCGTGTCTGGCTGCGCTTGAATGAGAGTGGGGACTTCGACAAGGATGACATTACGGCGGAATGGAAGGGTGATGCTAAGGCTTTCTTAGATGCCACTCTGGTGAGCCGTCTGCTCTTGATGTAGATGTTGATCCTTATGATCTGCAGGACCGTCGGTCGTCCTTCTCACTCACACATGCAGATGGCCATTCGTCTACCGTTGAGATTGAAACCCGCTATGTACCCGTCCCAGTGAAGCTTTTGGCTAGAGAGAGTATCAACAGTAAGCAGTTTGTAGAGCCCGTGCATTATTTACACCTCTCACCTCCTTTGTCGCAGACCAAGGCATACTCCGAATTTACCTTTTGGCTGGAAAGGACCTTCGTTCTGCTGACAGATCAGGTAAGCTTTACTACGTGCACGTTGTCTCGTCCTAAGACGATACCTAGGCACATCTGATCCATTCGCCGTTTTCACTCTTCATGGCACGAAGGTGTTCACATCTCAAACCAAAAAGAAAACTCTCAACCCTGATTGGTCAGAAATGTTCGAAGTTAATGTGGTATGCCCATCTGTCATTTATCGAGATATATCTTCCACTAAACCATGTTAGCCATCTCGAGAGGCGGCCGACTTTTCTGTAGAAGTTTTCGATTGGAACCAACTCGAACAATCTAAGAGTCTTGGGCATGGTACCATTAATCTGCGTGATATAGAACCCTTTGAGGCCACCGAACAGATGATCGAGCTTTCCTCAGAAAAGCACGGTGCAAAAGGACATGTCGCAATTCGATTGATCTTCCAACCGGAGATTATTGCCAAGAACCGGAAGGCGACCTCGACCTTCACCTCCGCAAGCCGCGCCATGACCCATATCGGATCATTACCCTTCGGTGCTGGCAAGGGCGTCGTTCGTGGCATTGGTCATGTGTTCAAGAGAGACTTCGGGGGCAGTCATGAAAAGTTAGATGTTCCCCACGCCGTGCCCGAGGCCGCTGCTGGCCAGGCATCGCGACCGATAGGGGGTCATACTGCAGACGAAGATACTAATGCCGCTACCCTCCTCCGCTTTCCCCTCCTTGAATCGTACTCTTTCGCTTTCAGGTCCACCTTCAGAGCCTGGAACACTCAGAGTAACGATGATGAGCGCAAAAGACGTGTCTATGACGGACACCAAAGCGTACGCAGTCATACGTGTTGGTGACAAGGAGTTCAAAACAAAGCACGGTACTAAGTCATCATCACCAGAATGGTGAGACCTTCCTGCCTGGTTTATGGTGCCGCCTCTCAACTTTTATGCTAGGAACGAGTCTTTCCATTTTACTGCTAGCGCGCACATGCCCAAATTGCATCTTTGGATTTATGACCATAAGACGCTCGGAAAAGATAAGCTGTTAGCTGAGGGTGAGGTTGACGTACGTTAAGATTTCTTTGGTTGTGGTATGATTTCACTGACAAATTTGATTAGATCTGGCGGCACATACAAGTTGGCCAGTCGACAGCTGCTGAGGTTACCGTTGAGCTTCAAGGGGGTGGGCTTGCCAGCCTCCGTCTCGAATTTGATGCAGGGAATAATCCACTGGCACAAGACGCGTCAGTCGTGTCCCTTGAACGATCGCAGCCACAGACTTCATCGTCGAGATTCAGCATCAGGGGTCGCAGACCAGGGTTTAACGAGGACAATTGACTTACTGCGTAAGCAATTCTTGATATCTTGCTTGGGATTACTACACATTTAATTCACGATCTATGGGCTGCTAGTTTTATGTTTCATTTGCTACTCATTGATGTCCCAAGAATTTTATGCCATTGAATTATTAAGACGTGCTTCCGCTGCCGGCATCAGCTAGGGACGGTCCGTGTGAAGCGAATGATTAATAAAAATTCTCTTCCCGCCCGTCGTTCGATGACAACCTAGTAATTGTAAGAGTGTGATCAACTCGTACTGGACTGGTTGAGTTTACCTGGCTGGTCAAACCAAAGTCTTCCAACATCCTGGATCGGATGCTTGGGACATCGTTTTGTTTCAAGGCAACCAAATAAAATCTGCCCTGCGGCGATAACAGACACTGAGAAGCATAGTTAATGATATTCCACAGCATTAGGAAAGATGATACCTCAACGTCTTGTAGCAAACAATTAGTAATTTCCATTCCATCAGCTCCCCCTGCCCAGGACCCTGCAATACCAGCACTACTCTGAGCACTGGAAGCTTCTTCTGTATCTGTCGGCACATAAGGGGGGTTAAATAAGAGTACATCAACTCCGTGATGCAATCGCGATAAGAAAGGTCGCGCTAGCGAGCATGTCACTGGATCTAGAGGCATCTACTATGTAGTTGTGAATTAAATGCAGTTAGAACGTCAACAAGACTCAGGCTGTACCTTGTTCTGTTTCCCTGTTGCGAGTGTACAACGGGTGGCGTGTTTGTTTATATCAGTGCAAAGGTAAACTGGTAAATTGTTGCTAATCAGCCTTACACCCAGAATGATGAATACGAACTCACGAGAAGAGGATTGTCCGAGTATCTTTCCAAGAAACGCCGACACGCATCCTGATCCGGACCTGAGTCGCACTCAGCATTTCATAGCATGTATAAGCTAAAACTCACCCGACCTCGAGACAAATCAGAGGACATTCCTTTCGGAGCGCTTCTGCCTCCTGCTCGAGGCTATCCAGTAGCAAGAATGTGTCTTCTGCGAGATATATTAGATTACGGTGCGGTCCATATGTCTGCTCACTTACCTGCTGGGTCGTACACTTGCTCGAGATCATGCCTAGTCAAATGAGAAAGATCTGGCGTCGGTATCATGATGGCGGTGATGGAGAATTGAAATAATCACGTGGTGCGACGCGTCGTTGGCGCGTGTGCGGCACGCCACATCTGGGTGATTATTTACGTGTCCAAACTTCAACCCACTCTGCGAATCTTCCCAACTTCTCAACTTCCAACCCATACTTAGCAGTGGTAAATCGCCGCAAAAATTGCAACACCATGGCCACGAGATCGAAGATTGGTGCAGCAGCGACCAGGGCATCGACCCGAACAAAGACACCAGTTCCACCTCCGAGTCCTCCAGCAGGGATAAAGACTATTCGAGCAAGACTTCCAAGCAAAACTATTGCACAAACTGAGGTATCAAAAACGCGAACAACTGGTCGAAAACCTCTTGCCAATCGAGCTAATTCGCCTGATGCCAAGCTTCCTGCTGCCAAGAAGGTGGTCGGTACTAGGCAAGCACGGGCAGATCACGGATTAACTACAGAGCGCGAACCCGTTATGGTGGATTATACGTACTGAATTTTTATCGTATACTGAGAACGTCCTTTAGGCCTATTTGCGCATTCGTCCTCACCTTGGGGATGATGAATCCATGTCTATGCCTTATCTTGCCCCTTTATCCGACACGTCTGTACAGATGACTGACATCTCCCATGACGGTGCAGGCAGCTCCAGACCGCACATTCGTGTCTCAACTGTTGCACCTTCGTCAATCTACAGATTCTCGCATGTTTTCCTACCAGAAACACAACAGGCAGAGTTCTTCGCAAAAACTACGCTTCCCCTTGTGCGTGATCTCCTGGATGGACAAAATGGCTTGTTGTTTGCATACGGCGTTACAAATTCTGGCAAGACGTATACAATCCAAGGAGGCAATGGTCCTGATTCTGCAGGTATCCTGCCGCGGACACTGGACGTCATTTTTAACAGCGTCGAAGGACTGCATAGCGATGGCCGGGTGAGCGATGGTTCAAATATACACGACCTAATAACTTATCGTCGATTTTTCTTAGTTCAGGCCCGTTAGGCTGTACGGCGTAGAAGAAGCTGGTCCTTCTGAGTTCCTGCCTCCCACGGACATCGACGTGCCAACTGATGAGCCACGACTCGCAGAAGTCCTTGCAGAACACCTCTCGAGCACGGATGACATCGATATCGATCCGACCATCGTTAAGCTCGACCGCAACTACGAGTACTCTATCTGGATATCTTATGCGGAAGTATACAATGAAAAGGTGTACGACCTTCTTGCTGAAGTGACAGAGGATACGTCGCGGTCACAGATCCCTCGCTCCAACACTAGCGCACAACTCGGCCATCCGCTTCTGCTGACGCGTAAAGCCCTCACCGTTAAACCTTCACCTGCCTCTGACGCTTTAGATGAGAGTGGGCCTGGAAGCACGGGGAAATATATTGCAGGACTGAGATATTTTCGGGTAACTGGTGCTGCGCAAGCAAAGGCACTTGTCAAGCTAGGACAGCTGCACCGGCGTGTCTTCGGCACGCTGGCTAACAGCCAAAGTAGCAGGAGCCATGGTATGGTGACTATCAAGATTCTAAGAGGACACCGGGGTGACCGGGATGTAAGTACAGTACGGATCTTGGAAATACGGTGTTGTTCTTCAACTTTTGCAGGACCCAAGCTCTCTGCAAATATCGCGGTTAACCCTCGTGGATCTAGCAGGATCGGAGCGAACCAAGCACACGCAGACAACTGGCGATCGTCTAAAGGAGGCCGGAAACATCAACAAGTCTCTCATGGTCCTTGGGCAATGCATGGAGGTAGGTTGACTATGTTTTTGTCTAGTACCACACCTCACCATCTGTAGGTCATGCGCTCCAATCAAAAGCGCCTCGCACAAAGCCTAGCAAATCCTGGGCGGACGGATACTCGTGATGTTAAGAGGGCGTTGGCTGTTGTGCCATTTAGGCATAGCAAACTCACGGAAGTATTAATGGATTACTTTGTTGGCGATGGTCGAGTCGTAAGTCTTCGGCTTGGAGCATTGTGCAAATGGTTCATGGTGAGCTTATAATGATAGGTGATGATCGTCAACATCAATCCTTATGATACCGGCTTCGAAGAGAACTCTCATGTCATGAAATTCTCTGCGCTTGCGAGAGAAGTTTCGACGACCGTGAACAACGCACCTGTACCCCGCGTACAGACCAATCCAAGCAAGCGGAGTACAATCGGCTCAGCTCTACCCAGGGCTGTGACCAGGAAGGTGACGATATCGAGTCTTCTCCCTAATAAAAAGGTCAGCGAAGCACATCTCGAGGTTCTCGAAGGTGCGTTATTACATTGTAAAATTTACCCTTCATCGATCTGCTCTATACAGAGGATGAGGCGAGGGAAGATGGCGAGAGTGAGGAGGAAGATGATGAACCCATCAATCCGCTAGTGGATGCCTTGTTTGATGAAATAGAGGACTTGCGCCTGCGGGTACGATTCTATTACTAAGGGTTGATGTCTATTCAACAAAACGCCATTTTCACAGCTCTACGAGGCGGAGATGCGCTGTGTAATAGTCGAAGCGGAAACCCGCGAAGACGTTATGAAGGAAATGGAAGAAAGGATGCGCGAAATTGAGAAGACTTACAACCAGAGGCTTATGAGCGAGGTAAAGTCTGGACCTCGAGGGCAACACACCAACTTACAGCGTTTGTCAGGTAGAGCGAAACGAGCGGAAAATGGACGCCAAGATCGACATGCTGCATCAAGCTGGACTAATTGGCTCCCCTCAAAAGCGTCGAGAGATAGTGGAGGATGGCGACGAGTCAGGTGAGATTGAAGACGAGGTGAGTTCAAGTAGGATGAAACGCCCTTATTGGTCCGGAGTTGACTCCGATTTAGAACGTAGAAATTATCGAAGATAGCGATGAGCCGGCTCACTCCGAAGCAAGCCGATCTTCATCACCTCTTGACGGCAAGGGGAAGACCAAAACACAATTAGAGCTCATCTCTAACCGAATGTTATGCACCAATCAAGAGGAGACCGATGCAAGTGCTCAAAGCGAAATCGAGCAAATGACAGAGGAAGAAGAAAGTGTGGAGGACGACCCAATTAGTGAAGATGACGAGTCCGATGACTACGCCCCTCTAGCTAAGGCCAAGTCTAGGCCGTTTAAAGTAGCCGCCATACCTCTGGCAAAAGGGAAAGTAGGGATTCCAGAATCCAAAACTAGTCGTCGATCAACTCGCACTGTGTCTTTGTTGGGGAAGAAAATTAAAGATCTTTCTCTCCTGGAGGACGGCACAGGTGACGCTGACGACTCTGTCACGATTCTACCCAATCGAAAGGCACGGGCAGCTTACGGGGGTCCCGATGTTGTATTCGTGCCAGGGGAAGGCGACCTTGATACTACGAAGAAAAAGAAGAGGTGAGATCTGTGCCACGAGTTCGACAATAGACTGACAACTCCTCAAAGGCAACTGGGTAAGAAGGCTGTAGTGACTGAGGAGGAACTAGAACAAGTAGTTGGTGCCGTGGAGAAAAACGCCCAAAAGGGTGGAGGAAGCAAGAACATCAGGCGGATGCGTATAAGCTAATGGTCGATGATCTACTTATTTGTTTTCTCTTGAGAGCTTCGCGGACAGCCGTGATCTGTAGACTGTAATACTTGATGCTATATGTTTTTCTATCCTCATACAAGTGAAGTACCTCGGTCGTAATGAAATGACAGAAATGGCGAAAAACATGAGTATTTTGTATTCGGCGTTACAGAACGAACGCAAATTGATGTAGACTCAGTGTTGGAATAGAGATTGCACAGACGCGTCGTTCATGTTTCTGATAATGTCATGTGACGAGACGCGTCTAATCTGTATCACGTGAGCGTGTTCAATACAATAGCCTTTAAGTTCCATATATCGTATCGAGTTCACGACAGCGATCACCTTTCTTGATTTGCCTTTGCTTGGACGTACACAGTTTGGATATGACAACTAATGGCGGTAGAGGGTCGCCCAGCAGACGTAAATCTATCGCGGTAGCCAACCAGAATCGGCCTCTTCATCCAGGCAAGAAGCGGCGAGCACATTCTATTGCACCTGGCGACAAGATCAATCTTGCTTCGAGGACACGTCGGTCACTGGTAAGTTATATTAATAATTATGATCGACTGCCATTTGTTTTCCTTACAATCTAACAGGCTCCCCGAAAAAGTATCCTCAAACCAGCAGTCAACATCCCTGAGGATGATGACGATGCCACGCAATCCATGGATCTGACCAATGTTCACGAAAATACGCGAAAATCTCTTGCACGGCGCGTTAGCTTCGCAGACCGGGCACATGTCCGGCTATTCGAAACACAGGAACAAAATACGAATAGCACCGCTTCCCCTCAGTCCTCACCTGTGCAGGAGGCCGTTGAACGAGGCCCTACGGATGAAAATGCATATCCTGGAGCAAACAAATTCCGTCGCCGAAGCTCAATTCGATCCATCGCTTTCAGTGATGGCGCAGGAGAGGAATCCATGGATATGGACTCCGATGATACAGCTTTTGGGCCAGCTGCATATCTACGAGCTCAAAATGAGGAGTTGCTTATTAATGACGACTTTGCGGATGATGACTTCAACTTTGATGACGACGACATGGAGGTCACCGAAGCCATTCAGGTCGATATCCAAAAGCGACGCTCCTTGGCACTCGCTCCTTCTCGCCAACCACTTGCAGATGTAATCTCGTCACCAGACAATCATGACGGGGGTGGTCAGCAGCAGGCTCTTGCCGATCAGTCATATACTGAAGATGACTCCCATCAATCTCAGTCATTCGTATCTGAAGGCGATGTCTCTCAGCCAATGGAGTTCACTGTTCCACTCATCCGTCCACCAGCCCCTCCAAGTGAAGCCTGGCTTGCTCTTCGATCAGTAACCCACTCTGGTGAAACCCCATACGTTCCCTCGTCTGACGAAGAGGACGAACATGGGGGACAGGACATGGAGATCACCGATGCTCTCACGAGGCTCCAAGCAGCTCGCGAATCCCTCGGGTTCGGAAATGGAGTAGATGTTGAAGAATCTGGACAACAAAACAACAGTTTTAGTAGCTCTGAGGATAGTTTTGTGCAAGATGATGTGGAAAACGACGGCAACCAGACTATCAATGTCACTCAGCTTATGCGCCGGGTCAGTCTTAGTACTGGCATTGGGGATGGCAATTCTACTATGGACATCACGTCCACATATGACAGGCAGGGGGAGCCAAGCGAGGACCAGTCTGATGTCGCAGGCACGGACCTTTCATTCCCTTCCACGCAACCAACAGTAGAAGCTCATGGGGATATCGCTCAGACAGAACCACAGGAGTGTGTTCATGAGGAGCCAGCAGCCAGACCTGCTGTATTCAAACCAGCCCCGCCACTTGGGGAGATCCCAAATGCACTCACACCCGCTCCTGTTCCACGACCTGCTACGATTCCCAAGCCATTCTCGTTTTCCTTCACGCCTCGCGGACAAACGCCAGCGTCGCCAGCCCGCCCTCGTCCTCCTTCACCTACTAAATCACCGAGCAAAGCTAAATTTTCTGCAGCTTTTGCCCCTCCTGTTGCTCGTCCCTCGCCAAAAAAGAGGGTCCAAGGCGTAGTCGACGACTCAGAATCAGAAGACAGACCCAGTCCCGCTAAAAAGCTAGCTGGCCCCCGGAAACTGACTGCATCACTAAATGAGTTCTCCAAGGAGCAACCCATTCAGTCGAGCAGGCTTCCGAGGCTCTCCCCAAGCAAGAAGACACCATTCCAAGTAAATGTAGAGCCGTTTTCAGGCCCGAATAAACGCCCGTCTATTGGATTTCGCCGTCCCTCGGGACACTTCGCGCAGAGGAAAAGCATGAGTGGAGCAGCTCCTCCTGCTCCTCCTGCTTCAGCCAAGAAAGCGGCCGCGTATATTGGCAGGGAGAGTATTTCCTTTGCAGGCGAGAAGGAGGGAGCTGTTGGAGAAACGACGGAGAAAGCGAGTGTATTGGAGTCGCAGGAGGAGGTCAGAACTGAGACCATACCTGCACCGCCGCACGACTCTCCAACCAGAGAGTCTCCCGTTTATGAGATTCCAGGAAGGGTTTCTCCGTTTGCTGACCTGCTCAGGAAATCGCCAGCGAGCGTGTCCCCTGCACTTCCTTCCCCTCGACCTCAAAGCCCTTTACGCAATTCACCTCGACCATCAACACCGGTACGCGCATCCCCTCGGCCACCCAGCCCTGGACTAGAACAAATACCAGAAGACCTTCCAGAACCTGATTTCGAGGAGATGGAGGTAACTTCAGACCTAACGCCATTAGCCCTTATCTCTGAGGGGATTTCTAACCCCACCGAGCAAGGGCGCAGAGATATTGCTGAAGGAGACTTCCCTCCTGAAGATGGCCCACAAATCTCCATAGAGCAATTCTTTGAGATGACCGGGATACGATTCATGGATGAAATTGCTGCCCCCCGTCGCTCTACCGTACACCCGTCTGCCCTTCGTCCTTCCAGGCGACAGTCAACGGAAAGCGAGATCCCTCTATCTGAATATGTGGTAGCAATGGCAGTTGATGTGCCACAGCTAGAGTTGTACACGCACGTTAGTAAAGACCTGCAACTCTGGATCGAGCGAATCAAAGGCATCTACAAAGAAGCAGAAGACGAGGCCCTCAAGATGACTCCTGAGTTATTCCAAGAATTTGTGCTGGCGGACGAGGAAGGCCAGAATGAGCTCCTCCATCAGCTCAAGCTCATCAAGGTCAACAAGCATGCACAGGCCAAGTCAGAATGGTACGACTGGAAGATGCAGTGGGTTGAGCAATTGTATGAGAAGGCGGATCAAGGGTTTCGAGATCTTGAGGCGGTATGCTCAGTATCCTTTACCGTTTCATTACGTTAATATTTTCGATGACAGGATGCCAAAGTTCTTGAAAATATTATCCGTCAAACCCAGGATGTTGTACCTGCTCTCAACGAGGAATACGAAAATCTTCTCCGCGAGTTGGAACAAGAACAGGCTGACGTCGCTGAGCTCGAGAACTGCGACCAAGATTATCTGAATGAGCTAAAAACGACCATTCAAGAACAAAGGTGAATATGCTTCGAGTTTGATAGTCTCAAACTAGTTGATTGAGCGGTACCCTTGTAGTGTTGCGCTTGAGGCCTTCCGAGCAGACGTCGATGAGGGTAAAGCCAAACTGGATCGTCTACAGGAGAAGCTGGAGGAAATTGAAGCTCAGAAGCTTGAAACCACCGATGCCATCCAAGTGGCTGAGCGACAGGTTCAGGTACAGAAAAATAGTACGCATGCCGAAGTCTTCAGGCTAAAAGGTAGCATATTTCTCTCCTCAAAATCCTTTGCAATGCTGACGTGTTGCCCAGATGAGCTAGAAGCCCTTCAAAATCTTCACATGCTACAAGTCACAAAAGTCCTGCCAGAGCTTTTTGAATTCAGATATGCGTCATCTTATGACGTCTCCGTCCCATGCGAGAACTTTTGCCCAGTTGTCAAGGAGGTGTCGATAACGCGAGTCCAGAGTGCGAAGCTCAAGTACAAAGATGCATTCCCTACTCTTAGCCCGTTGATACTAAAGACGGCGAGCGCACTCATTACAAGATCCAAAAGAGATCTCAGCGTTCGACAGGTAGGAAGTTTTTGAATGTCAGGCAAATTCATACTAAACTCGACAATTTTAGATTGTCGAACGTCTAGGAGACTACTGGTCTGCTTGCTCCCAATTGTTAACCCAACTAAAGTTGGTCGCAATTAAGTACCCAGTCGCCGTCACTCACGGAGAAGACGATGATTCCGGGTTCACTGCAACTGTAACAGTTATGCTCCCCAGCCAGAAGGCGAAGGCCTTGATATCTTTCATATTTGACACTCGGACGTTCTCTTCTTGGCCTATATCGATACAAACTATGCAATGCTGACGTGAAAGTTGCATACGGTCCTGTTCAGTGCGTGTATTATTTGTCGAAGACTATTGACGCTGATTACAGTTTTTAGACGGGATACCCTCCAAGAAGCCATCCTTGGAAGATTGAGAGAGGCTACCGTGGCAGATAATTATGGTTGCCTCCTGGACGCGTGCACAGTCGCTTTGGACTGCTACGCATAACCTCGTGGTTGGTTTATGTAGCTTCTGCAGGTCGGATTATATCACCCATATGGTTATTATATCTTACAGGACTTAAGTGGTTGGCGTGTATCACTAAAATCTATTATACATACATAATATGTATCCCTTCCATTGATTTTAATGGTGCCAGACAGGCAGTGTCATATTAGTACGTTCTTTCTGAGTGACAGCTAAGTAGAAGTAAACAACATTCTCAAGGGAAGATTCGTAGCTATGGCTAGATGATAGGTAATGTGTACTAAGTACCGGTACACGGGCATAGGTGTTAAGGGGTCATTCATGTAGTACAAATTGATCCAAGGAATAGATGAAGCTCATAAGCATAAATCTGTAATTCGACGTTCAGAAAACTTGCTGCCAAGTCAGATGCCGATAACACTCACGTCGTTCAAGCAAGCAGGCACTGCATCTGCTTCTGGCTTTGATCCAGCATAGCCAGAAATACTTTCAGCGTCTCGCGGCTCGCCTGTAAAAACTCTCGTTCCACCTCCGCCTGCTCTCTAACAGAGCCCCATTCTACCTTAATCTCACGAGCGAGGGAACATACTTCCCATTTTTGCTGCTTCTGATTGAGTAAGTCTGCCCACGATGCAGCAGCCTCTTCCTGTCCGCGTGCAAAGGCAGCGTTAGATGCATGCTCACTACAAGCTTCTGTGTGGCGCAACTGGTCCTGCAGGGATGCGGTGAAGGCAGAGCGCTCCTCGTCCAGCCTTTCCCTCGCCTCAACGCTGATATGCAGCTGTTGCTCCAAGAATGAGACTTGCTTCGCGAGTTCTTCAGCCTCCTGAACGCGAGAACATTTCGCGGCGTGCAGCTGCTCCTCCAGCTCCTGCAGGCGAACGAGGCGTTCCTTCGCTGTGTTCTCGGCGGATGCCACTTGTAAGCGAAGTAGAGTGACTGTGCCCGAATCCATAGGAGCGGGAAGCTCCGTAGACGTATCGAACACCTGGTTAAAATGGTGCGCTGCGGGCGAAGGCGTTACATCCGGTAATAAAACCTGGGATATCGACCCATAGCCACCCGGCGATGGCAGAGCAGAGAGGCAAGGACTTTCAGGAACTTCAAGTGCAAGAACGCCGACGTTCGGTGAAGGGCCAGCTGGCGTAAAGGGCGCCTGAATCTCCGAAAGCATTTTTTCTACCTCCTCCTGTGCAATTATCTGTGATCCATCATTTGCCAACTGTTCCCAAGACATTATCGAGCCGCGATTTGCACTGTTGGCTTTGGGAGGGCGGAGGCCAGGTGTGCTCTGTGAGGTCGGAGGTGCAGGTGACAGGTAAGAAAGATTCGCTCGTGTAGGAAGGAATAGAGAGGGGCGCGAGGGTGTTTCAGGTTCTGACTCATTGTGTTGAGGTCGAGCAGTACGAATCCTGGGGATCGCAGGTGTGGGTGCCCCAAGAGGAGCGGCAGGGGCGAGGAGAAGTTCAACGTCATCAACTTCAATGGAATCTTCGCTGTTTTCCTCCGCAAGCTGCGACAGTGGCGTGGGCGTTGTATTTCTGCCAAGGGTTGCCGTAGAATGTTGACGAGTGTGATGAGCGAGGGGTGACTCGGGTGCAGGGCGACCGGTAGAACGCAGAGGGCTTGATGTTTGATTATTTTTCGAGCGTCCGAACCCAAAGCCACTCTTGGAGGGTGTCTGGGGTGAACCCTGTGAGCAGACAGAGCTACGAGACGATGAAGACGACGAAGGCCGTGCAATGTTTGACTTGGACGCAGACGACGTAGTGGTTATCTTGATGCTTTTAGCTGGTCGCCCGGACTCTACCTTGGTAGGCGAGGCTTTCTTCGGCGTTGATGACTTGTTGATCTTGGAAGGCGTCGAAGGAGGCGTAAGGTTAGGCAAGTTAACCTTCACCGTAAGTGCTCTGTGAGGAAGAGGACTGATCGAACTCTTAAGCTTCTTCTCCTCCACGTTGCCTTTGGAAGAGAGGCTATGAATCTTGTCCTCTTCCTCTGATGAGCTCAGCCGCCTGCGAGTGCCGGCACGAGCAGGAGAAACAGTTTTCTTGGGGAGAACAGACTCTATAAGAGTGGACTTGGGCCGATATTTCGGCAATGCAGACGATGTGGGTGCAGGAGCAGTCCTCGGGCGCAGGGAAGACGAACGCTTCATAGAAGGACTGACACCAACGGCATCTAGCACCTTTAGCCCCATATCGTCACAAGCAGGAGCAGGTCTGAGGAGACCAGACTGTCTCCTGATACTGCGTGTGATGGTCTTGGATGGAGAAGCGTCTTCCTTGGCGTGCCCCGGAGTGGGGGACTTTGACTTTGAGGATACAGTGGCGTTAGCTTGGGGAATTGCGCTGGAATTCATGAGTGCAATAGCACTTAAACGTCTTGAAGAGTCCTTGGACTTCTTCAGGGCTTTCTCATTAAGCTTTTCGCGGTCGCGGGACTCCTTGTTGATTACATCCGCCAAGGCTTTTCCTACTGACGTGAAATTGAGTGAGTGTCGAATGGAGCTTCGCGTGATTGGTTTAGAAGGCCGTGATGGCTGGGTACTCGTTTTCTGGCAACATTAGGGGAATTGGAGCTTCGTTATGATCTGCACTGTGAATGTTTGGCTGACGTTCTTTCAACTCGAACCGAACCATTCGGACGCGTGTGGTCTTGTTTGCATCAGTGGGTCCAAATATATGACCCCTGTCCACTCGATTTATTATTACTCTACGTACATAGATACATCACCACATAAATCTTCCAACTCCCACTCGTTCTTTGTATAAAAACACATATGTAGTCGCCACGTTTATTACCATGTACCAAAAGCCCTCGACAAAAATACCGTAGGGCTGCACATCCACAACCTGAGCCCTGAGCAAGATATATGGCACCAGGAAGTAACGCGGTTCCAGCAGGGGAGTAGGCAGCAATGTAGGCAAAATTAAAACGGGCAGGACCAACGTCTGCAACAGAGATTGATCACGGGCTGATGTATGACGTCCAGGGTTAATGTCATCGATGTATTCTGGAATCTAGAAAACGACTCACCAACACGAATCCACCACGCCCAGGCGCACACTTGGTACCCCGGAATAAATAGGTAAGGTACTGCCGCATGCAGCATGAATACTCGACGCCAGATATAGAAGGTGAAATGACGGTTATCGGATAGGAGGAACGGGTGATGAATACTACGTTACATCCGTGAGGGTTAGGTTGGTTATCAACCAGTAAAGAGAAGCTCACGTGAAACGCTGGATAGTAATCCCCATGAAGATCGATATGATGGCCGTCAGAAGCGTTCTCCTACGGTATACGATCCATATTAGCATCCACGCGCTCACTCATAATTAACCCGGTCACCTTTTATTCCCAAACATGCGCAAAATGACCTCGGTGGCAACCTTCAACGGGCCGCTTTCACCACAAAGCACTGCCGGCCACCCGATCATCGTTGCAAACGCAATGAAGTAGTACAACTGTGGCACGTGAAATGAAGGAACGTGATTGGATTTGTCGCCTATACATAACATTGGGGGCTATCTCGATAATTATGGCCGAGAAAAACGCACCAAGCACGATGCCATCGTTCCAAATCACAAAACCACCGAAAAGTGCGAGAACCACCGCATAAGGAGTAAACGCGGGGAGTAATTCAGGTAGTGCTTTGGGGGCACTCATGATCGATCGAAGAAAGTCACCTGGAAATCGCGATATGATCCTATGAACACGGACATAGCAACCCTGTCGTGACTCACCCGGCCCAGCGCCCAAAGCGGGGGGATCGTGTAGTTCGACGTATCCACGTTTGAATCGCAAACGCATGAGCTGGCTCGCTGCATACGCGTACAGTACCCAAATAACATTGTTTTGACGGAAGAGGCAGCTCACAATTCCTAGCTAGGGACACCCCTGGAGTTGTGAGCATGCATTCTAGAAAAACCTAGGACAAACTGAATTACGTACCAAACCAGCAAGCCAGTGCCTATTCTGCGTTGCAGCAACTACGGTACACAAAACGGAAACAAGACTTGGAACCTCTGTATAATATAGAAAACCAAAAACCACGCTATTGGAAAGGTAGACAAAACAAGTGCCTCGATCGAGGGTGCTAATTTTGGTGGTGAACGACGTCGCTGATGGAATCCCAGCAATCGCGTGAGGACAAGCGGTAGTGCAAAGAGGGTAAGGGTAGTGGTGAGACGTAGCAAATTTAGGTTGCATTTGAACATAAAGACCCAGTGCAGCAGTACACTAAGTATGTATCTGCGAGATAATTGAGTTGTCAGAGGAATAGTAGGTACTTGTGAACGACGTACAGTCCCGGTGGTGTGGTGATTTTTGGGTCCCAAGTTGACCATTCACCCTTGCAGTAAGCCAATGCCTGCGGTACATGGAAAGGTTCATCCTAGATTATCATCAGAATTGCGGGTGAATCCGGTGAGAGGCTAACAAGACGAAGTTGAATATAGTCACCATGTACGGCTCAGTAACTACGGCATTGAACTCCTTCAAAACGGCCACTGCGACACCACAGTAGACTATGTATAATGCTCTCGTGTCCAAAGACATAGCGGCTTGCACGAGGAATATCTAGCAGGTGAGTAGTGTGGATCGGGGAGAATTGCAGTCGGCGCGGGTGCAGTAGTACGAGGTCTAAACGTCATCCTCGGCTACTGCCACTGAAAGGTTTCAAGTTACTACCATGAAGTCGCACCATACTATGGTTTCATATTGCAATATAGATCTCATGCATACAATTAACACAGGTTGCACTCAAGCCCGCTAGTTCTCATTCAATGTCATGTCACGATCCATTAAAGACTCGGTATTTCAAGGCCTTCCAGAGCAGGAATCGGTCTCTCTGCCTGCGGGGTGATACGTGCACCGTGACGGCGTTCATTCGACTTTCCATAGTCAACGATAGCAGACTGATGAATCGTGGTTAATGTAAGTCCAGCACGGCATGACGCTCATATGTCAGACTTACATGCGCAGTAACACGGTTGTCCCAGAGCACGACGGTCCCAGGCTGCCATTTCACTCGGGCTTGGAGGTCTGCGCTCTTATCGACATGGTCGTAAAGGAACTTCAAGATAGTCTCTGATCGCAGGTATCCATTAGCGTCCAGTTGACAATTCTCACAGTGATCAAACGCACCAGATTCCTCACGCTTCAGGCCAACAATACGCGTCGTGAACTGGCGGTTAACATACAATGCTTCCTCTCCAGTGACCGGGTGACGCCGCACGAGTGGGTGTACATGCTCCACTGGCTCACGTCTGACGATGCCGCCACGCTTACCGGAGCGCGAGAATTGAGCCTGCTCGACACCTGAGTGCACTGCGCTGAGCGTGCGCAGGAAGGCCACAAACGACGGCGAGAGCTTCTTAAGAGTCGATATCTGGGACGTGAACAATGTGTCTCCACCTGTCGTCGGCTGCGATAGGAGGAAGAACGTTGTGAGCCCGGGGGGCTGCAGCTCGTACGAGACATCGGAATGCCAGACAGTCGACGTGATGCTGTCCTCCCTTTCAAAGTTGTAGGACGACTTTGCATCCCTGAAGCTCATAGTCAGTGAGTAATGGATAGGCATGCTTGCACTACTCACTTGTAGACAAGGTGAATTTGCGGATAATCCTTGGGATGTCCGGACGTAGGATGAATGTGCAGCCTGCATAACAAATTAGTCAATAATTGTTCTAACACCAATGAAAATTCGACGTGTAGTGCAGCAGGAGCATTTGCCCAATTGAGCGGACAAAAGAAGAAGCACGACAAACCTTCCAAAGTGTCGTCCCCACTCTAGGTACGAATCAGGCCCTCTATCTATAAACTCGTGCTGGCCCCTGAAAACCATAAGTCCCCTTCTTGCAACCTTACAGACAATAAGCGACCACAGTCACATCACGGAAATTGGCATACTTCGAGCGCAAGTTGGTCCCTTCCCTCACTATCAAGTGTTTGCGAGGTTCACACCATAGACCTCTGTACCCAGATTAGGCGTCAGTTCCACCACGTTGGTCGCATTCTTAAGGAATGCACGGGGATCTGTGTGCTTGAGTGCGCGGAAGCCTGGATCTTCATGTTTGAAGGGTGTGAGCGGTGGGTATTGCTCAGGTGAGAAATGGGGAAGTAAATTAGCATAGGAGTATGGTTCTGTCTTCTGCTCTTGGTCCCCTCCGCGGAGGTTAAGTGCCGAGGTCTGCGAGATTTCAGTAACCGTTTCGACAGCGGACATACTTGCGGCAATGCACTTTAGGCTCGGTGACAAGTGACAATGAGGTGAGAACCACGTAGGAGACTGGAATTTGATTTTGTAGCACCGGTCTCGTATTCGCAATCCTGAGCAAGAAAGTTGCAATTAACGGCGCGTGACGTCTTATATTTTTAGTGTAAGGAACTAAGGAAGACCTTTTTGCATTTGCAGATACGTGACCAGGTCATCGGGCAGGTAGTCACGACTCTAAGCCCAGGCCAAAGCCAGGAAACGCACTATAATATTTTTTGGTCTACCCAATACTTGGGGTGAGAACATGACGCTAAATAGCATTTTCTGATTTCGACTTTTTATGCTACCCCTCTGCGCACATGCAAGTGAGCTGGGATACTGCATGTACTATGTGTAAAGTAATTGCGACCACGGCACCTTCACACCCATAGTAGGATAATAGTGGTTTGCAAGTGAATCATCAGCACGCAGCTATTTTATGCATTGAGCTGCACCTTACTATGCACAGACCCAGCGCTTTGCTAAACCGGCGTAAAGTTCTCAACGCGTCTCCATCACGTGATGGAAATCATTCAAGTGATAAGATAAGATAACAGGTTTCAAGTTCGGAAGCAATACGCTTTATTGTCTTTGATCCTCAACCAAATTGATTCGGTCACAACAATAGCAGCTCTCACAAGACAATAAGCATCTCTTGAGCCGTTGATCTCGACCTTTCCGGCTAGTAGAACCTTCACATAGTATGAGCTAACGTCACTCAATAGGTTCCTAGCTCTAGCCGCGTGTTTCAATGCCTCATGGCTACGAATCCATCACGAGTGCCACTTTGTCGTTTGACTCTTTGCATGATAGCATATCAGCGGAAGACGTTGGTGGTATCTTTCCCAACTTTTAAATGCAGTGGGTTATTTATTAGATGAGTCACGAACAATTAAGTTTTGATATGCCGATCACTACCCGAGCCTTCTCCCAGCTTTTTGTTTTGCAATGGACCATGTCAAATTAGGCTTATTGTATGATGCGCTTCCAGGGCGGAACTCTTCCACAAGTGGCCCTAGGTTCCGAAATAGATGAAGTCACCACGTCCACAGTTGTATAAGTGGACGTTTCGTCCGCCCTCAAAAGGCCGTCAGATCTCCTGGAATCGTTAGGAATTTCTTCTCCCCCCGTACTCGCACTACCTGTTTGCTGAGCCTTCCTTGTGCTCCTTGCCAGTGCTTGCCTTCCTCTCTCACAGCGCTACTCTCCCCTATTCGGTCTCAACATGGAGACTCAACCTTACAGCAGCGCGACGAACATTGCCGCCCTTCAGAACCTTCGCGCCAGAGGCGTGCCCGATGTCCCCGAGGATGTCGAATTTCTCATGGAGCATCTCAATGACCCTAACTTTGACTACTATGCCGCACCTACCTCTCCTACCTCATCCACCACTGAGGTGCATGAGCTTGAGCGCAAAAAGATAGCGATGTCAGAGTACTCTGGCGGTGCCTCGGACTTCGATGTTGAGTCACGAGTTGAGTCTACGCGATACTCGACAGCTTCGAGAACTGCCACATCTTCAATGTTCGAATATGACGAGTGAGTTCTATAATATTTTGCTACTGCTCTGCTGACCGTCATATGACAGCGAGTCACCTTACCCTGAAGTTCGCGCCGCTGTGGCCAGCATTGATGACCCCACCATGCACGTCAATACGTTCCGCATGTGGTTCTTGGGTATCTTCTATACTGTCCTCATCTCGGCTCTTAACCAGTTTTTCTCTATGCGCTGTAAGTTGTCATTTTTCTCATCTCTCATGGTTCCGTTTGCTCAAGTCACTCTTAGACCCTTCCATTATTATCACTGCCATTATTGCTCAGTTGACTGCCCTACCCCTTGGCAAAGGGATGGAGCGAATCCTTCCCACTACACGCTTCAATACCATGGGGTACATCTGGTCATTCAACCCAGGACCATTCAACATCAAGGAACACGTACTCATCACTGTCATGGCGAACGTTGTAGTCAGCGGTGCCTATGCCACCGACATTATCGCAACCCAGAAGGTCTTCTACAATCAGACCCTCACCACCTCCTATCAACTCTGCCTTGTCCTTTCAACGCAACTCATCGGGTTCTCTCTGGGCGGCCTCCTTCGTAGATTCCTTGTTTGGCCCAGTAGCATGATTTGGCCTGGGGCACTTGTCACCCTCCGCCCTATTCAACACACTACATAAGTCGTATGGCAAACCTGAGAGTCGCCACATCTCTCGGGAGAAATTCTTTTGTATTGCACTGGGATGCAGTTTTGTATGGTACTGGGTACCTGGATACTTGTGGACTGGACTGAGCGTGTTCAACTGGGTCTGCTGGATTGCACCCAACAACGTGGCCGTGAACGCACTCTTTGGCACCTCCACTGGTCTTGGGATGGGGATTCTTACTTTCGACTGGTCCATGATCTCGTACATCGGAAGCCCCTTGGTAACGCCTTGGTGGTCTGAGGCCAACACGGTCGTTGCCCTTGTGATCTGCTTCTGGATCATTACGCCGATCATCTACTGTATGTTCTCTCCCCCTTTCATTGTATAATGTACTCAGAGTATCTCGCAGTCACCAACACTTGGTTCACCGCGTACTTACCAATCTCCTCCTACTTCACCTACGACAACACTGGGTTGCAGTATGACGCTGCTCAGGTGGTCGTCAATGGCTCTTTCAACGTCGCGCAATACGAGGCTTACTCGCCCGTCTTTATGACGGCAACCATGGCTATTGCATATGGTGTTGCATTTGCCGCTTTCTCATCAGTAGTTGTGCACACATTCTGTGAGTTCTTTTAGATCTGCTTGTTGTCCCATTCTGACAGTTCTATCACAGTGTGGTACCGCCGTGACATCGTTCGCCGCCTCAAGAGCAGCCTCAGAGATGAGCGTGACGTTCATTCGCGCCTGATGCAGGCATACCCCGAAGTGCCTCAGTGGTGGTATGTTATCCTGGGCCTCATAATGCTTCTCCTCCTCTTCATCACGGTGGAGATTTTCCCCACGGATCTCCCCATCTGGGCTGTTTGCGTTGCTCTCGCTCTCGCTGCACTCATCGCGATTCCAGGTTGGCATGCTCCAAGCAATTACCAATCAGCAGATCGCCCTGAACGTCATGTTCGAGATGATTGGTGCCTATTTGCTTCCTGGCAAACCCATCGCTGTCATGATCTTCAAAGCGAGCGCATACATGGGTACAAACCAGGCGGTTGGCTTTGCTGGCGACTTAAAGCTTGGTCATTACATGAAGGTGCCCCCGCGTCTCATGTTCATGGCACAGGTCCTCGCTGCCTTCATCAGTTCCATCGTTGTCACCCTCGTGCAGGACTGGATGTTCGCCAACATTGTGGACATCTGCACACCCACCCAGCCTGAGTTCTTCGTTTGCCCGTCCACTGTCACCTTCGGAAGTGCATCACTCCTGTGGGGAAGCATTGGTCCCCAACGTCTCTTCAGTCCTGGTGCCATGTACAGCCCATTACTCTGGTTCTTTGCCGTTGGTGCCCTCCTCCCCATCCCCTTCTACTACCTTGCTCGCCGTTTCCCTCTTTCTTACTGGAGATACATCAACATCCCAGTGTTCTTCGCAGGCATCGGCGCCATGCCTCCTGCCACTGGCATCAACTTTGCGTCTTGGGCAATTGTCGGCTTCATCTTCCAGTGGTTCATGCGCCGCTACCACTTCAGGTGGTGGATGCGCTACAACTACATCCTCTCCGCTGGTCTTGACGCAGGCGTCACGCTCAGCCTCATCGTCATCTTCTTCGTTCTCCAGATGCCAAAAGGTGGAATTACCCTCAACTGGTGGGGTAACTCCGTCTGGCAGAACACTGCAGATGCAATGGGCACGCCCCTTTACGTGATGCCTCCTGGCAAAACATTTGGCCCTTCGACTTGGTCATAAATATATTACATTGGATGGATTCTTTGTATCACTACTTGTAAAATTCCCCCACTGCATGATTCACCACGCCCATTTCTTTCTGAGGAATTAACCGACCACAGCACTGTCCTTCACACGTGATTATACTTTGTTGCATTACTTTCGCATTATATCTTCGCATTACCATTATTTTCTTCGGGTTCTGGTGACTGCATCAACATACTTGTATGTACCGATGACAATGAAACAATATGATAAAAACATTGCCTGATTTTTTGTTGAGTCTTGTAGTCGAGGCAGACCATGGACGAATGGAGGTTGTCGTTTGTTCCTTACTGCTCTTGCAATACCCCCGATGGCAGTCTTCAACGCTTTCCATATCCCCACCGTAATTTTCAAGTTGCGAACCAAAGCCGATACAACAGCACGATGAAATACAGCACGAATAATATTGATGAGAACAAGAAATGTCATACACTTAAGCAGGCAAACCCCAGATCCTGACTTCCCTTCCGCTCGTAGCCCAGATCTCCTTGCCCTGCTCTCCAAACACTATATCCGACACATCACCCGCCTCCTCGAAACGTACAAGCTCATCCCACGACTTGTGAGCAAACACATGGATGCCTTCGCTGCCCGCGACTCCTAGGTACTGTGCGCTGTAATCGTACAACACCTTGTTGACCTTGAAACCCTTCCCCGAGAGAAATGGTGTGTGCTGTTTTCATCTTCCTCAGGTCCCAGATGGCAACGGAAGAGGGGCTGTCGGGAGCGAGGAGATGGTAGCCATTCTCTGAGAATGAGATTGAATTGATGGTGAAGGGTGAGGCATCTGGTGGTGTGATGGATGCAGCTATGTTACCGGAACGAACATCACATATTTGGATCTTGGATGAGGAAGTGCCCAATGCAAGGAGAGCACCGTCAGGATGGATTGCAAGGGATGTGAAAGCATCTTCTCCGGGGGCTGACCGGTACACCTGGGTGAAGTTGGAGAGTTCATGCAGTGAGTATGTCTTGTCGAGGGAAGACAATGCAAAGATGGAGTTCGTAGGATGTACAACGAGGCCAGTGAGTTCTCCCTTGTGCGTCCGAATGGTTGCTTTTGGTATGTACTCGCTAGAGGCGTTATCATGCGCCCATATTTTGGCGATTTTGTCTGCACCTGCAGATAAAATCAAAGTCGATTCGCCCTCGTGCTCGCGGAAAGCGACGTGGTTGACTTTCTTCGTGTGACCTTTGAGGGAGGCCAATACCTTGTCTGTACTTCTATCGTACAGCTGGACAATCTTGTCATTACCGCCCGTAAGGAACTGAGACGGGTTAAGACGGGAAACGGCAAGAGAAGTCATGCCAGCAGGAGAGGCTGAGTGCAACGACGGGATGGTGTGCGTTGCAACGAATGTCTTCACTTCTGCGGTACTCGTGTAACCGGCTGGAGCTTTGCGCTTTTTGCGGGTAGCAGAGAGATTTTGCTGGGTCTCGTCAATCTGGTCGACGATCTCTTTGGGGAGAGCACCTTCCTGAGTACCATTTTCTTCAGCCATTTCCACGTCTTCAGCCGCACCGCTTGCTGGAGCGATTCCCATAGTTGCCTGGACATTAGCCAGAGCTCTGAGACAAGGACAGGACGCGTCAGCGTGATGTAAGAAAGAGCATACTTAGAAAGCGCGTACTCTCTGGCAGCATCACGTTCTCTTATGAGACGGGCGATGACGCGACTGGCCGCATCTTGTGCATATAGTGCATAACTTAGCTCCTGGCGGGTGGAGTTGTTCTGTTGCTTCAGAGCAAACAACTCCAATACTACGGCGTCCCACTCATTTTGAAGCATGTGCAACAGAGCAGGGGTGGAAGTTGCGGCGGGAGGTCGTGGTGGCGCAGTTTTGGGGTCTGGTAGACGTGGATTAGCAAGTTTGAATTGAATTTTTCGGATTGCAGTATTCACGAAAAACCAACGATATGCGCTGCTGCGAGAAAAAGTGACAACGAAAAAAACTCACTGGCTTTGACGGTCAACAAGTCAGACTCCTCGAGCTTCTCCCCCGTCAACGGATCGGTGCCATTGTCGTTGATGTATTTAAGAATCAGCCGACGTTCGTAAACTTGGCCGGATTTTGAAGAAATAACCGGGTCCTGAGGAGGTTCGCCAGAGATACTACAGAAAAACATGGCTGCCTATATGAACGAAGACGTTCCTTAGCCCTTCATGAGTTGGAAATGTTTGTTGATCCTTATTTGCGACATACTAGATCTCCGGATACCACTACAGTATCATGGCGGACAAGAAGCAGCAGCTCGTCCTGTCCATAATCGACTTTTTAAACCAATCCATAGATGATGGCACTGTCAAACAAGACGACAGGGAAGGTCTTGAAGTCGCCAGTACGTTTTGTGTTTTCGTTCGTCTCTTTTACGTTCTGTGGCTCAGTGACGCGTATTTTAATTCACGCAGTTCAATGCATCGGCGAGGCATTTGGAGTCGATCCGTCGGACGACAAGCAGCGGCAACGTCTGGAAATTAAACCAGCGAAGCTACAAACCATATTCGATGTATTCTTGAAAACAAGAGACAAAGTAGCATCTTCGCCAGCATCCGCATCCACACCCTCTGCCCCTTCAGCAGAAACAAAGGCCAAGGCTGAGAAACTTAAGCAAACGGGAAATACGCACATGACAATTAAGAAGTATGATGAAGCCATTGACGCGTACACCAAAGCGATCGCGCTCGACTCTGCCAATCCCGTCTACTACTCTAACAGAGCAGCCGCATACGCTAGCAAAGGCGATCATGCATCTGCGATCCTCGACTCTGAAAAAGCCATCGAAGTTGATCCTAAATTCGTCAAGGCCTACTCTCGTCTAGGGTAAGCATCTGCTATCGATTTCCACGTAATTCGATATCATTCCACCGCTCCGCTAGACACGCGCAATATACTTTGGGAGACTACAAAGCTGCCGCTGCCGCATTCAAGAAGGGAATTGAGCTCGACCCCACAAACGCCAACCTGAAATCTGGTTTGCAAAATGCCTTGGACCGTATTCCTTCTGAAGAAGAAGATGATGATGATGGCCCGCCACCACTCGTACCTGAAGGTGACGTCCCATTGTCAAATACGCGCGCTGGCCCGGGTGCGGGTGCAGGCGGACTCGGTGGTATGGCGGACATGTTCCGCAACATGGGAGGAATGGGTGGGGCAGGTGGCATGCCTGATCTCGCTAGCCTCATGAACAACCCCATGATGATGCAAATGGCACAACAAATGATGGCCAACGGCGGAATGGAAAGGCTTATGTCGAACCCGAATGTCGCTAACATGGTAGGCATCTTCTCTCTCTTGTATATTTCAAGTAGTCATTTCGATCATTCTTTATTAGATGAATCGGATGCAATCTGGTGGAGCCGCGCCCTCCATGGAAGAACTTATGGGAGATCCAGAGCTGAGGGATCTGTGAGTTGATATCTACCCGTCCGTCATGTAATTTTGATCTCACCCCGCCGCAGCGCTGGCCAATTTGGAGCTAGACAGTGATTCAATGAGGATAACATGTTCGGAGTTTTGAAATAACGAGCTTACGCTGAACATATGTATGGATGATCCCCTACGGAATGGATTCATGATGTGACTTTGTTACACTCTCGCAAATGTACATGTTGTCAGCTGTGTATAGATACAATTAGGGACAGTGGATTCTCCACCAAATATTACAAATAGCAATTATAAAAGTACGCGGTAAATCTGCGATGCAAGCGAATGGCGGGCTGATAGGACAAAGCCATAAAAAACCGGGGGATGTGAGGAAGAGCGCAAAGAGACGAAAAGCAAATGAAAGCAATAAAGATACACCTAATAATTCAATAAGACGAAAGACAATACCAAACCAATGAGTAGGGCCAACATATGTTGGGGGTGGGTCGCAATTATGAGACCGGTAAAATATCGATGCGATCCCAGTGCACGCTGATTTTAGTCGGGGGCCCACGCATTATGTGGATACATGTCCGGGAGAGCAGCTCTGCGAGGGGGCGGGAGTAGGAAGAGGTTTGTGTGTTTGAGTCTCAGGGGGTTGTGAGCCGGTGCCATCCTTCCGCATCTTCTCGGCTAATTTACGACTCAGGGCAGGAGGTACCAGATCCAGCTGAACCGGAAGATCTGTAGGGTGACCCTGACACATTCGGTTAGACTCAGGTTCAGGATATTGCGGGAAGTTAACTTACATGGGCTAGATGATAACGGAGTCCACTGAGTTGCTTGTATCGATTAGGGCAGCCTTGATGCGGGCAAGAATATTGCTTTTTAGTCTTATCATCACCTTCGCCAGGAGATGCCTCCGCAATGGGCACATTGAGGCCATCGATGTAAGAGGTGACAAAAGTTGACACAATAGCGTGTTGGAAATGGGCTTTAGATCTAGGTCATAGTTAGTATTTTTGGCGATGAGAGCATGCATAGGTTCGTACATTTGTAAATGATACTGTAACCCATTAATACTCTACCGAACAACGTCATTAATGTGGCTCCCAAGGACTTCGGAACCGAAAAATAACGTACCTTCCAAGATTTTCCGCAACCGTCTAAGCCACATCTGTACGGCCTCTCTCCCCCAGAGTCTTCCGGATGCGAACTCTTGTTGTGGTCCGAAAGACCTCGCGAAGTAGTGTAACAAGCAAGGGAACTCCCCGCGGTCACCGGCCAGCAGCTCTCGTGACCGCACGCATATGGCTTTATAGAGGGGCTAAGAAGTGACATCACGTTAGTCAATTGCGTCACCTCCATGAGAATACGACCTACTCGTTTGTGGCGGGCAAGTCGGAGGATAGCCTCAGGGGAGCGTGAATATCAGTACGCTTCCGTGCGAATGACTGCCGTGGCCGTGCAGTTGGGCGAGGATTGGGGTCATCAGGGTTCGGTGACGAGGTGTCCTGGGGAGGACCGCGTTTGGCACCTGATCCTATGGCCTTGGGGAGTACACTGGCAGTGAGTAGACGCGTGTGCGCGGATGGGCTAATAGATGCTGAACGCTGGGCGGATGGTGCAGGATGGAAGTCGGGTGAGGTGGGTGGTGGACCTGAATCAACAACAGGCATAGGAGCCCGATGCCCGTTAAGCTTGGGTTCGTTCGATAGTGGATGAAAGTGAGGCTGCAATTGTCCTTTGAGCTGTGGCTGATAATAGTCTCCACGAGCTTCAGGTGCTGTCGTGGTGGGCCGCGACATTGAGCTCATGTCTTGGTGTGCAGGCACCACGTGTTCAGAGAGTGGATAGTACTGGTTGCAGGGTGTCAGGCGTAATGCACCGTCGATAGGTGAAACGGGGGGAACAATTGTCCGATGAGGATGAGGACGGGAAATACTCGCGAGAAACGCTGCAGACGGAGGATGAATCGGGCGATGACATCACAACATGCTGGACATCATGCTCAAGCTGTTGACGATGATGAACTACGTAGTAGCTGTCAGTCGCCTCGTGGGTTGGGCCTAGTGCCGTAGGGACCAATGCGGCAGAAGAACCCTGAGAAGCGGTTGGATAACACGAATCCTGAGACAGATGTGATTGAGAAGTCTCTTCATCACGGATCAATTGATGGTGGCATTCGTTATGATGAGGAACAGGCGAATAATACTCCGACGCACGTTGAGCAGGAACGGGTGTGTGAGATGGTGTGGGAGCGACGCTTCTCTGGATCTCATTATATTGATGTTGCGTAACGTGGTCCTCATACACAGGGCGATGTCCAGCGGCATAATCCGTAGCTTGAGTGGCGCTGACAAGAGATGGATCGAGGACTACCCCATAGTCAAAAATCGCGGGCGCATTGTCGGCCGGCGGTGCGGACGCAATTGGGTGCGGGACGGCGTGAATTTCCCCCGTTTGGTAAGAGCCGCTAGGGGCCGCGGTGCTTTTGTCATACCTCGTTGGAAGTGTGTGTGGAGAAGACAAGGCCGAACTTAATGATGAAGACGAATAATGAAATGGGGGGCGGAAGATTGACAACATGCTGTATCGACTGTGGATGGGAAACTGAGGGTTCTACACTGCCCAACAATCCCACGTCATTGTGAGACCTCACATGGCCATGTTGCAGTCCGGATGCTGGGGATGTCGGACCTCCGTCAAACTGAGATAGATTTTCACCCCAATACTGCCTGGGGTTGAGCATGGATGGAGGTGGCCAAGGTGTGGGATCGGAGTACGTTAACATAGGACTTGATGGTTCTGAAGACATAGTCAACGACAGTTTTGAAACCGCGACACCCTGAGGCTCGGTTAAAGTGTTTCTTTTTTCGCTCAAGAAGTCTCCACCTAAGAAAAAGCGGCCGTGAGTTACGTGAGAGTTATGTATACGTGCGGGAGAAACAGCACCTGTTACGACATGCTAATCCGCTACGCTGTAACTCCTGGCCGACTTGGCCCCACCGCCCAGCCAAACGTGAGTACGCATCAAAGAGTTTATCGTCCTCTTCCTTGGACCATTCGTCACGTCTGAGGGAAGGGTCAAGCGCCTCACGATAGCGTTTTGAACAAGCATCGTCGGTACGACCGGGTATGTGTCTCGCGATCACAGACCATTTTGTTGAATGAACTTTGTAGAGTTCCAAAAGTAGATGGTCTTCTTCTGGCGTCCAAGCAGATTTCTTCACATTCGGTGATAAGGAATGGAGCCATCGCTGTTTTTGAACGTATTGGAAAACTGAATTGGGATTATGAGATCAACACTGACCTTCCTGCAGGCCTTATTGGTCCTTTCCGGGACACAGTGGGCGACGGCTTTCCAGTTGTCTGACTCTCCATGGATTGCGACGGCATTGGCAAGAAGACGGTCCTCTTGAGCAGTCCATGGCCGACCGACGATGCGCTCGGTCATGATAAAGCTTAAGTAAGATAATAGGAAGAAGTCAGGAGAAAAATGAGGGGTTTAGTGCTAAGCCTCGAGGAAGGAAGACTGCATCACACAAATCAATTAGACAAGAAATGAAAATCTCCAATCACCACGAAATTACATAAAAGGTCTCACCTTCTTTTTGGAAGTTGTTTACCACGCCCTCGTCCTTCGTTGAGCATCAACTACTGACTGTTAGTAACATCAATCATGTCTGCTACTTATTCTTCAGACGAGGACACTATAAATGATGTATTTGGCCTGTCAAAACTTCCTGCCAGCAAAAAACCGCGCACGGTCCAGGACAAACTTGTGTCTCAGGCCGCCCCTCATGTTCTCGCTGAAGTGAGTCTTTCAAATACATCATTCATGCACCATGTCACTCACTGTGCCCTTAGGACCCTCTAAATCAAACATCGCTAGTGACACGGCCGACGGACACGCAGATGAATGTTAACATTCCCTACAGTGAAATGATGTTGCCGCTCCAGGGTCCCGAGAATCCATTCGGTGATTCAAACCGGTTTATCAATCAAAATGCACTCGCGGGCCATGTGGAAGAACAATCAATGTCAGACCATGCGTTCAATGCCCAGCATCTGACACATTCCATCCTCGGCTACTCGGTCAATCCGTCGATTGATCCCAACGCACCGTCTATTATTGGCTCAGTCGAAAAGGCTCGCGAAAATGGCTTTGCAACAATTGATACCTTGCGAGCTACCAGCTCTCAGAAAAAGGAATTGAAACGAAAGAGAAAGAACAAGGGAGATCTTGGTGTCGTCGAGGGTGAAGGCGCATATGTTGGACCTTGGGCTGCATGGGATGGAGAAGAGGAGAATTGGATTCTTGGATGGTGTTGAAGACACTGGTGATCAGCCGCAGGAAGAAGATGAGCCCGAGCCGGTAATTCACAAGAAGAAAGCGAAACCAAAGCTTGGCGCCTATGGCCAAGAAACCTCCGTCTTCCATGGAAAATCTATGACCGACTATCAAGGCCGAACATATATGTATCCGCCTCTGGCGGAAGCGCCTCATATTGGCGGTGAGGTAGGCTCCCAAGAGACATTTATTCCAAAGACGTGCATCCATACTTGGACCGGTCATACGCAAGGCGTCTCGGTGATCCGATTATTCCCTGAAACTGGCCATCTCCTTCTTAGCGGATCTATGGACACAAAAATAAAGGTACGCCAATTTTTTTTAACCTATTCGGGCCTAAATCCACTCATTACCGCTAGCTGTGGGACGTGTATACTCATGGAAATTGTCTCAGGACTTTCCATGGCCATACACAGGCCGTTAAGGACGTCACGTTCTCTAACGATGGTCGAAAGTTCCTGTCGTGTGGATATGACCGCCAGATGAAACTATGGGATACCGAGACTGGCCAGTGTCTAAAGCGGTTCAGTAATGGCAAGACTCCCTATGTTGTGCGCTTCCATCCGGATGAAGACAAACAACACATATTCCTCGCTGGTATGTCGGATAAGAAGATTATTCAGGTACGTTCTCCTGCCTATCTCGGGCTAAATCAACTATTGAATCCGACTATGCAGTATGACATGAATTCCGGGGAGATAACCCAAGAGTATGACCAGCATTTGGGTCCTGTCAACACTATCACTTTCGTCGACGAGAACCGACGTTTTGTGACGACGTCGGACGATAAGACCATCCGTGCTTGGGATTACGATATCCCAGTCGTGATAAAGTACATAGCAGAACCTCATATGCACTCGATGCCAGCAGTAACGCTTCACCCTTCAAGTGCGTTTATTTTTTCTCACATATTAACCATTGATCTGACATATATTTTGCTTCTTGTATTTGTAGAGAAATACTTTGCTGCGCAATCGTTAGACAATCAAATTCTTATCTACAGTACAGATAATTTCCGGCAAAACAGGAAGAAAAGGTTTGCGGGACATTCCGTGGCTGGGTATGCTTGCCAGGTTGGGTTCTCTCCAGATGGCAAGTGGATAAGCAGTGGTGACGGCGAGGGGAACGTGGTGTTCTGGGACTGGAAAACGGGGCGTATTAAATCCAGGCTACAGGCTCACTCAAAGGTTGTCATCGCACATGAGTGGCTACCACACTGAGTCGGTAAGTTGGCTCTGTTTATTTTGTTCCGGTTCCGATGCTAACTATTTGTGCAGTCTAAAGTTGTAACGGCGTCGTGGGATGGCTTGATAAAGCTATGGGTATGTCCCGTCTTCGATTTTGATCTACCCATTGTAACGCTGGATATAGGACTGAGTATTTCAATACTCGCATCTATTGTATTCTGTATGCATACATCATATATTTGTTTGACCGGTCAGGTGCTGTAAGTCGTACACCGGCGCAGTGATGAACTGGATATGTGCGGCCACAATCTGGCACCACATCGGATCGTATGAAATCCTGTGGATCCGATCCCATACTGCCAGGAACAGTGGCTGGCCGTTGTTCGTGCGACAGGAACAAGACTGATGGAAAAAGATGGAAACCGTAGGCGCTTGGCAAATTGGAAGCTCGTTTGCCTCGACAACGAATTCTTTAAGCCGACAAAATGCTTCTAGTAGGGTCTCATTGGGCAGATAACCAATACTCCCACCGCCGTGTGGGTCAGAGGCACTACAAGCGTCATCGGAGAAGTCCTAAGCTATGTGCTTCGTTATGGTGATTGGGTGATTAAACGTGATGATCACAGTTGTCAAGCTCGGTGAAGATCAACAGCGGATTGCTGTCGAGATACATACCGAGCAAAAGGTGAGCCAATTATGAGCTAACAAATTCCAACAAGCTTTTGTATCTACGTTCTCGTACGTGGGACATGATAGAAAGGTGAGTAGTTATCAATATGGTTTTGAATTTGAAGCTGAGGCCTAGGGTCCCTTGTGGGTGGAACGGGAGAAGCCTATAAATATTAACTTCCAGTACCGAGGACCCCGGGTATATGGATGATGGATATCTAAGATGTGAGAGTGAAAACTTATGGACCTGCCACCCGGTCACATTGACCGCTTGAATGTTGTACGACAGTCAACGTTAATGCATATTAACGTTTTGCAATAATAAGATCCAGCAAATTGCCGCAGATAAATGCGGCGTATAGCTAGATCTTAGATTCTCTTCGCCTTAAGTATACTGTACTGTTGTTCCTAGACCCGGCGGCCATAGAGAGACTGTTCCTGAGCACCCGGAAGAATGTCGACCGCATGGATCATCATCCCACTTTTCTCATAGTCTAGTCTTCTCCCTCGTCATATAAAAGCAAGTCTGTCACTCGTTAAGCAGACATAACCCAGTCAAATCATGTTCCCTTCAAAGTGGTATATCCCTGTCATTCTAGCTTGTCTCCTACAAGTATCGCTTGCCCTACCGGTTAGTGTTTTGAGTTATGTTATGCTTCATCTACCCCCGGAACTGATGATCTGAAACAGCTCGTGGCTAGGGATCCTGAAACTGTAAGAAATATATATATATATATTACAATGACGCTTAATATCTGGACCCACAGGATGTCGCTCCAGTCACAGATCAATTTGGTGGTACTGGAGGCAGCTCTGGGGCTGACTGGTAAAAATTGCCCTGTAAGTCCGTATATGATATTGGGCACTGCGACTTGTATTAAATATTCTTCAAGACCAGCATCGTCACGACTTCAATATGTTTTACGTGCTTAAAACTGTGCCCATGATCCCCTAGGCGGCACGCCCAGTGTCTGTTTTGACTTCTTTTTGCGTTTTATACCAGTGTCCTCGTTATAATATTCTCACACTCGTTTTATACCATGGAACGACATCCCACTTGCCTTGTATTATCGTGTATTCCTCCTGTTCCCTTTTTACGAATTAGCTACTTAGTCACCTCTCTTTGATTGTCTCTGTCTTGATTCTTCTTTCAGTTTGCATACACACGACTTTGCAGTATCCGATGAATGAATTGTTGTTTACTCCATTGCGCTTTTTCGAATTGGAAGTGCTTTACTCCTTGCAGGCATATAGGTCGATCTCAGGTTCTAGCTTTATTGACTGTGGGTCCACGGTTACTTAGTTCATCGATCTGGGGATAGTCGTTCCTGGTCCACGTGAAGTTAAGGGCAGGCGTAGTCGCGTCAATATCCAGTGTCGCGTCAACTTTTACTTTACTTGCTACCATGTCGATGCTCAACGAGCCCGTTCCTCAAGATGATCTTATGCGCGACAGAACTCGTATATTCGAGGAATTCCTCATTTCAGATTCCCCAATTTATAATTACAGAGACGACATCGCTCGCATGCTCCGCACAGATCAAACCCGTCTAATAGTCAATATCGATGATCTCCGCGACTATAACAGAGAGTATGCAGATGGCTTGCTCAAGCAACCTATCGATTTTCTTCCTGCATTTGACGATGCCCTCATCGGTGTCGTCACTCAAGTCCATGACACCGAAAAACACGAGCTCGAGGGAAAGAACTATCGCATCGGCTTCAGTGGCTCCTTTGGTGACCATCATGTCAGCCCACGTACCCTCAAATCAGAGCATCTTGGAAAGATGATCTCCTTAGAGGGCATCATCACGCGTTGCTCACTCGTCCGCCCAAAAATGCTCAAATCCGTTCACTATTGCCCCGAAACCAAACTCTTTCACGCTCGCGACTACCGCGACGCGACCACTTCAACATCAAATTTGCCACCAACCTCCACTGTCACACCTCAGCAAGATGACGATGGCCATCCACTCCAGATGGAATATGGTCGTTGTGTCTTCCGAGATCACCAGCGTATCAGCATCCAGGAGATGCCCGAACGCGCTCCAGCTGGCCAGCTACCTCGTAGTACAGATATTATCCTTGATGACGATCTGGTAGACAAATGCAAACCTGGCGATCGTGTTCAACTGGTTGGCTTCTATCGAAGTGTGGGAGGTGGCTCAAGTGGCGCCTTCAAGTTCGTTTTCCTTTTTCCCTTGAAATCTATCACTCATCTTCGGATTGCCTTACAGATCCCTAATTCTCGCAAACAACATCAATCTCCTTTCCTCCAAGATCGGAGGCGGCATTGCACAAACACCGTTAACCGATACTGATATTCGGCAAATCAACCAGCTTTCTAGACGACGCGACATCTTCCGCCTTCTTTCACAGTCTCTTGCTCCGTCCATTTATGGCCACGATAAAATTAAGGAAGCTATCCTTTTACTCCTGCTGGGTGGTGCAGAAAAGAACCTACCTAATGGTACCCATATTCGTGGCGACATCAACATGCTCATGGTCGGCGACCCGTCGACCGCAAAGTCGCAACTACTTCGCTTCGTGTTGGGCACTGCCCCACTCGCTATTGCTACCACCGGACGGGGAAGTTCTGGTGTCGGTCTAACAGCGGCTGTCACCACGGATCGCGATACCGGCGAGCGAAGGCTCGAGGCAGGCGCAATGGTTCTTGCAGATCGCGGTGTTGTTTGCATTGATGAGTTTGACAAGATGTCAGATGTCGATCGCGTGGCGATCCACGAAGTCATGGAACAACAGACAGTCACCATTGCGAAAGCTGGTATCCATACCAGTTTGAACGCGCGGTGCAGTGTCGTTGCCGCCGCTAATCCGATCTATGGCCAAGTGCGTCAATCTACGTGCATTTTTATTAGATTCCTTAGTCTGACTACGTTATTTATTAGTATGACATCCATAAAGATCCTCATAAGAATATTGCATTACCCGATTCCCTTCTTTCGCGTTTTGATCTTCTCTTCATTGTTACCGATGATGTTGATGAAGAACGAGACCGGAGAATTGCAGATCACGTACTCCGTATGCACCGTTATATGCCACCCGGAGTTGAAGACGGTACTCCTGTGCATGACAACCTGTCACAGCCCCTTGCCATTGACGGACCGGGTGTACAATCGGCGGAGGTGGACGGTGAGATAGAGTCCAGCCCCTTCGAGAAATACGATCCCCTGCTCCATGTTGGCCTGACGGCCGCGAAGTCACGAACACGGAGAGGCAAGCAGGTGAAAACGGAGGTGTTGAGCATCGCCTTCATCAAAAAATACATTCAGTACTCGAAAAGCAAGCCTGCTCCAGTCCTCACGAAAGGCGCGGCTAACCATATCGTGAATGTTTATGCCAACCTTCGCAATGAGGACGAGGGTCAAACCAATAGGAAGAAGGTAGTTTTTTTCCCTGCATCTTGATTTATGTTCCGTTTTTGACGGATCATATCCAGACAGCTCCTCTAACAGCACGTACACTAGAAACCCTCATTCGTCTATCCACCGCCCACGCTAAGGCACGTCTCTCTGTCAAAGTGGAGTCTGAGGATGCTCGCGCGGCAGAGGAGATAATGCGGTATGCACTTTACAAAGAAGTTGCGAAGCGGCAAAAGAAGAAGAAACGCAAGCTTAACCGCGCGGGAGCAGCTGGCGGCAATGATCAAGATGACTCTCAAGATAGTTCCGATGAAGATGAAAATGATCAGGGCGAGGATGAACAACCCGAGGTCCCCGAACGCATGAGTATGCCTCCTCAAGCACTAGCCAACAAGCAGCCTGCAAATAATCAAAGTAGTCAGGACACGTTGTGGAATGACAGCAGCCACGATCTCGCGATGGATACGTTACCAACAGTTGCTACAGAACCGTCACAGGAGGGCGGTGTGCCTCCAGAAAGGTTAGCCTCTCGTTCTCACCGTTCTCTCACGTCTCTGGTGTATCACTGGAGGCCTGACTTGATGAGTATAACTCTGACGCATTTTTCTCCCATGTGTTTTTGTTTTGACAGGCTACAGCTCTTCCGTGCACGGCTAGCGAATCTATTCTCTACACGCCTCCAAGATGAGGAACAGGTGTTCTTGGCGGAACTTGTGGAAATGGTGAATGAGGGTCTACCCACGGGTGCATTGTTTGGGACTGCCGAGGCCACCGCAGCGTGTCAAGTCATGTCAGACGCAGATGAACTCATGATTAGTGAAGGGATCGTATATAAGGTCTAATACCCTGCATACGCCTTACTGTGTTCCATGAGGCAGACTGGCCCATCCTTCATCTCGCTTGCTTATCGTCTCATTGTTATATCACATTATTTTCTTGGTTGTAATAATAGCTCTGAACTCGAGATATCGATCAATAAGAATGATCTTTACATGAATAAATCACCGGACCGTATCCATCACTGAAGTCGAAGCATATGGTGGTCATAAGGTCTGAACAGATGATCAAAATCAACGTTGGAACCCTGTCATGTTATTATTATCTCGTCCCCTCAAGCAAAGCGATGGTTCGAAAACTAAACCACATGTGTTCTTCGCAGTATGTCATCAGACGATTCTCGCCATTCTCCTCTCACACTGCTACACGGGCGTTCGCCCCTGCACAGTCGGCGACCAAACGTTTACAGATCATCTCGCAGTCGGAGCACTATCTTCACCTCTTCTTTCCCTAATCCCCCAGATCCGAGGCTCGTGACGGCATCCAAAGCATCCTCCCAAGCATCTCCTTGCCCACCAAGAACTTCCTTCACGGCCCTGTCCACTTCTTGTCTGCTTGCGCCGAGGAGTCTGCCTGCGACTAGTAATCGTGCCCAAGGACCCTCAGCCCTAGCCCGCGAAGTCCTCAAGGCGACCTGACAAGTTTCGGCCCACAATTCGCTTTCCGCGTGAACGGAACGTGCCTGTTCCCATGCGAGTCCCGTGCGGAATTGTCCCCGCGTAAGCCCCGGGCGAAAGAGAACTTCGCGCTGAAGAATGTGCTCTGCGATGTGTGTTGCTATCCGCCTATATACGTGCGTTGTCACTGCAGTCGGAAGTGTATTGCGGAGGAAGTTGAGGTGAGCAGATAAGAGAGCAATAGATGGGAGGAGACTTGGGGGCACGGCGATGCCATCATCTGCATGTTGAGTGTCACTTCCATCCTTGGGACTATGTGATAGCAGTCACTACAACGGACGGTATAAGCCGAGTAGAAAAACGAGCGACTTACGATGTGATAGCCACGAAATGTGGTTTCAAGGCAGCTTCAGTTTCACCACAAACTTGACTCACAAGCATATCCTCCGCTCTTGATGCAAGCTTCGTGTACTGTGTAATTAACTCCTCAAAGATAGTGCATTCCGGGGTATCACTCTTGCTGGACTGATGATCTGCAGAGTTCGGCAGCGAGGGATGCATTTCCGCCCGAGTACGTAGGGCTGCCCGATGGTTAATTTCTGTCCACAGTTCCAAAAAGAACTGTCCGCAGCAGGTTGTTTAGCTTCAATGAGGTCCCGAAACGACAGCCGCCTCACCTCTTCCTCTCCCCATCGTTGCATTGCAGACTCCACGTATCGCGCGCTGAGCAACGCCTTGCACAACCGTTGACTGCCCTCAACACCTCCAGTCAACTTACGCGAGTCTGTCTTTGCCCCTTCAACACCTAGTGCGCCAGGGACCGCTCGTACCAGAGCAGACGAAAGTGTCTCGAAGGCGTCCAGGGAAGAAGACACGCGCGAATAATACTGCTCGAGGATAGGAAGCTGAACATGAATAAGGAAACGTGTGCGATGGGCGAAAGAGGGAAGTGGAGAGTAGCGATCTGTTTCACCTTCAATGACGAGCACATTAAAGGAAATTCATAACGTACCAGTAACTTGTCCAACGAGAGCCTTTATTCGACGGGCTGAGTTCGTAGCCTTCAATTCGGCCATTGAGCGAGAGAGCTTGTATTCATCGGAGTCATTTGATTCATCGTCAACAATGACCCATGCGTCTGAAGAACTAATGATTTCATTGTACTGGTCCTCGGCGACTGTTAATCAACCGGCTTAGTCTTCCCGACAGACAGACAGATGTAAAAATAATCTTACATTTTTTCTCGCCTTCTAACCATGCGTCAAACCACTCCTTCTGGCAAAGGATGACAGAACTAACGCCTCCTTTCTCCTCAGTCTTCTTTGCCTCTGCGCCGACCACGAATTCATAACCTAATTCACGCATATTGGAATCGAAAATTAATGCCTGATCAACTGTGTGCGCCAACAGGGCAGGGTGAGAGATCAAAGTCGGAACAGTGCGCCGCAACTTGCGCTCCAGGATTGGGATAAGGAAAGTGACATAGTTTTGCTGATGTTGCGGTCTACCGTCAGGCTGCAAAGAGCGTGCTTAAAAGTATCAGCTTACCCATGCATTAACACGTTGGTATTTTGTGCCCAAAAGTAAACGTTGTATGACATTGTCCATGAAGGGTCGATGGTCGTGAGCCACATTCATTATATGTGAGAGATACCACTCTGGCTGTTACGAATAATCAATACAGGTGGTTGAAGATGACGAGAACCACACCTTGTCGAGACGATTTGTCTCTCGTTCAGTTTCGAAATGGTATTTGAAACGAAGGGATATTGCATGCGCGAGTGTTTCTAGTGGGTATAAGCCCTGAGAACCTATTTCAAGTTGGCTTATTGAGCCCTCGATATTCTCGCCGCTGTGTAATTTCAAATAGCCCGTAATGCACAATTCAGCTTCACTGACATTTCTTGTAGCAATATTAAGTCTTTGAACGCAGATTCGAAGGATTTGCGGTCATGCTCGCTCGCAGCAGGGTAATCGACAGCCATTGGCCATTGAAGATTTTCCAGCGCGGCATTCAGTTTGCTTAATGAAAAAACGATAAATTATCAGACTGTTCCAGGGCGTAAATCCAGACTTACGCAGAAAATATCCCTTTTATATCTAACCACGTTTTGTCACGAGTGCGTTGTACAAATGTAACAAGATGTAGAGACTGCTCGACACTCCCGATATCTTGCACACTGTCGCATGTTTGAACAACATTATCAACGAAGGCGCTTAGCCTATTGTATTCTGATGTCGACGATTTGGAAAGTGGGGATGGTGTACCACGCAACTGCGCCAATGCTCCTTCACTGAGATAGAATTATTTGTATCCATCAAGGGTAGGTAAAATTGATAAATGGTGCACACCTCAAAGTCAATGTACGTTCGATGACAGCCACATATGCCCGCACGCTTTCGAGTTCCTTCAGTATGCGATGCATAGTCTCAATGTCCTCAAGGAGAGTGGGATTAGCTTCCGATTTCGACGGAGAAAGAGATGAGACGAGCTCGTGCGACAGGTAAGTCGTCTCATTCTCTATCGACTCTCTGTCCTCCCCAAGCCCACGAACAGTGTCAAGGTTAGCGAGTGCTGCCACGCGAGTCTTGGTTACGAGTGAGTCAATCGATTGCTGAGATGCAGAGAGCTAGCTGACAACGAATAAACTACCATGAATTGTTCAAATCAATCAACCCACCTGACGCTGCAGTTCCGAACTCCGTGCTTTTGTTTGTGACAGGACTTTGTCAATCCCATCGAGGTCGTCAATGTGAGCGAAGCTGGAGTTCAAGTACTCTAGTGCAGACCGATGCGCAGCAGATACATCAGGCGGTTCAAGCAGGCGCTGTATCTTCTGTGAGGACATTGCGATAGTTGAGCTAAACTGAATCTCAGTCACTACCGTGACCGCGTTGCAAGCTGACACTTTATGTAATTTCAAATTCAAATCATGCCGTGCACGTGGTTATCTAATCTCTACACCACACAACTTGATCTTCCCACTCGATGGCGTCAAGATGAGTTGAGAAGACGAACTGTGTCACTGAGTAATACCCCACGCTACCTGAAAAATCTCCTTCTTGAACTCCCATGGCCGAGGTTGACTTTAAGCAAGCAAACGAGAGCTACGCTGCCAGCTTCGGCGACAATGGCAAATTAAGTATTCCACCATCCAAGCACCTTGTTGTCGGTAAGTACTTGCAAGTTGCCAGCACATCTGTGAGAGCTCAGCTGGTTCACCAATAGTGACGTGTATGGATGCTCGCCTTCAGTAAGTGGTGATCAATAAGGGGGCGTGTCCACAAACAGTGACCGTTGAACAGCCCTGAGCAGTTCCTCGGCCTGAATTTAGGGGAAGCACACATTATTCGGAATGCTGGAGGCCTTGCGTACGTTCTAAACGGCCCACAACTCCAACGTTCTGCTGAACGAGTTCCCATGATATTTAGCAAAGAATCTCTTCGTTCCATCATCATTTCACAAAGACTCCTCGGAACTAGAGATGTGCTCGTCATTCATCATTCCGATTGTGGAATGCTCACTTTTTCCGATGAGCAACTTCGATCCAAGGTCATCGACGCACATCCTGGAGATACTAATGTGTCCGAGGCAGTAAACGACCTTGCAATTTGGCTCCTTCCCTGATTTAGATAGGAGTGTGAAAGATGATGTCGCATTCTTGAAGAATCACCCGCTTGTTCTAAAAGAAGGAAATATCACTGGATGGGTGTACGAGGTTGAGACGGGAAAGATCGAGAAGTCGTGTGATGAGACGACGGTACAAAGAATGGTCTGCATGATGTATATTGTAATCTAGTACTTCATGCCTGAAGAATGAGTAGGACCTCTATCAGTAGCAATCGAGGTTAGAAATGGATGAATGGTCACCTCTAGCGTTCATGAAGCTACAAACGGCTACCCTTCAACTTCGTGACATATCGCACGACTTCACTCCAGTCTCCAACTCGGCGCACCGAAAGACGGGTGTTTGCTTGCTCCAATATCTCGTCTCCTCGCTTCTCATCATCTTCCAGGAACTTTGGTCCTTCTCTTTGCAAACGAACTTCGTAAACCATATCGTTGCACTCATCAGAAGCCAGTGATAGCCGCTTATTTCCACCCATATGAGCCGAAAAGGAGTACCGGGGGAGGCTTTGTTACTCCATCTAACGGAATATGATAGGCGCAGGCCAATGCATTTTCCATCGAGTCGTCGATCAATAATTTGGCTCCGATGTCAATACAGACCTCCGCTTTGCTCAATTGCGTGGCAACCTCATGATCCTTTCTCGCACTCGTCAAGGCGTCTATGCCATCTGTCGCACGCTTTCCGGCGTTCGCAAACTGGCCAGTGCATATCATGCTATGAAAGCATCCGGGGAACCAACGTTCGACCCAAGCCCAGCTATCAGCGTGGGAATCTTTGCCCCGAGCTGTGACGATGATCAAGCGGTAGCCCAGCGCGCACAGGGCCTCTACGCCCTCGCGTGCACCAGGTACGGGCTGTGCCTGCGCCATCCGACCGCTTGTATAGAACGCTTTAACCTTTGAGCGCGTGGTGGAAGGCGTTCCCCAGAATGGATTCTGGAGGGGCGGGCAGATCCGACATGAATAATCACTGCGTTAGTAGGATACGAGTCTCTACTTGCCTTCCAGTAGAAATAGTCTGCACAACGTGACCATGATGCACAGGGAGATGTCAATTCATGACTTACAGTAAAAATCGTCAGTGGTCATTTGGGTACCATAAATCTCATTGTGCCCTTGATATATTGAACTAGCTTGCACCCTGGAGTGCTCCTCATGTAGATGAGTAGAATGCACGTACATTGCGCTACGACAGCATTGGTCGAACTCAACACGTCATCAAGATCAATTGCGATGACAGGTGCAGAGGAGGGGGGTATAGATTCCTTGAGTTCTGCAATTTGCTCGACAAGTAGTTTCGGCAGTGAGCTCTGGCTCGTGCTCTGGGCTGGACGCTCGGTAGGTATCATTTACGGACATGGCGGTATCGGCGGCTGCTCTTATGATATATAATGAGGGGAGACAAAGAATCAGGGTTATTACAATTCGCTATCCATAGAGTCTTGGTTTTTCGGATGAAAGCCGAATATTGATAAGGCAAAAAAGTATAGGCTCAATATAGGTTTGTGAGTTTATCACATGTCACCAATACCCTATGTACACGAGTTCAACGTCCTTGGTAGGCGCGCTTGAGGCCAATTGTCACTATCATTTAAATCGTAGGGCGGTAATCGCCTGAAAACTCAACCTGAGGTAGGATGGTGACCTCGAAGCTTCGACTGTTGGATCAGCGAGCGAAGCAACTCGCGCAGGTGTATGCCGCACACCGGCCTCTGGTACAACGAGGACTCACAGTCGGCTTCGTCCTGTACGTGCTAACGGCCGCATATCGTGGTCTTGCCGCCCGCCCAACCACAAGGAGGGACAAGGAGAAGGATTCGGCAGATCGAAAGGACGGAAAGCCCGCCCGTGTCGCTGTACGCCTCTCTTGCCTTTTCCCCAGACCACTCGCTCATATTAGCAAGCAAGGTTGATGCCATATTTTATCAAAGGCTGGGTATCATCTTGCGTATTGTCATACCAAACATACACTCTAAGGAGGCCCTGTTGCTTTTCATGCATTCAAGTCTCCTCATTTTCCGCACTGCCATCTCGTTGTATGTTGCCACTTTAGACGGAAAGTACGTTCTCCAGACAAATCAACGTGTTTCGAAATGTCATGTATGATCCTCATAGAATTGTTGCATCTCTCGTGCGCGGACAGTCTCTCCAATTTCTCCTTAACATAATACGATGGTTGCTGGTCGCAATTCCGGCTACTTGGACGAATAGCTGGCTTAGCTACATCCAGAATAAGCTCGCTCTCGCATATCGTACTCGACTGACCAAAGAAGTGCTCAAGATGTACCTTGGCGATCAGGCAGATGGCCCAGAGGGCAAAGTTTATTATAAACTTTGTTAGTTTTGCTTACTCTCTCAGTGGAATGTCTCAGTGACGTTTGTCATCCAGCTAATCTTGACGACAGGATAAAGAATGCTGACCAGTGAGCGAACTGCTAGATCAAATAAGGCATAATCGATCTCAGGTTTGAACAGGATGATAACTCACGATATACAACGGTTCTCCACGCATCTGGCCGTAATTTACGCGAACCTCGCAAAGCCAATCCTTGACGTGATACTTTACAACTACCAATTGTCACGGAATGTAGGGGCAGAGGGTCTTGTCCTTCTCACTGTTTTAGTTCAGACATCTGCTGCGCTACGTAAGTCCAACTTCTATTGAGTGCGTATACTCAGCTAATGTAGATGCAGTACGTGCTCTAACTCCTTCCTTTGGGACATACACAGCTCAATCAGCTGCGTTGGCCGGCTCACTTCGACATACACATTCTCGCCTCTCCGAGTTCGCAGAGGAGATCGCCTTTTTTGGTGGCGAAGAGACGGAGAAAGCGGTTAATCGAACGCGAATATGCTGCACTCGTTCAACACGAACAAGGAGTAATGAATAAGAGATGGTGGTACGGGTGCGCGGAAGAAGGTATTGTCAAGTGGCTGTGGGGCAGCTTTGGGGTATGTACCCGTCAAGCAGAGAGTTGGAACGACATAACATTTATTTTAGCTTGTCGTCTGCGCAATTCCTGTTTTCTTCAAGTTGCCTGGAATATCAAATTTTGACCTAGGCAGCCGCACAGAAGGTGGGCTATAACAGTTATTCCAATATAAAGTCGCTCAGCGTCCTACAGGGTTCGTGACAAACCGAAGACTACTTCTTTCTTCATCAGGTGAAGTCATTCGATATTTCATATTTCACTGCTGACATGCATCCATAGATGCCATAGGTCGCGTGATGTACTCGTATAAAGACCTAGCGGAACTCGCGGGCTACACCTCACGAGTATCCCTTTTGCTTGACACTATGTCAGACATGCGAAAGGGCAAGTTTGAGAAGAGTCTTGTGAGTGGTGCGACTGAAGGAGAGAATGGAGAGAGTATGCGACAAGTTCACCCGTAACGCAAGCACTGAATGCAACACCTTTAGTTTTGCGGAGCCGCGGACAAGTTCTCCTCTCGGACGATATTCGATTTGAGAACGTCCCAGTCGTTACGCCAAATGGTGACATTCTCTTGAGAAGTTTAACCTTTCATGTCAAACCTGGGGTAAGATTGTCTTCAACGCGCATGTGTGGTATCTTATGCTAAACAAAATTTGAAGGAACACCTGTTGATTGTTGGTCCAAATGGTGTGCATCGCTGCTTTCGTGATTGTTGTCACTTCACTATGGCATGTAGGTTCCGGGAAGTCTTCGCTGTTCCGCATTTTAGGCGGCCTTTGGCCTGTTTATGGTGAGCTTGGTATACTCGGGCGATGTATTAGTTTCATGACGACTCCAGGCGGCATTGTTCGGAAGCCCCCCGCGTCAGATTTCATGCTCATACCCCAACGACCCTATCTTTCACTCGGAACTCTCCGTGACCAAGTTATTTATCCGCACTCGCAACAAGATATGGAGGCCCGTGGGTGAATGATATCGCGTTTATAAATTTAATTCTAAGACATGTTCTAGGTGGAGTGACAGACGCGGACCTCCTCGCGGTACTTGAAAGGGTCCAGATGGGAAGCATTGTTGAGCGAGAAGGGGGTTGGGATGTTGCGCACGAGTGGAGAGACACGCTAAGCGGCGGCGACAAGCAGAAGATCGCTTGGGCACGACTCTTCTATCACAGACCCAAGGTAATCACGTACCTCACTCTTGTCACTGAACGTTAATCAGCTTGCTGCAGTATGCCATTCTTGACGAGGCAACCTCACTCGTCCCTCCTGACATGGAGGGTACGATGATGGAACAGGCAACTGCCCTCGGAATTACGCTACTCACTGTATCTCATCGTCCATCATTGTGGAAATATCACTCGACGATATTGCAACTGGATGGTCAAGGCGGATATATCTTGTGCGTCTCGTTCTTCATCTCTTACTGTAATTGCACATTTAACTGTCCTTGTAGCACGCAACTGGATGCAGAGAAACGTTTGGCCATTCAAGAAGAGAAGCAGGATCTGGAGGCGAAACTGCTTGAAATGTGAGTGTCCTGCTTAGTTGCCAGGCTGAAAATCTTCATATCTTGCCGTAGACCGAAGATGAAGTCACGTCTCGCGGAACTGCGGCTTATCGCGGATGCAAATAGAAGTATATAGTAATTTTGACTGTAGATTTGCTGTAGATACATATCATTATCATAGACCATCGATCGATAAGTCAGGGTAGATGGCTATCTAATCAATGGGATGGATCAGATAAACGCGGAAGAGATTCTGTTCGGACGCGGGAAAGGTGCCGAGATGCCGTGGTGTGCCGGAACCAATCGCAATTTTATCACACTAGTGAAGCCAGTGGAGGTGCAGTGCCGGGTATATCGTCCTGTTCCTTCCGCACGACCACTTCTCTCACTTCCGCGCCGTCATGCACATCTTCTCCCAGTCTTTCAAATATGAGTGAGTATTTTCCGTTTGTCGTCTACAGTGTGCTCACTATGTAATTGCCAGTCACTCATGGTCTCACGTCGTCATCGGAATGTGGCATAAATACCCGAACCCACATTGTACTCACGTCGTAAACGTCGATGTCCTCGATCGTACGATTGATCCAATAACTGGAATAATACGGACGGAGCGTGTTCTTGGGTGCAAGCAAAAGGCTCCTTCGTGGATAGTCAAGGTCAGCCGCTCTAATATTTGCACACGACATGGGATTTATTCTTGTATTCGATCATTTTAGCTCTTTGGTGGTTCAGAGGATGCCTTTGTTCGTGAGATATCCTTCATAGATCCCGCGACGCAAACTGCAACAATAACATCCGTCAACCTCTCGCTGTCTCAGTTCGCTACTTGCTATGAGCGAATACAGTATAGACCAATGTCCTCCACGCAGACATCATTTACGCAGACAGCAGAGATACAGGTGCGGATGGCCATGTGGAGGAGTATGACAGACAAGTTTGAGGATTGGTTGGTTCAGCGCTTCGAGCAGAACGCTATTTCAGGTAAAGCTGGATTCTCGGACGTGCTCAGAACAATGTGGGAGGCCAAGGAACAGCAGACTGCACCATCATAGAGCAGGGATATCCGGTCTGTTTCTTTCTTTCACTTGCACTTTTAGCATGTTAGATGCGTCCCATGGAACCTCTCTAGATCACATTCAAAACGTCTGCTACTTGGACGACTTATGTTTATTTTACGACAAGGATTCCCCTTCGGTCGGCTCTACGACAATATATTATGTTTATAGTAGCAACTCAGGAAATACTACATTAGCATAGTCTCCACAAATAGACAGCGTCTTTCCGCGTTTTCACTCTCCACAACACTGTGCACAATCGACCGTGAGCGAAGGGATCAGTCCGGAATTCGAGCATGGTATGTGCTGGCGTCAAATCTTAACATCCATTAAATGTAGTTGAATATGCGGGTCGCAGAGGAAACTGTCTTGGATTCACTGTCCATGACGAACGGTTTGTATGGAATGCGGGGGATGCGATGGCTTTCAAATGGACTTTGAAGAAGCGACGATGCAGCGTGACGACGCGCACACGCGCGTCTCTGACTAATCCCATTTGTACCGAGAGGTCACATGCTCCAGGATGGGTTAACATTGCAAGGTAGTCGAGTGTGTTCTGGTGCGTTCAATGGAGTCTGCTCAGTTTCTTTCAGGCTGTCTGTGCCGGATTGATATCAGTTGCGATGCTTACGAAAATCAATTTGTCCAGAATTTTGTCGTTGAAAATCCATCGACATAGACGTTGAGAAGGGAAAGGAATGCACGATCAAGACACGGCGCGTTCGAGAATTGGTAGGAAGAGGAAGTCAATGGTGTCATCGAAGTTTGAGTCACTTGTGGTCCAATAACGCCATGAAATGAGGCAGAAGTCGCCATAGTAGTGAGGAATACTGTAGATTAACACTAGGTCAAGGACACCGGTTAGACTTCTTGCTCATACGCATCTTCCCATACCACATCAGTACCATGATCATCACCTTTTTCACTCTCGTCATCTTCTTCCTCACCTCGTTCTTCTCGAAGTAACCGGGGTACTGGTCGTTGACTTCCAATCCCTCCTCCGTCTTCCTCAAGAACCATCATGCCTTCTCCGTCGCTTTTGTCATCCATAGTATATAAATTTTCCTTGTCGTCGAGGGATGGAGGTGGTCCGTCAACGAAAAGGTCCTTGAGCGCATCGTAATTGATCCGTTTACTGTACTTGGGATTTTTCTTGATAAGATTCCGCACTGATTCGGCTGCCGTATTTCCAGACGGCATCGAGTCGTCGCGAGGTTTAGTGCTAGTTTTGCGACGCTGAAGAATACGAAACGTATCAGTATTGAAATATTCACGAGAAAACTTTCAGGTATGACGTGATACGAACCTTGCGACTTTTAGGTTGATTGACATCAGCTGCTTCGCCCTTGGCTACAAACAAACCGCTCAGTAAAAACATGAATGATTGACAATGAAGAAATCATACCGGCTAACGCCTCTAAGTAGTCTCGATTGATCTCTACCCAAACGCGTTCCTTGATTTTGACCTCTTCTTCGGTGAGGAGAAATTTGTCAAGCTCGTCTTCATCCAGTCCTAGCAAATCATCGACTTCGGCAAACTGGGCCTGTCGGCGCTGTTCAGCTTCGTCCAGAGCGTCACGAAGAAGCGAGCCCTGAGTGTTTTGCAAGAAACTAACAACTTCGTCAGCGAGGGCCTGGTCAACGGTTTCATCGATGGCAGCCGCTGTTGGTGAATCAAGTTCGGGAGATATAATATTTGACGCCGGTCGAAGCGCGGGATCAATATTGGCATAAACTTCCTCGTTTTCGTCTGGGTAAAACAGCGGTGCCGGCCCAGACGTTCCAGCAAGGATACCCTGATTGAACAAGGCTGGGTCGATTATGGGTATCTGAGGTGGGATCTCCTCTAAAGGTGGCACAAATTCCACCCGTTCCCCTTCAGATCCGCTACCTCTCCTTTTCCGTTTGCCTTTCCGCTTCTGTTTCTTGAGTTTGTCTTTCGGCCCATCAAGAGCCTCTTCCCGTTCTTTCTCTTCTTTCTCCTTTCCTTTCGTGAAGGCGGGAGGATCCATCTCTTCATCTAGCCACACTGTTCTGAAGTCGGCAAGCGTGAGGGCTCCGCTAGGAGTCTTCTTGAATTCATCTAATCGTTTTTTCAGTGTGGTATCAGCGATCTTTACCACTTGTACAATCTCCTCGACTGAACGCCGGAAGTTATTCATGCGCGCGGCAAGGAGGAGCGCTGCGCCGCAAATTCCTGCTGGACGACGGCCTCGAGTGACCCAATCACGGTCAAAACGTTGTACGAGTCGAACGGCATCAGTGGCGACTTTGTGAGTTTCTTCGCCAAACTCGAGCAACGCCGCGAAGCGGGAAATGTAATGAGAAGGGTCGACGAGAGGGAGTTTTAAATTTAAAGTCTGAACGAGTTGCAGGTATATGTGGCCCAGCTCAAAGACATTGACCTGGAAAGAAATGATGAGAGATCTAATATTGATAAATACAATTCCTTACCTGTAGCAGGTCTGAGAAGTCTATGAGCATATAATTACGTGTCTCTTTTTGTCTACAGGCAACATATAGACAGACAGCAGCAACATTATTGCTTTTGCGACCCTTGGTAAACTTGTGTTCAACGGCAAGGGTGTAAAGGCGCGTTGCCGCCAAGCAGACAACTTCAGATAGACGTAGAGCGCCAGCAAAGTTCTGAATCTTTCTGCTAGCTAGTGAATCATAAGGTCTGTTATGACTATGATAAAAACAACGACTCACCATTCGCGATAGTTTGCTCGCGAGACTCGTTACTTCCTCTGTTCCCGAATGGACCCGACATGCGAGCATGCGCTGGCAGAGGTAGACTGAGGCTTTGTCCGCAGAACATCTATAAGCAATACTTACTTGAACCCTGACCGACATATGAACCCTGAACCATCGCTGCGCCAGCAGAGGTTTCTCCAAAAGTGACCTCTGAAACTATGGTGTTCTCCTCTACCACCGTTCCGCATTTGACACAAAAGCCATTGCCGGCAGCTGCATCATACTCGATAACAGTCCCTCCGCAATCTGTGCATACAGTCTAAGCGAGGACGGATGAGTCATAGATTGAATGTGGTGATACGAGAACATACCATGATGATCCTCGAAGCTAATGTTATATGTTATGATGAACTTGTAAGGACAATATATATGGGCGGTTAGATGTTCTGCTGTCAATAACGTGTTCCTAATAAAAAATGATAATCTAATGTAACATGATACGGTCGAACGGGTTGTCGTAGATGCTCTTACGAGATCGGTGAGGCTAACTGCCACCGACCGGACTTCCAAATTCAGTGGTCTGCGCTGTTCGCAACAAGTCTAGGGTGTATGTACTATTCCAGTACCGCTTCTTCTGCTGCATTTCGTAGTCGTCAAGTCAGTGAGCTGAGCATATGCAAGAGGCAGCTGCCAACCATGAATTGTTTCACGTATACAGATGTATACGTGGTAAGTACAGTAGTACTTTATTTGCGTGAGACCTTGGCATGAGTGCCAATCATTGCATACTGCACCCGCCAAGCCCACTCTGGACAGCCTTCACCGCCTTTGAGTCGGACATTATTTTAGATCATGATTCCTTGTGAAATTTTTAGATAAGTGACATCCCCAGTCAGGCTGTTACTCCTACGCCGCAGAATCACAGATGATAGATCAGATGCATTTCCTATGCATGCTATATTTGTCTAGGTGTCGTCAAGGTCCTACTACTAGTACTAGTGACATTTATGAGAGCTATCATTGGCGCTTCAAGGCGTGGAGATGCTGTGTGACCAAGGTGTCCTGCCTCTTGGCAGTGGGTCACAAAGTACTTGAACTACCGGCTGTGAGAATGTCCTTGATTGATTCCTCTTTCTGACTTTCATTCTTCTTGACTCTCTGTACCCCGGCAGGACCGCTGTAGCAGTTCGGTCGACCTTCTCTCGTTGTTCTTCTGTCCTTTACTTGCCAAGTTCTTGATCGAATTCTGGCTAATCATATTATCCTAGCGACATTGACATTCATTTATCCGTGATTTCGGTATGATTTTCCAGGTCGGGGAACGAAGCAAGATCTAAAAGGAGTTTAGTTCTATAGCTGGCTATCCATTATGCGCATTAAGCAACTGTGGAATATCATCCCTCTCCCATCCAAGATCAAGTTACTGGTGAGTTCTTGCAGTGATTTTACGGTCAAAATCAATCAGAGGCAACCTGCCACTGAACGAGGTGTCCAGAAGCATTGTAACAATGTTGTCCATACAACTGAGCTGACTCTTCGAAACAGTGGGATCGGATAACTCTTTCACGCACAACTGCTTTTTACTTCGTATTTTCCATTCTTCACTGTGTCCTCCAGATCATCTTTCAAGGGCAAGCCTTTCGTATCAATGTTGGGGCTGCTGAATTCTTGGCTTCGATCACAACACAAGGAGACACCATCGATTCGGACGCATTCTACGTTTTGGGGAGTGACCTTCGTCTTTGCGACAGTATCCCAGCAGACTTCAGCACTAGCTCTTGCCAAATAGTCTGGAATGGCACGACAGTTGGGGACAATTCGGTGGCATCCGCCAATGCAGTGGCATCTACTTCACATTCAACGGGGACGCCAAGTTCCATGGTCTCGACCCTTTTCGCGTCCTCAGGGTCGAAGGTGTCCACTATTTCAATGAGTTCGAGCTATTCTGCGATGTCAAGTTCCACGATCTCGACCTCTTTCACGTCCTCGGAGTCGAAGGTGCTTACCAGTTCAATGAGTTCGAGCTATTCTACGATGTCAACGTTTACGACATCTGCAAGTCCAACAACTACCGCAACTTCGAGTTCAACAACATTCACGGACCTTGTGTCTTCTTCCCATACCGCTACCTCATCGGCGATGGCTTCAAGTGCCACTGATAAGGAGCGCAGAGAGACCGCTGCTGAAATGGTCAGCAATCTCTTTAGGGTAGAAGTCAGCTGACTGAATGCGCCTTTCAACAGCCAAACAGACGCAACCTCATTGGAGATATCCAAGCCGTCGAGGTCAATGGCACTGTACAAGTCATTGCTGAACGGACTTGGCTGGAACAATCAAGCAGTTGTTTTAGATCGACAGTGCCTTTGGGCTCTGAATTACCCAGTTCAAATGTAAGAAGTGTTTCGCCATAGTCTATCACTGCGTATGTAATGTTATCGAAGCCTTCAACAGACCGAGCGGGAGGATTTGACCTTCATCGCTTTTCAAATATGGGTTCTCGGAATGTCTATCGTTGCTGTAAGCAAATTATTATTCTTTCTTCCATTCATTTGTCACAACTGTTGTACTAGGTCCTGAATGAATCTGTCCCTCACACGTGAGTGCTGCACTAATTTGTTTGTCGCGAGAGGTACTCAAAAGATCATAGCATCGCAACTCTTTTGACCCACATGCTGGCCACTGTATGGGCAGGATATCAGATATTTAACACTGCTCAATTTCATGGTGACTTTTCGAGGTTGTCAACGAATGGAGCTTGCAATCCGATCAATCTTTTGCCGTCATATTGGAAAAGTCGCTTTGGTGCTGAAATCGCAAGCCTGGTGCTGAATGTCGTTGCGCTGTTGGTTTCTTCCTTCCTATCGTGGAGGCTTGCCAAGGTGATACAGTCTCGATCCTGGTTTGCAAGTTCACAGCACTCATGTTTTACTTCGATTGCGTCTAGCTCTTTGGCTGGCAGACTTTCAAGCGCGTCGGGGCTTCAATCACTATCAGTCGTGTCTACAAACTTGTGCTGGTGCTCTCGATCGTTATCCAGATGTCGCTCTTTTTCATGGTGGTCGCCATCTCACTTTGGCTTGATCAACTTTGCAATGGCAACATTGGGCGTCTTAACTCTGACCCTGTATATAAACCTTTCCTGATCGTCACTCTCATCGTGAGTGAAAAAATTACGTACCGTCAGAAACATTCATTGACTACGTCTTTGTGTAGCTCTTGCTTCCATGGTTGACCACAGTCAGACTCCACTTTGTGATTGCTTGCACAGTAACTTACACCTCTTGCAGGGCTGGTATGGTGTGCGCCGAGAACTCAAAATACCTATGCTCGTATTTCTTGCGCTCAGTGTCGGATACCTTGCAGGCTGGGCAGCAATGTTCGATTCCACTGCATTCCGGTGGACGTACATGACCTGGACGTTCTTCGGGGTGATGACCACTGCTTCCGTCTCCCTGGCTCTTGTTGCGTTCATCTTGGGTATCATATGTCGTGTTAACTTCGGCAAGGGGCTTATACGCTATCGTGAGTTCGCACTATTCGTTGCTTTCGCCTGTGAGCTTATATGGTTGATACAGTCAATACAGAAGAGCCGATCCCAGAAGACTTTGTACCCGTCAACTACGAAGATGACATAGAGAAGATCGCATTCCCAACGGATGGTATGAGAGTGCCCACATTCTCCACCACGTTCGGCGCGGGACAAGAAGTTTCTCCCTCTCAGATGCTTGCTCCTCCCATGTGGGAGAAGTTCTCCACACCTGAAGGTTCATTCCCGGCCCCGGGAGCTATTCAAGTGCCCCAGGTTGTTTTGGCAAGGTTGCCATCCTCCGGATCCTACAATACCGCTGAACGGCACGTGTCCAACATTAGCACCCATAGTTCAACGAGTACTACTTCAGGACATTCCAAACGCTGGGTCATCGAGTAAATGACACTTGCGATTTGCACAGGCTCTTGGTGTATTCAATTTGTAATAGTAGACTAACTCATGATATCAGTACCACTGGGTGGTCGTTTTTATTTGTGCAATTCATACAAACATTTCACTCACAACTCAGAATTGGTGGTCTTGCAACGCTCGTACGGCCTCCCTTCGGCTCCAATGATAGTCGTCTCTACCTCTACTTGTTGACAATCATACTCTTTGTCAGACAGATAGATTCACTCTGATCATGAGGAGGCATGTCCGTAGTAATTTGAATTCCGCTACGGATAACTCCGCTAGTTATTGGTCACTGCACCCATATCCACTGATTGGACATATACCCCATTTAAATCTCAACACTAGTACTGCTCTGAACGAACGCTACGACGGTCACTGGTTTCAAGTTGGACACCGTGGCAGCCTACTAAGAGTCATTCTCCTCGTTTTCACTCCACTTTTATTAAAGTCCTAACTTATCCAAGACAGCTGGTTCTGACATTGTACCTGACTAGAACTCTCATGGTGGTTAATCGGATGTTCGTATCAACCATCAGTAGGCAAATACATAATACCTTTTCCGCTGCTCAGATCTCAGAGCCAGAGAACTGCGCAAGACTCATCATGATACTGTCACATCTGTCAGTGGTCGCTTCATAGTTTGCCCTGCCGTGCACTGTGTCACCTGCCATGAGGCTGATTCAAGGTTGGTCAAAGTTACACACGGCCTATCACTAATCTTCTCAGACATCGACGTAAAAGATGTTCTCTCCCACTGTATCGATCCGCCTTGCTGGACTGTGCAACTCTATGGATACAACCGGAGGAGCCGCGGCGTTTCCCGTCGGATCCCAAAGGGTGACTCGGACGAGATATAGCGAGTCGACTACCGAAATTACGCGACTGTTGAATTGTTTGTGTTGATGATACAGAAAGCGAACTCTGAATGTCATTTCTGTAGTCGTGCCCCCGTTGTGACGAGCTGCTATTATAGGTTCTTGTCAAGAACCCGACCAACACTTTGAGAATGTGAACTGGATCGCGTTCCTTTTTCGGCCCATTTTTGGAATACCCTCGGACAACCATTATTTGGTGCGGTTGCATACGTAGGTCCATCATATTCTTGCGAAAATCATACTAGGCAGCCTTGTCTTAGTAAGAGGCGAAATCAACCACTGAGCTCAGGTTCGCATCATGCTTCCAACTCTTCTCATCACTCACCATGGCCCATTTCTGCGTCCAGTTGATTTTCTGCGCCTTGCCGTTCATATTTGGAACAATCATGTGCAAGGATTGACGGTCTTTTCTGACATTGACGCATTTCGATAGTGAAACTGGCATCGAAGGTCAGAAGGAACTCTGGAAACGCTGCTGATTCGTGTATGCATCTGACTAGCTAGAAAAATTACGAAAAACATTCGAATGAAGATGTACGAGTATAAGTAAGGCTACATGTTTGCGGAGTGTGAGCTGGAATATCGCAGAGATCGGATGAGCCGCCGGCCGGTATGTGTGAGTGATCGTCATTCATATTCATATTCATATTCAGCGTCGGTTGTGGGCGTTCCCGTTGACAGGGTAGGCGAGGGTATCTGGATGGCCTCGACTTCTTTCTCCTGGATAATCGCAGCTTGCCTTGCAACTGTAGCCATCTCATAATTTTCTTCTGTCGGCAGCTCTACAGGCGGACTAGTCACCAACTCAGTCTCCTCATAACCAAGGAGCGTCTCGCCGAATTGGAGCATCCAGGAGTGGTCCAGTAGTTCGACGGCCGTTGGCCTTCTCATGGCATCAATGATGAGACACTGCTTGATGAAGTTGATACCTAGATCGCTCAGCTGTCCGGGTTCCGGTAGGGGTGGATGTTGCGTAGCCACTCCGATGTGGAACATGACAGCCCTGTTGCATCAACCCCGTCAGATGAATCCTTACATCAGAGGCGAACAATGGCCGTACCATTCATTATCCAAATTGCTCCATGGTTTCTTGCCGGTAGCAAACTCTAGAACCACACATCCGAGCGACCAGACATCCATTGCCCCGTGACGACCTCTCTTATCATTTTTGATAACTTCCGGGGACATATACATGGGCGTTCCCGTTAGGCTGTTCATGCCTAAGCCTCCACCAAAGCCACCGGCTTTCGTAGCATTCCCACCGAAGTCTCCTCTGCGTGAACGTTGCATGGTGCGGTTCTTCACGAGGATTTTGGACGCTCCAAAATCGACGTATTTGATGACACCACGATGATCAAGGAGAATGTCTGTTGAGCGATATAATTGACGTGTAAACGCAGAATGCTAAGACTTACTGTCAGGTTTGATATCTCGATGGACTATTCCTTTCGAATGCAAATATGCAAGTCCCTCCAGCATTTGCATAGTATAGAGTTGTATGATGCTCTCGTCCTCAATTCGCCCATGTTCCAGAAGAGAAGCCAGGCTTCCGCCTTGGCAGTACTCTTCAAAGATGTATACCTTGTCGCGATGCACTTCGATTCCGTAATATTCTACGACGTTGGGATGATGAAGCATCTCCATGACGCTTAGCTCGTCCCTGATTTGCGAGTAGAGGTTTGGAAGCCCAGAAAGCTCTTGAAATTTGATTTCCTTGACAGCCATGAGGGAACCTGAGTCGAGGTTGACTGCGAGATAAACTGAACCAAATGCCCCAGCCCCAATGAACCTCCTTTGTTGCCAGCGAATGGAGATGTTGGAACTTGAAGACGCGAGGAAAACGAGAGACCGATCTTCGGGTTTCTCGTTGTCAAGAACACGACCTACAACCCTTTGGTCTGTGCCAGTCTGTGCTCGACTGCTTTCAAGTGCATGCAACGTTCTTGCCATCTTCTCCCAGAACAGACGCACGTTAGCATCCGTGTATGAGTACATGTTCATGTTGAGGAGGTCATCATTAGCAGGCGATGAAGACCTTGGGAATCCAGGCTCTTCATCGGCAGTTATCGAGGCTTGCTCGCGTAGAAGTCCCTCTTGTCTTTCCTTCTCCTTCCGTGCTTCCAAAGTGGACCGAGCACCAAGAATGTCAAAATGGCTGATGAGGAGCGTCATGCAGGTGGCAACTTTCTGCCGCAGCATTTCGAATTGATCATCTGGCATTTGCAATATATTGTTCCGTCGAGTGCGCTGTAGCGTGAACTCCAATGCATTCACGGCCCATCGAAAAGTTTTCCGATCTGATGGATCGCAGTCATCGCAGATGAACGACACCCAGGAGATGGCGAGTCGTATCAGCAGACGGTTAAACTTGGTGAGAGGCGAACGTTCCATGTACTTCTGAGCATGTTGCCCATGCTCGGAAGCGAATAGATACCAGTTCTCTAGGAGCTCCTGGTATCCAACTGCATTGCGCAGTGAATGTCGAACGTGATGTACAGAATCCACTATTGACTCTGCCAGCTTGTTGGTCGCGCGAGCTATTTTTCGCAGCTCACGGTTGACCGTGGGCAGATGCGCTTGTTGTTCGACGATGCACTGTAGAGGAGTAAGCATCATTTCTAGAGGCTCATCTTCGTCATCGAAGATCTCCGAGAATTGTTCCTTGGCTAGCACAAGCCGCCGGTCGGGTCCATCTGCAACAAGACGCAAGCGGTTGTCCTTCATATCAAGATCCATCCTTGGAAGTTCAAGCATGAACACCAGGCCATTCCACATAAATTGGGTTAGAGGAGATAGGAGGAGAAGATATTCGGCCTCGTCATCATCCTCACTATCCATTATCTCTACGTTATCGACCACGTGAACACCCTCGTCATTCATAGATTCGCTGGCATGGAAAGACTCGAAGAGAATGCGTCGTATGGCTTCTGGGCGGTCGCGCAAAGCACTGGATGCGATGATGTAGATTCCTTCTTCTTCAAACGATCGCGTGTAGACCAAAAAATGATCTGTCGCCACGAGAGCTGCGATGACCTGTTCGATGGGGACGCCTTCCAAGTTGTACTCGGCCGAATTGCAGAATCTTTGGGTCAAGACCCTAAATATGTCCAATATCATCAGTACAGATTCCGTCCCTTCACAACAAGGTTCAACGTACCGAGCAAAACGTTGGAGCTTTCGATAGCGCAACCGGACGTTGTCCAATATTTTGCCATACCAGTTGACCTTCTGCTCGTCAGTCATTTGGCCTGACACATTGTTGGTGATGATATCGGTGTCAAAGATATTCGCAGACCCTCGACGTTGAGGTGCCTTTTTGTCTGCAGAAGGCAATCGGACTTGAGTATCAAAGTAATTTGCAACCCGGACCATGAGCTTGTTTGTCAATGAGCTACAAATATGCCGTTAGTAAAAGGGAACGCGACAGGGATACAAACTGACCAGACTTGTTCGGCAACTAACTGCGGGCCACCAGCAACAGTCATGCTGACATCATTGAAAGTCGCCCACTGAGACTCGATAAAATCCGTCTCTTTAAAGTAAATCCCTTTGACCCCGCTCTTGAGCTTCCAATGTATGAGTCTGAAGAATATAGAGAGCGCTTCAAGTATCGTGGAATCATAGTCATCGCTGATGCATTGGGGCAAATTCCAATTTCCACCTGGATCGGGTGCGAGGAAGGCCTCATATTGCCGCTTAAGCGTGCAGGCAAGACCCAAACTTATCTTTACATCTTCCGTCACTTGGTCAATGATGAGGACTTCTGGATCTTTAAGTTTCTGGACATAGTCCAGCCGAAGGCGGAGACATGCCTGCGCAAGTTTTGTTGGGAAGGAAATGAGTGGGACGAGTTCGTTCTCGAAAGTGGGGAGGTTCATATCTTGAAAAAGGGAGGATAAGTTGACTTGCGCATCTCTAGCGGTGCCGATGAAGGAGTGTACGGTGGTGAGGAAGCCTCTCTCAAATGTTTTCTGGATAGAATCCTCTTTCAGGACTCGCTCTACGAAAGTGGTCCCGTCAGACACATCCGCAGGTCCGTTAGCGTAAGAAGAATACAGGTTGGCGATGTCTGCGGTCGTCTTGGTTACGTCGAGCGTCTCGCTTTCAGTCCACCGTTGGAGTAGTCCAATATGACGCCTCAAAGACAAGAGCACAGTCGACCAAGTGTTAAGCGTATCGCATCGAGCCTGGAAAGATAGCTCGGATGCAACGACGTTATCAGCGTAAAAAGCTTTGAGGGTGGGGTAAAGCGAGTGCGCTGCGTTCAATCGCAGCAGCACAGCGTTGACACGCTTGAGTGCAGTTATGGCATCGCGCTCGTCGTCTGCAAGCCTGAAATGACTGATCTCTTCAATGACAGGATCTACTGTGCGCAACCTCCTCTCCTCAAGACGCTTGCGCTCTTCTTCAAGAGTGCGACCACTGAACTTGGCACGTAGTCCAAGCCATATACTGAGATGAATATTGTTGTGTTCCTCCGATGAGGACTCGAGGGCCACAGCAATCCGTGTCTTCTCTGATTTGAGGACATCACCATCCAAGACGGATGCCAGCATAGTCTGCCACTCCAATCGCTGTCTGTCCTCAACAGTCGCTGGCCGAATTTGTTCCGATTCAAGCATCAAAGCCGTGACGCGGTCTACACTGTCACCCCCCATGAGTGAGGTACGACCTAGGTCTTCATCGTCACTATCTCCTGCATCTACGAGCTGCCCTAAACCTCTCTGAAAGTAGTTACTGTCTGGATCATGCCGAGGATCATCGTCAAGACCTGGTTCGGATCTGTAGCGCTTCACGAATTGAGTGTAGATATCCGAGTACTTAGAGGTGTGAGACAACGAGTTGTGATTGGAATGGGAAGATGCTGAGCCCGACGAGAATGCATTCCTTGGCCTATTCTTTCCTCTGCTGCGCAGAGCCGCACTTGAGGAGGAGTGCATGCTGACTGATGATGAAGGGTGTCTAGATGCGATTGGGGGCTGGGCCCAGTCCACGTCCTCGGCATCGTTTGAGTCATGCTCTTGCAGGGCAAGCAGCGATGGCATATGCTTCCTCATGACCGTAACTGGTGGTCTAAAAGAAAGAAAGCCGCTGCAGCAAGCCAAACTGGGAGTGGTCAGAATAGAGACCTATTACTACTATGTCACTAATATGTTTTCGACAATATAAATGAAATGATAAATATAGCATTCACGTGATTCTTCGAAATCAAAGATCATCTTTGGAATGTTGTGGAGAGCCGTCACCGTCTTCATACTGACACAGACACTTCGTAGATCATTGTCAGGAATCTCAGCTAAAAATGGGTATCGTTGAGAAGGTGAGCTACATGGCGCTTTCTGGTCGATGCTGATTGTCACGGCACTTTCTATATCTTCTAGATCAAGGAAATCGAGGGTGAGTAACATACTACCAGTAGACTTCCATAGATGTTTACTAAACCTGACGTGATACAGAGGAGATGGCTAGGAGTGAGTGCTTCTTCGTCATGTCTGCTGCATCGCACCTGAATGACATGCCTCAGCCCAGAAGAACAAGGTACATATCGAAAAGACAGTACACTAGCTGCGATTGGCAGGCGCTTTGACACCTTCATCCCAAGTAGGCTACAGAATATCACCTGGGTCTTCTGAAAGCAAAGTTAGCTCGGTATCGGGCCCAGCTTCTTGAACCCGCCTCAAAGTCTGGGCCAGCCGGTGTCGGGTTTGACGTGCAGAAATCAGGAGATGCCCGAGTTGCATTGATAGGATTTCCGTCCGTCGGGAAGGTGAGTTAACCCACAGCATACACGAATATTAGCTGAAGGGCTTTAGTCCACCCTCCTCAGTAAATGCACTCACACCGCGTCTGAAACAGCAGCATATGAATTTACAACCCTTACTGTCAGCAACTCTCGCCGAGCATACCCTGCTGATGACTAATTCGTCTGGAACACTCAGGCGATACCTGGAGTGATCGAGTACCAGGGAGCACGCATACAATTGCTCGATCTTCCTGGAATTGTCGAGGGTGCTAGCCAAGGTTTGGGTCCCGTTCTTTCTAAATTACAAATATCATTATTCTGTAGGTCGCGGTCGAGGTCGACAAGTTGTTGCTAGTAAGTACCTTGATTTGTTCAAATGGAAAAATAATAACAAGCATGGCGCAGCGGCGAAGACGGCCGATCTCATTCTCATCATGCTCGACGCAACGAAGTCCGAAGAGCAGCGACGGCTTCTCGAGATCGAACTCGATGCGGTTGGCATCCGCCTTAACAAACGCAAACCTGACGTAGTGTTCAAACGGCGGACAACTGGTGGTGTGAGTAGCTAATGCATTTCTCCTGTCACATTCTGATTATACTTGCAGATAACCGTACGCTGCAGCTACATTCATGCGCCAGTCAAACCCTCAACTAATTATTTAGCTGAATGCTACCGTAAAACTCACCAAGACAGACGAGAAGACTATTCGTACCATTCTGGCGGGATGTATGCGGCCTGGGTTGACTTGCATGTACCTTACTGACCAGACGCAGATAAACTACACAACTGCGATGTGATGATCCGAGAAGATGTATGTCAATAACTCTGTCATTGGCTATCACTCACGATTTCGTTGGAAGATTACAACCGACGAGTTTATCGATGTTCTCATTGGTATGACAGCTGTGTGTACCGAGGCAAATTGCTCATTTGGTTCGGAAACCCACAGGAACTCGAAAATATATACCTTGTTTATGTATGTTCTGTTTGCTTGGTGTAAGGTGCCGCTTAGATCTGACTTCGGACAGATGTTTATAACAAGATTGATGCGATTAGTCTGGAGTTGGTCCGTATAAACCGACCAACTTGACACTGACATCCTGAAGAACCCATGATAATCAGGTAGATAAACTTGCAAGAACGGAGAATACGGTCGTGATCAGTTGCGAGATGGACCTCAAGTGAGTTGACTATCTTTACATAGATCCGTTGTCGAGTCTCACCACTAGTAACCAGTCTGGACTACCTTATCGAGCGGATATGGGAAAGCTTAGAGCTTGTCAAAGTCTACACGAAGAAAAGGGGTGCACGACCCGACTTGTCGGATCCTGTGTGTCTGAGAAAAGGCGCTACTATCGAAGTGTTTAATTTCACTGTCGTTTCATAGACTTTCTTGACATCGCTACAGGACGTCTGTTTGGGTATTCATAAATCGCTTGTCTCGAACTTCCGCAATGGGCTTGTCTGGTGAGTAAACGCGTTTGTCAGCCCACACCTATCCTGAGCTCTCGACAGGGTATATATAATTTTGTTTGCACAATGGATTGTGGCCATTGACTACTCGCATAGGGCCGTTCATCCAAGTTTTCGCCCCACGCACAGAAGGTTAGTTTGAACCATCAGTTGCAAGACGAAGATGTTGTTTCAAGTATGTTCCCTTCTTTGACAGTATCACTGTCGTTGACATTTTACCCTCCATAGTTTTCACGAAGTAGCCACTGGTATGAATTTTGAGAAACAAGCACAAATATATTTGCTCTGGCTGCCGTCGACCTGTCTGCTGCCCATAAGTTGTCGCTTACTAAATTTAAGTTTAACAATCCCCCTGTCCAAAATTTGACCACAGATTGCCTGCACATAACGTCGGCCGATTGCCTACAGTCCAATGATTGGAGTTGTCGTAGTATAGACACCATCACGTTCAGCCGCCTTGGAAGAGCTTGGAAGGCCCGTACTCCGAATTCTGCATGGATCGAGGCCATCCATTCCGCGGACTTATCAGCAGGTCAATGACGTACTAGTACTACCGGGCCTAGGTAGATCGTTCGGGCACCTTTCGTATTAAGGGCGAACGGCATCGGCTAATCATTTAAGTGGCCGATGGCTGTTTTAGCTTGCGTTGGTGATCTTCTGCCAGCAACTTGAAAAGTAAAAATTTGTCACGAACATGACAACTTGCTAGACCCGTTATGAATGTTTTTCATCGTTCAGCGCTCAGCACCGATGTCTAAGGTCCGAGTGTATCTTATCAGCACTAGCCGCGATTACACGTGCCGCCGTAAAGGTCGTGGGTGTCCATGATCGAGATCGACAACGACTCATCGGAGTAAGTTGAAACTCGGAAATTAGGCTCTTACATTGAAAAACGGCGTGCCACCGACCGCAGCCCCTCCTTTCAACTTCCCCCTACCTAGCAGTCCTACAATTAATGGGTTCCATTGTCTCTCCTTCCAATACTCCTCCAATCGAGCTATTATTCCTTGGAACAGGCACTTCCTCCTCGATCCCTCACCTGGACTGCCTGACCGCTCCGCCCAATAGAAAGCCCTGCTTGACCTGCCTCTCCACGCTGACTCCAGAAGGAAAGAAGAATATCAGGCGAAATACATCCGCTGGCTCTCCGCATATCAGGCAAGGACGGCAAGACAACGTAGGTCCACATGACTTTTCTTCCTAACCCCCAAATCATGGACTTGAACTAGAACTGTGGTCATCGATGTAGGCAAAAACTTTCAAGCTGCGGCGGTGGAGTGGTTTCCAAAGTATGGATTGAGGGAGATTGACGCTGTTATCATCACCCACGCACATGCTGATGGTTAGATTTGCTTAATTGAGATGGACGACGGTGCTGATTGTCTTGATAGCCATGAATGGATTGGATGATCTCCGAGGTAAGGATAGGAATGATGACATAGCATCACATGTTCACCGTTGTATCAGGGTGGACGCTCGGAGGCGCCATACAAACTCACATCGATGTCTATGTTTCTCAGTCCACGTTTCATGAAGTCCAAAGATCTTTTCCTTATTTGGTCTCGAAAGAATTCGCATCTGGGGGAGGTGATGTAAGTTTTTATTTCGTTCACTCGGTCATCATATTTGATATGTATTGCCGCGGAAAATAGGTGCCGGATTTTGAATGGCACATCATAGAAGACAAGGTCCCATTTGAAATAAAGGACACGGGTGTCCAGATTACCCCATTCATAGGTTGGTAAATGCTGTGATAGAGCTCTACCATCGATTGACTGGACTGGTTAGTCCATCATGGCAGGTTGTTTGCCACGAATCCTCCCCCAGCCTTTGCACCGACACCATGCACAACTCAGCCGACAACTCCCAATTTGTCGGGGAGGTCATCCCCCGTAAGACCCTTGTCAGGCACCTGCTGCAGTAACGCGCCGCCCAAGATTCATCCGTACTTGTGCTTTGGGTTTTTGATTCAGGACACGATCATCTACATTTCTGACGTATCTTTGATACCCGATGATACTTGGGCCCTCCTAGAATCGGCAAAAAAACCGATGCCAGTGTTGGTGCTCGACTGCTTGCGGCTGAGGTCCCATACGTCCCATATGGGTGTTCGGGAAGCAGTGGCTACGGTGCGAAGGTTGAATCCCAGCCGAACCTATTTGACTGGGTTCAGTCATGATATCTCTCATGATGAATATATAACCATTGGCAAGGCCGCAGGGGGAGACGGCCCTAAAGATACGACTCACATGAGCATTATGGAGCGTCGGGGGACGGAGATGATTCGAGAAGGGAAGCCCGTGTGGATTCGGCCATCTCATGATGGATTGAGGGTATTTGTATCTAGTGATGATTCGGTCATTGACGAGACGTACGACTGAAGTGGATTTTTTGATATCATGTTGTGGGATTCTTCCCATCTCGTCGCATGTAGTTGTACTCTAGATTCGCTGTCTTTTAGACGTGGTGGCGGCCGTTGACGGATTAGGATTTACTTACGTGATGAATGAATCGACACTGCTTTCTGATATACATAGTACCCTTTCACCCACACATCATCCTATAGTTGTGTTGTCCGCTCTCTCTCGACCTGCTCTTCTACCGTGACTTGAATTGAAACCAGTCGTACCGGGATCGTTGACAATGAAGTTCTTTTCTCAATCCTTCTTGTACGAGTGAGTATTTTTCATCACAGGTTTGCCGCTCATATGCTCAAAAATCATGCAGCGATCCCTGGTCCATTGTCTCCCTTGCCTTCTTTTTACGCTATCCTAATCCATACGCTGCCCATGTCATTTCGTGCGATGTTATTGACAGGCACCAGACAGAGTCGGGCTCCTTATTGACAACAAGACTTATATTGAAAAGGGGAGCTTTACCAAGATGGGCTCCTCAAGGAATTGTCTCGAGGGCGGAATCTTGGGTCATCGAGGAGAGCGAAGTGGATCCCTTCGGAAAGTTTGTTCGGTGCAGGACTAAAAACCTTGATCATGTCAAGGTTATGCAAGTCGAGGAAACCCAACTGTTCGAGCAAAATGAAGACGGGTACGTGTCACTTGTCTTACATAGACGAGTTGCACTAATGGCTGTCTCGAGCAGCCGTACTGTGCAGACAACGGAGGCATACATTACCTCCAAATTCGGCTGGGGAATGACGAAACGGATTGAGAGCCATGGACTCGCTCGGTTCAAGGCTCACGTTCAAAGAGTTAGCTTATTTTGCTGTCTTTCTTCCTTACTGTCGTCTGATCTCCTTGTAGTCTCGGCAGGGCGTCTCTCTCATCCTTGACTTAATTCGCCAGGCTCGGTTGCAGCCTATGGCGCTAGGCTCGTATATAACACATCTCCACTCAGAACGTTCTTTCACTTCTACGGATACTCCGGCTTCATCCCACAGCTCAGACAATACTGGGTATGCGCCAGAGGAGTATTCTTCGCCCACGACTGAAAATACTTGGTTGGGCAAAATATGGGGCAGTAGGTGATCAGTCTGCAGTCTTTTTCTATTTACTTGCTCCCTCCTTGACATGTCTTGGTTTTGGTTTTTACCTGTTGCACTCATTGTATCATTAGTGGCATTTACTACCCTCACAAATGTTTTTCACGGATATGTACTACGGGCTGCGTAAGTATGTAAGTGTGTGAGTGTGCATGTGAGGCATTTAAGGGGACAAACTGATTTTCACATCGGCGCCAATGAGACCTACCGTTCCAGCTCACTGCTCGCCTAAATAATTGAGCCCCTCCTCTTTGTCTTGTGGACATTTATTGCTGTCGTCATTCGCATTCTCGAGTCTGAATTCGCGTTCGGTGATACAGTAGCAACCAATGTACTTTCCTACCTCGGCGGCAAGACAGTTGTTGACTGTTCCTGCTCTACCTGATATCACCCCCGAACCTGTGCTCTGCTTCGAAGCTAGTCCGCGCAAGTCACTCTTCTGCTTACTCACAAGGAGTTCTTTGACCGTTTGGCGCGTCCGAGTATGTAGGTTTCAGTGTCATCACATTCTACAACTCAGTGCTATCCATGTTTTATAGCCTTCTGCTCCGCTGGCCCACATCTCGAGGTCAGAAACTTCTCTCATAGAACATGGTGATAATACGGCGGTGACTTGGTCACCAGACGGGAGTAGGATCGTAATTCAGGTCTGCTCTTATTTCTAAGAGAGCGGTCAACTATCCTGCAGACATTGATTTCGTGGTCATAGACTACGATGTCGTATTTGATCCTGGTCACAGTCGATTATGTTCCAGATACATCGGCATACCAGCCATCACACATGGGTCCGAATGTGCAGCGCAACTTCCTGCCGGGTCCAGGAGAGGGCACACCATTACAGTCACTAAGCCTAGCACTGGAAGGCGTGATATGTGCCGAGGGGCAGGTTCTCAGGTCGGCTCGGGCAATTCATATTGGTGCATTTGACTGAGGGTTACTTCAGCGTTTCACCACGTAAAAACTACATCATCTTTTCAACCAGTTCTCCGCCTGCTGTACAACGCATACCATGGCCAGTATACGATGAATCGGAAATCGAGGAGCAGACAGCGCGCAGGTCGCTTATAGGTCATGATACTTGGATTTTGAATGACCATGAGTTGCCTTGGCTTATATACCCTGATGGTAGGTCCCTGGTTTTCTGGTGTTCCTGACGTTACTTACTAGAGCCGAAGTCACTGTCACGAAGATTCTTCACTCGATATCGGGGGTAGAAACCTGGATCACCTCTGATGGGAGAGCATATTTTGTTCGTTTGCAAGAAAATAGGAATTCAGAAAATGTTTCAGAGCTTGACGAGGAAGAGACCGATAAAGTAGGTTGCCCTGTTCTATTACTGTTCAATATCTTAACATAGCTTCTGCACCAGAGTTCAACACCAAACCTAGCTAACGGAACATCCAGACCATCAACTGATAGTTCTGGCTCGCAGTCACACTACCATTGGGAAGGCACGTGTATCCATAACTTTGACGTGCCACGTTGGGTGCAAAAGCAGCGCAGTACCGATGACGGCAGCGGTCTATCGTCGTCAACCTACATCGAACCTCGTCGGGCGGTAGCGATAGATGTCAACACGAGATTTTCACTCGTTGCAGTTGGCACTGAAAGGTTTGCAGTATTCCTCTTATTTGATTCCTCCAACTAATTCCTTGGATTAGTGGTTCCATCGAATTTACAAGTTTTCCGACTCAGGATGAGCTTGCACCCACTCCGAAAGTTGTCGAGATACCAAACCCATATAACCGTTCGAGTGGTTCTGTGACTGCGATGGAGTGGAGTTCGGATGGATATGTGCTAGCTGTTGGGTGGACACATGGCTGGGCAATATTCAGTGTGGGCGGACGATGTCTTGCATCCGGCTTTGGCGTTGAAGATCACATTGATGGGGACAGGTGAGTTCGTGGCTTGACGGGATGTCAGGGCACTTACATTTTGATTTTGCCATAGGTTTCAAGATACCTTCATGCACGCGGTCAAGAACCTTGTCAGTATGATCTGCTATCTACCTTGGAGCACTCTGATTTTAAACCTCGACAGTTCTGGGCACCAGGAAACTTTGAGCTAGTTGTCCTAACTCCCTCCGGAATAAGTGAGTTTGTTCTGCCTGCGATACCAAAATCTCACGCAATGATCATAGAACCGGACGGACAAGTTTTTGTTCTGCCCTTTGCCAAAAGCGCAACGACATGTCAACATTCTCCAGTGAGTTAACGTTGCTACTCGAGGATACAAGATTTATCATACAGTGAGCAGGATAACACTCGTTACGCGTTTCTGCAAATGGATGATCGAGCGCTGGTGTACCGAGGCGCTGAACAGCCCGACATGAGCGTCATCAACCCAGAGTCAGATGTGTGGCAGCACATCAAAGTCAGTATCCTAACCATCACATACATATCGTTAAACTTAGGTATGGCAGATACCTCAATCGTACCTGGCAACAAATTGGCCCATAAAATATTCGGCGCTCAGCAGTGATGGGCGACTGATTGCCATCGCCGGCAGGCGAGGTCTGGTACATTATAGCTCGACATCGGGCAGATGGAAAATATTCTCGAGCATCGCCCAAGAGCAGGCATTTACAGTGAAAGGAGGGCTTCTATGGTTCCACCATGTCCTGATTGCTGCAGTGGAAATTTCCAAGTCGTATCAGGTTTGTGCAAGGGCTCGCTTCTATGTGGAATTCAACTTATTGTACCTCATCAGATACGGCTCTACTCCAGGGACATGGAACTTAGCAATCAAAATGTGCTCCACCGCGAAGTTCTAATGTCGCCCGTAATAATATTGTCGTTGGTCGACAATTCACTACTGGTCTATACTGCCGACAACATGCTCAGTCACTATTTGATCATACCGACTGCTGATACAATCAAGCTGCATCTGTGCGGAAGTATCACATTTGACGGAATCATTGCCTTGCCTAGCGCAGTGAGGGCATTGAGTTGGATGATCCCGACTGCTCAGAGACGTATGTTCATGGGCTTCCAGAGCACTCTTTACTCATCTCTTACATCCAGGACTCGGTGACCCTGTGGATGACCTCGCAGTCGCCACTGTATTAATGGTGGTTGGTGGCCAGTTGGTGCTATTGCGTCCCAGAAAGGTGCGCTATGACGAGACATATAACACAGCAGATTATTAACTTCGCCTTCGAGTCTGGTACCCAGGAGGTGAATTACGACATGCAAATCTTCGCGGACCGCATCGAATTCTGTTGGATACATCTCCGTGGTATTGGTGCACTCGAGAATTCACTCTGGGGTTACGATGGACAGAACATGCGAGTTTGGCTGAATGCACTTGCCATTGAGTCGTCCGGGTCTGCTGATGAACCTTCAAGCGTTAAGGAAAGTGTGAGCATACCATTAGACTTCTACCCTTTGTGTGCGTGTATATTCCTCGTGTCGTTGGGATCATATGGGATGCTGATGGACAAGCAGCTGTTCTCATGGACAAGGGAATCATCATCGGCGCGGAGCACGAGGCCGCAACGAGAATGAACCTCTCATTTGTAATGTTTAGACATGCCACGAGTGTGGGTTTCTTCTCTGACTACTTGTGTCTATACTTACCTGTTTTAAGTCCCATCTTTTTCTGCACCATGTCCTCCGTTATCACTTGGAATCTGGGCAAGTGAAGGAGGCAGTGACGCTCGCCAAACACTACCAGCATCTGGTCTTCTTCGCACATGCATTAGAAATACTGCTACATACAGTCGTGGAGTCTGAGTCCACCGTAGACTCAGAAGATCCTTCGACCAGCACGTCCCCTGAGTCTGGTACACTCGCGGCAGTGATAGAGTTTCTTGATCACTTCGACGCCTCCTTAGACGTCGTCGTCGGATGTGCTCGGAAAACTGAAATGACCAGATGGAAGCGTCTCTTTAGCATTGTCGGGAATCCACATGCACTCTTTGAGGTGAGACACAGTTAAGTTTTGTAGAACGGAAACCCGCTAACTTATCGTAACAGACGTGTTTGGCGTCCAAACGGCTGAAGACAGCAGGTTCATATTTGTTGGTGCTGCATAATCTTGAGCAGCTCGACGAAAACAATAAAGATGCCGTCCGATTGCTGAACTGTGCTGTGAAAGCGCAGGACTGGCAACTTTGTCGGGAACTCTTACGCTTCTTGCATTCGATCGATGACACTGGGAAGGCGCTCAGGCATGCCTTGTCGGAGACATCTCTGGTGGCCCAGAAAGGTGTCGTGGTACCTTAGGTTGTGATTTCCAGTAGTTCGTATGTGTATATAGCGTGTGGAACCGCAGTGCAGGGATCACAAAGGGTCGCAATCTACACATCGCATACCTTCAACGATTGTCTTAGGCGCAGGCACCGCCCCTACTACGGTAGTCCTGGTCTAGAATGTATACGGCTTTGTGACGATAATTACCTTGTACTCAGCTACAAGGTCGATCGACCGGTCAATATCAGCCCATAATTAAGTGGCCCACTTTTTGACACCGTGAGAATCAACAAATAGCTATTAGCAAATAACGGGTCAGGCGCTTTTATAACGCTTATTCCTGGCACTTTATTTCATTTTGCGTTGGGAAATGATGAAGTCGGACTGCTCAGTGCTAATCCTATGTGATACTGTCAATGCATGATGTTCTCCGACTCATGCTACAGACGTCCATCTTGACCGGTCTTAGCCAAGTGGTAAACGTGACAACTGTACAGGACAGAAATCTGTTGCAGGTTCGAAACCTGCTCCACAATCTGTTTCCTTTTATTACGCCTTGAACATTCACTCATGGATGGATCCTTCAAAGTCCATCTTAAGCAGTCATAGCCAACTGTTGAACTGGCACCATAACGGATTCAAAACCTGCCGACAAATGTCTTATCACACCTTGGCGCCTTGGCATTCAATTCACTCACGATCATGGACAGTTCTTCGGAGGTTGATCTCAACTTAGGACTCGGAAGCGTACTAGCCAAAGTGATTACCACCACAGAATCGAAATCTGTTTCTTTTGGACTGCGCAAGTCCGACTCCGACCGAGACCTACCGACAACAATTTTTTGCTGTCTTGGAACACACCTTGATATTCTCTCATGGATAGTTTCGTCAGAAGTTCATTCAAGTTCTAACAGGTCTTAGCCAAGTGGTTGCCACAGCAGAATCGAACTCTGTTTCTCTGGGACAATGCAGGTTCGAAACTTGCCGATCAATAGGTTTTTTTTCTATCCGAACATGCCCATGATGAAGATTCGTTCATGGATGGTTTCCTCGGAGGTTCATCTCAACTTCGTCCTGACTCCTGGCTGCAAATGGTCACCATAACAGAATCTAAATCTGTCTCTTGGGCTGTGCCAGTGCCGGTCGAAACTTGTTGATGACAAGTTTTTTTTTTGCTATTAGAACATGCCTTGAAGATTCACTCACGGATGATTGCCTTGGAGGTCCATCTTGACTGATCTTATAGTCAGGTGGTTTCCACAACAGAATCAAAATCTGCTGTATCATAACAAGGGTTTTTTCCCTATCGGAACACACTTCGACTTTGACTCATGGATGGTTTTTTTGGATATCATCCCAGGTGGTCTTAGCCAAGTGGTTAATCTGACAGAATCGAAATCTGTTTTAATTAGACTGTGCAGGTTCGAAACTTGCTGAATGACAAGTCTTTTTTATCGGAGGACACCTTGACATTGACTCGTGGATGGTTTCCTCAGAGGTTTATCTCAATGGTCTTAACCCTGTGGTTACCACAACAGAGTCAAGATCTGTTCCTCCTGGAGTCGGTTCGAAACCTACTGACAATATTTTTGCGGTATATAGATCCTTGGAGGTCCATCTCAACTAGGTCCAGTCATTGCGTCGAAACCTTTCTTTTATGTGATGGTCTGTCCATGAAAAGGAATTTATTTTCATACCCCGCGATGGCTTCAGCTCTGCCGAGAAGTTATACACCATTCATACGCTGTAGGTGCATTAAGCTTGTTCGCTGTTCATTCACTGTAAGTTATTCTTGTTCATCACTCGATTTCTTGCTGCACTCACAATCTCATCTGACCAAGTGAAACCGACCTTCACGAGTTGATTGTGTTACGAGTCTTACGACCAATGCACCATTCTTGAAATATGCATTACCTAAGCTTTCCGGTTCACTAAAATGATGTAGACTTGGCGGTGGCCCTTCATCGGACAAACCTCTCAGAGAAAAGGAAAGTCACAGTGCTCAAGCATCTTGCGACTACTGATAAATCTAACCCTCTAAAGTGTGCTTTTCGAGAGTTATATCCATTTCAATCATTTGTCAGAACCTATTGAAATGCACTCAGCAATATTTTAATAGCGTCATTCTACTCCATGGTTTTGTGCCGAGTTAGCAAATGGCGTCGGTTCAGCAATTCTCATCAGTCATCATTAGGCCTGGGACGACCAGGGACAACCGCTTTTCTCAGCAACGCTTGCTACACTAACATCATGATTGGCACTGACGACCTGCCGTCGACGTTGTATTCATAATGGGCGATCATCTCTACGTCAATGAACCATGTGTAAACGAATTGTAAATTCCTGCTACCTGGGATCATAGACGAACCTCTTGTCACATTTTGTGCAGAAGTCGAATCCTTGCACTCGTGATGACTCGGACCGTGACTATCTCGTCATCGCCTTTTCCGGGAGGAATGTTTTATACGTGGCTGAGGTGTCCAACGTTCGCGCTCGCCAGCGTATATATAATGGGCCACTGGGTATGATATTATCTTCCAGTAAGCCATGTTCCCTGCTGCATCCTTGTTGACAATTTTCCTCCTGGCATTGTCTATTGCGGCATCGCCTGTTGAAATTCGCGACTCCCCCATCACCCTCCCCATTGCCAGGAGGCTAAACGTCTTCGATAGTACTACTAATTTCTTGCAGTACGATAAAGCTCGCGTGGCTGCCCTTAAGGACGGCCGTCAAATTAGTAGCACTTCTGTGACAAACGAAGTTACAAGCTACATCGCAGCAGTTGGCGTTGGCAGCCCCCCCACAACCTGTGAGTTCAACACTGAGAAAATATGCGGCTGCTAATGTATTATTGAAGACAACTTGATTGTCGACACCGGTAGCTCGAACACATGGGTTGGTGCCGGCACTGCGTACGTGAAGACCAGTACTAGCGTCAACACTGGTCAGCCTGTGGCAGTCGGCTATGGTTCTGGCTCCTTCTCTGGTATGACATACAACGATATCATGAGTTGAAAATACCTACGATTATCTATAGGAACTGAGTACACCGACACCGACACTCTCGGGAGTGGGCTCACCATCACCGAGCAGTCGATTGGTGTTGCTTCTACTTCGTTGGGCTTCACCGGTGTTGACGGTATCCTTGGCATCGGGCCCGTAGACTTGACCGAGGGTACCTTGACGAATTCGCCGACAGCGACGATCCCGACTATCACTGACAACCTGGACAGCCAAGGCACCATTTCTCAGAAAGTTGTTAGTGTCTTTTTCGGGCCCACCACTTCGCAGACAATCACCAATGGAGAGCTCACCTTCGGTGGAACTGATGCTGCCAAGTACACCGGCGATATTGGATACACGTAAGCTATCTCGGCTCCTCGATCAATCCAAACTGATAGTAATTGTTTTGTTTCAGTCCTTCCACCACCACCAACCCTGCATCGACCTATTGGGGTATCGACCAGAGCATCACCTACGGCTCCACGACGATCTTGTCCTCCACTGCTGGCATCGTCGATACTGGCACCACCCTCCTTTACATTGCCACCGGTATGTATCTAGAGTGCAGCGAGTGATCATGGTCTAATCAGCGTTCGATAGATGCCTACACCAAATACCAGTCTGAAACCGGCGCTACTGTGGATGGGACGACTGGTCTTCTCCTCGTTTCTTCTGCCCAGTACAGTGCACTCAAGAACCTGAACTTCAATATTGGCAGCGTACGCCATTTCTGTCAGCCCTTACACCCCTTGTTCACCATTTTACACAGAATACCTACACTCTCACCCCTAACGCCCAAATCTGGCCTCGTTCTCTCAACACCAATCTTGGCGGTAGTAGCACAGCTATATATCTCATCATTACCGACATTGGCACGAACAGTGGCACAGGGTTTGACTTTATTAACGGCTACACGTTCCTCGAGCGCTTCTACTCTGTGTTCGATACCACCAACTCCCGTGTCGGTTTTGCCACAACCTCGTACACTGATGCCACCACTAACTAACATGGAATTGCAAGTACACAAAGGATCGTTTTTCAGATGCAAAGCAGCATACGGATTTGAAGGTTGTATTAATAAGTAGGCTATGGAGGTCTTATTCCTCGGTCATGATTAGATTATAACAATAGCATCACATCTGGTTAGGATGCGTGAAATCCCCTCAGTTTAGAGTCATGCTTCTGTACTGCTATGTAAGTACCCGACATACATCCCTGAGCATGCCATGATCTTCTTCCGCAGCTCCTAGAAGCATCACTCTCCCACAATGTAAAAATAGTTTATCAGCTTCTCCTGCCAGTGGCGGACGGGTGTGCGGACATGACCCAAAGGCGATGCGATGTCAGATTAACAAGCGGTTTGGTCAATATCCTCAACACCGCTACCACCCGCACGACCACAGTTATCACATATTGTGAGGGACACTGACGGGCTGTCGCAGATACAATCGAGGGCAGCAGAGTGCACATGGAGTGGACGGTAAGACCTTTTAAATGTTTACAGAGCAGTTATGTGGTGTCAAGAGCGATTTTACGTTGTCGTCACGCCAGCGTTAAACCAAGTGCAAGATAGACAAAACCAACGCGCTGAGATCACGTTAGCAAATGGGCGTGACGTAAGCTTTGTCATCGAGCGGTGTTTAAACTTAACTGGACTCACTTGTCTGCCCTGGATAAGACTTAAACAAAGTGCTTGTCCAAATCCCTGACTTTCTGCCAACACCGTGGTCATGCGAACCTTCAGCAAATTTTCCCGTTTGTATAAATGAACCATTAAGACGTGCTTCAGAAAATTACCAGCTTCGTCTTATTTTGATAGCGTCATTTTATTCCATGATTTTGTGTCCAGCTGGGAAATGGCATTCAACCATTCGATCATTGATGGATCATGGCATATCGTCGGGCAGTTTTCTCAATTGTTGCCCTGGCTCACTACTTTCCAAAGGATACAACTGATGATGTACGATTAGTATACTTTTGATACATTCTCTAAATGATAGTACTCGTGGAACAAGGTTGCTGCCCGTGCACGCGTGAAGCTCGGCCTTTATCTAGTTATATCTGTACTGTCAGGCAGTTCGGCGTAAATAACGGCACTAGCACTGCGTAAAGACCCAGGCTAGTGGTGGTTGAAGTACATGTGTTTATGCAAGATAAGCTCAGGTAGCTAGACATGAAAATATATTTGTTAGTCAGCGTTGAAATAGCCTCACGCATGTGTAAGGACATGACATACTTGAGGGCCTACTCGACGACCTATGTAAATAACGATTAGCATGCACCAGATTGTCTATTCGAGGTACAATTAGGGGGTCTCAGCTACGTCTGAATATCTTCTTATTATAATTTGAGTAGATCACCCAATGTAAGGTTGAAATAATGAATATATTGATATTTATGAATACACCACGTGCTCGATTAATATTGTGCCTGCTTCGCGTCCAGCTTCAATCCCCCCTGTGCGCTCGTATCCCCTTCTGCCCCTGCCATCCTAGAATCAGTGCAAAAATATGCTGAGACGCCCCCCTGCGATAGCACCTGAAGTGTGGGATAGCTGGCCAGACAGCTTGAAGAAAACAATTGCGGAAACCCCAGAAGTGTATATGGCCCCAGCTAACTCGGATATCGATCCGGCACTTCTCAATAGCTCGAACGGTCCCTCAGCCTCAAGGTGTACTCCTCATGATGCAGATAGGGATGGTCCACACCAGCCGATGCTATCTGCGAACCCATCTGCTGCAAATAACAGCACACGAGGGCACAATATCAGGTGAGTGGGTGTATGCTGCATATATGCCAAAAAAGCTTACCTTCCCCCCTCCAAATCAGTAGTACACGCCTGTCTGAGCATCATCAAGACAGCAGGGCACTTGCATTCGGCTCTCGACAGCAACAGAGAAGGCAGCAGCGTTCGTCCTCTCCTTGCAACAATCGTGGACGTGACAGAAGACACAGGTCGAGGAGTCCAGTGCACAGCCGCCATAGGAATGCATCTTCTCCGTCTACCAGCCGTTCGTCATCTCGAAATGGCCGCTATTCCCGTCATGCATCATCCCCTGCCACAAGAAACTCAACTCCAGCAAATGTTGAAGAGCTCGCTGACATCCTATACAACATGCGTGAAGATCAGCGTGAACACTACAAGCAGACGGACGACCGACTTGCGCACCTTGAGGGCAGTCATCCTGACCATCAGACCAGCAGTACTACTCGTGGCTGCACAACTCAACATTGGGGGGGCTCAAACATCGCTCGAAGGCGAAGGCGAAGAGATGCGTGCGAAGAGGGAAATGATGCAGAGTCACACACAGGTCAATTTGACCATGACGCTGAAGATGTTACAGATGCTCGGGGGAAGCTATCTGCAACTGCTCGGGAGGTGCGAGCAGATCTCAAGGTCAGTACTGGTCTCGCCCATGAACCAAGAAAGAAACTCACCTCACACATAGCGCTTGATATTGACCAAATTCCGTCATGTCTGTAATGTCTCTGAAGGGAAAACGTGGCCAAGCCCTGATGATGAGCGCAAGAATGAAACAACCGGTGAGATTTACCTTACACCGAATTTTGAGGCGACCGTGAACGACGACCATAATCGAGTGATCTTCAAAAAGATTGCGCATCTTGTCTGGGAAGAACTTGGAGTGAGTTTGTGAGCCTTTCGACTACACAATCCCCTCACCTTTCGAACAGAGTACAACCCTTAGCAATTCCATGAGCAACCGCAAGGTTAAATGGAATAAGCAATCATTGTTCACGTTTGCTAAAGACACGTACCGCGGATTCAAGGAGGAGTGGAAAGCACAGAATGACCGCAAGAAGGCCGCAGCTAAGAACACCAACCAGCAAAAGAATCGCTGGAGCCAGCGTCATAAAGAGGTTGGTCGTTAATGACTGCTTTCAAGTAAGAAAAAAAGACTTACGGACTTGAAAAAGAAAGCCGACTGGTTGATGACTGCATGCCCGAAATACTTCGAACTTCATGGCGCAGATCCTATCAATATCATCCACGTGGATCATATGTCTGATGAGGCATCTGGACCTGAAGACGATGGTGAATCAGTCGACAAGTGGAGAATCAAGATGGGAAAGGAAAAGGGCTTTCCGG